>NC_064303.1:65149874-65517761 GCF_023373825.1 Bactrocera dorsalis
TTAGAACAATGAACAGACAACGCTTCTTTCGCTTTTGTCCCGTCTATAACAAGGAACCGAGGAAGGCGCCTTTAGTATATTTTTATTTTATTTTTTTTTTTTCCAATGATAAGTTTCACAATCATAAGTTATACAATTTTTTATTCCCCTTTTTGGTTTGTTTGTTTTTCACTTCTTTTCACAACGCGCCGTATGATTTATGTTTTTTACTTTTCCAATATAAACTTTCACAATCATCAATTCCCTTTCCTTTCTTTATTTACACTTCTTTTCATAACTATGTCAATATCTTTTAATTTTAAACAAATTATTTTAATTTTAACCAAATTCTTTTAATTTTAAGCAAATTCTTTTTTTTATTACTGAGGTTTTCGCAGACGGGCCGGTGTGCGCGTAAATCGGTGTAAGTGTTTTAACGGACTGTACCCCAGGTAGGAAATCACCAATGACCCAGCCTTTAACCAAGCCGTTCCCAAGACTTGGCAAGCTTGGATCAGGCTTGGTATCCAAGCCTAGACCAATAGTGGATGAGCATTGGAATGTAAACGTGGGGCCAGACTTGGTAACTAAGGCTGGCCCAGGCCGTGTTATTAACACTGGTCCAGGCCCTAAAATCAGCGCCGTTCCAGGCTTATTTTTTTTTTTAATACCTTGGCTTAGCCAGGGTTCAGATTGTAATTTGAATAGGTATTTTGTGGATTGGCACATTCAATGAAGAGCGATTTATCGGAAAGTAATTATGTTTAATTGTCTTTATTATATTATTAATATTATATATATTGTTATTCATATACTTTAAATGGACTTCATCCACATGGAAAATGAAAAATAAGCATTATGTTGTCGTAACTAAACAAAACTCCCGATAATAATGAACAAAAAATATTAACGTAACTCCTTTTTTTTAAACACAAAAAATACAAAATTGTTGCCTGAATTGTCGTAACTGGACAAACCCCCTGATAATATTGAACAAAAAAATAACGTTAAAAATTAACTCCCTTTTTTTAACACGAAAAACAGTAAATTCGCAAAATTAAGTTTTCACTGACTGATGAGTTCTGTTTCAATCCCTCTAAGCTCTTTTTTCAGTTAAACTGCACCAACTTTCTTTTTACGCTGTATGCATCCTCCATCTCTGTCGCCAGCACCTGCTAGCCAATCACTTGTAATCGTAATAATCTTCAATGGTTGATTAGAGTCTTTATATTTTGTCTCAATGAAATCTGGAAACCGAGTAAAAAAATCAATGAAAACCAAATAAGTCAGTCACCATGAATGGACTTCGTATACAAACTTCTCATACACGCAATTTTTTTTTCCTTGTCCTTTGACAACACGGCCTACGCCACTATAATTAGGTTGAACTTCTTTGGCCATTAATTCCTTGAGGATCTTCTTAATGTCTACAGCGTAATTGGATTCTTTATGCGTTAACACACTCATAAATTCTTTCTGAAAAAAATACCACAAAAATATTTTCAGACAATTGGCAAAGTCAATAATAACGCCTCAAAATATAAATATATTCCAAATAAACTCACAAGTGTCACACGCTTGCAAAGCCTTTTCAGGGTCAGCCAAATTGTCCTCATGCATTGGGTCGAGATTCCTCTCAAAATCGAGGAACTCTTCCAAAGTCTTAATAGGAAAGTTTGTACATAATCCCTCCCCGCCATTGGTTCAGCTCCAGCAACATGATGCATGGTCATGTTAATCTTGAGCTCTTCGATTTTTCTATTTTAACCGTACTGGATGCATCGTTTTGAGTGAGAAATTGTCACGTAGTTTGTACATGAGGAAATCCAATTTAGGATCCCAGTAATCCATGACAAATTCTGAAAACTGAGAAAAAAACAAAGAAAATACACAAATTTCCTCCACAATATGGTTGGTACTTACCTTTAAGAGGATCGCCTATGGCACTCCCCTTCAGAGGTGTAAGGCAAGCTATCAATGCCGATTTTTTCTCTGATTTTGTGTCACTGTACGCTGTTCTACCTAATGAAAATGAGAATTAGTAGGTTCAATTTTCCTGAAAACAAATGAACACAGCTATTTACTTTCAGACGCTCCAGCCCCGGCTGCTTCATTATCTCTTGGTTGATTTTTATTTCTGGAAACATCAACCTCAGGAATTCTCGATGTTCTTACCGTAGAGGACTCCCTTTCTTCGACAATTTGTTCTAAGAGAGAAAAAGTTTGCCTTGACATCATTGCCGCTTGATTTTTGGTTAATTTTCTAGCTCGATTGGTTTCAGTATCTGAATCTGTGGATTCTACGTTATCACTTTTTTATAAAGACATTTGATCCTCCTCTGGGCCTTGTCGTAATTCCCTGTAAAGAGTAGGTTATGTTTTCTCTAATAAAGAAGGGTTCATTTATTTCAATTCGATGATAAACGATTGGGTATGCGTGAAAAATATTAGTATAACGTTATTCATACGAGCACTTGTGAGAATTTCAACGTCAAATTTCTCCCACGATGATTCTGGAGGACTGAGATCTTTCACTATTGTGTCTATTATACAATATTTATCAGGGGGAGGAAAAGCACAAGTACTATTGTTGTTTCCATCGGTTCTGGTCGCCCACGACGCTGGAACGATTTCAAGGGTTTTTTCCTAGTCTAAGTAATTTTGTCCAGGAACTCCACAATTTGATACAATTTGCCATCTTCCTCTTGAGTACTCATTCTGAGGAAGTAGATGAATAAAAAAATGTGTACTTTAATGAGACAGTTTAAGTGAATGGTCCTTTTAATGTGCGAAGTATTTTGCAATAATTCTTCGAATAATTAATTGACGTAATATTCAGCGGAATTATTTTTAAAAAGTATTCTCTCAAATGTGTGAATTAACTGTCTAAAGTTTTTTTATCGCTCAATGTTTCAACATAGTAAATTATGGCGTCAACATCATCAGGAATGATTTTTAAAGGTTATATGAAAAGATTGTGGAAATGTGTAAAATTTTCGACAAATGCTGAGGCAAACTAATAAAAGAGGAGAAGAGAATAATACTTCATTCTGAATCATAAACAATTGGCAAAAATACTTACATACGTGAAAAGCGAATTAATCCAAGCTGTTATGGCGCGTGCAGAAAAATGACGCAATATCACGTTACCGTTGTTGCGGGATATATAATACAGTAACACCAACATTTACAAATGAACCGCCGTTTGTCAAAAATTTGACACTGGATCCGTCTCCTCTCTCTGTACGAAAACCCCCGCAAAAACCATCATACCCGTCAAAATTGCACTATTGAAACAATCAACGTTATGAATGCAACAAGGACACAGCATAATATTTTTCTTTGATTTTCATCATTAAACACTTGGATTTCACAGCACCGATGGTTACCAGCTCATGCGAACCTGCTAATTTGTCAATTGCGAAAATGCCAATTTCTCTTGACGCACAGGGAGCGTCAAACACATCATTTAAGGAGTGCAGTTTAAATCCATCTGAGTAAATATCGTCCGTTGACTTTTCACTATGATGGCACTTCGATGTAACCCATAATTTTGAAATCACAAAGAGTTTTTTCCGTGGTTAGTTCCCCGACATTGTTAGGTTCCACAGTATGTAGTATCATGTCATTATAAGTTACTGATTTGACTGATGAATATTCTTCACAACTTATTTTAATTGTCTCAGGCAATTTTTCAGGTTTCACATCACGTATTGTAACACGAGGTCTCACTTTTGCACTGTCTGATGAGTCTAAAGCACTGAGGCGATTGACGATTTGAGCCAAGGGTTTCGCTCGGCTACTTGCAAAATTATTCAACTGACCTATAAAATCCTACCCCCAAAAGAGTAGTGGCTCAGTGAGGTTTTAAAATGAGCTGCGTCATCACAGAGGTGACTGAGGTGATGAATTGTAATTATGACACTGTCTTCTCCATAATAAATCGGCATTAGTTGAACGAAATTATGCAATAGAATCTTTGCCATGGGAAGACCCCCGGTTATCAATTTATCACTGCACAAAACACGACATGCTACATGAAGTAGCAGAAAGGGTTGATATTTGTCATCATCGAGAACAAACTGCAGGACAATGCCACCGGCGTAAAGCAGTAGAAATGAACACTGAGTTGCTTTCCATTGCCCAATTTCCTCGACATCAAACTCCTTCCTCTGAAATTCTGCCGTTACATAATCTTTCATTGAATTCATTAAATCTGAAAATTCTTTCAATTGTTGTGTTGATAATTTATAATTATTTTTCTACCACACAACCATCGATGGTTATGCCTTCGAGGATTAATTTTTTAGCTTCCTCCACGAAATCACCCAAAAAATCACTCACATTTTTTGGCTTGGACCTACCATAAAACAAGGCTACCACAAAAGGACTGCAGGCATATTTTTTTGTCACCAACTTCATCGTAATAAGCCGGAGACTTCCCTTGGAATAATGGTATACCTTCAATCCATCTATATGAACTAACACACGTACATATGTTTTTTTCTTTGTAGACATTCACGTCTATTCGTTTCTCCAAACCATTTAGAATTCCAAGATAAAAAAAATCCCCAATCTGATCTTTATACGCCATCATCGGTTTGGTTTTCACTCCGTGATTGAAGCCAAGAAGTTTATGGGCAGTGGATGGCACTTCAGTATGTCCTTACTACGTAGAATTTCTAAAAATCCACTCACCACTTTCACCTTGATGCTGCCTATATTGTCAAGTGTCAGATGGCGTATTTTCTCAGTGAGGGTCTGAGGTGCTTCAATCTCAATTCCTGAGTTCATCAGCTCGGTCTGTTGAGGGCTGCATCTGCTCCTAGACTGACAGGTGCTATTGCGTTGTCATCCTCGTCGTCAACCGACATAAAACTTGAACACCCTGCGAAACTCTCTAGCAATGTATCTTGTTGTAGAACTCCACTTGGAGATTCTGAACAATTTTCTAAATCATGAGATGGCTTTGCTTGGTTAGGGCTCCTTTCATCTTTCTGTGCTTGGAGAAAGTTTGTATCAGAAGAATTCGTTGATTCATCACGACTATCCTCATCAGAACTGTCCACACTATTATTATCATTAGAGTCTCCAAATTAAAAAAAAAAAACGGTATTTTTTCACTCGTTCCCGCGAATTCGAATACCCTGTGGAACTCATGATTGAACACCACTCATTAATCGAATTTAATTTGTAGACGTTGACATTTGTGTTCTCGATGGATTACAAATATTGAGAAAGAAATTAATATGGGGCTAGCAATCAAGCATTATACTATTAGACACTGCAACGATTTGATTTCGTAGCGAAGTAAAATCAGGATGCAGTCTGATTGAAAAGGAATCAGTTTCAGCCAGCCTGGGCCCAAGACTGGCTGAGAAACTATAAGCCAAGGCTGAATGAACCAGACTTCTTCCAGACTTGGTACAAACTTGGCAACCAGGCTTGATACCAGGGAGGGATCCAAGCCTGGACTTTACCCGGTGTGACTAAGATACCAAGCCTGGTTCAGTCCCGGACTACTAAAGCCTGGTTAACCACGACTAATCCACGGTTGATCCGGTCGTGAAGCTTGGAAATTCCTACCTGGGACTGAACAAGTGCCGGCACAGCTTCACCTTCCCTTTGTTAAAAAAGTGGAAAAAGAAACAAAAAAATGTGGTGTTCTCGGCAATAGTGACATTGTGTGTTGTGTAGATGTATAGGTAGCGATATGTGGTGCTTAGATGTGATAGTGTTCTTAAGTGTGGTGTAGAGGGGATCAGTGATGCTTTTTTTTTCTGATTAGCGTGTTGATGTGGGGAGTGTTGTATTCAGTGATGCCTTTTTCCTGATTAGCGTGTTGATGTGGTGAGTGTTGTATTGAAGTTTGGTATTGAGTAGGTTAGTTCGGGCGACTGGATTTCATTTCGACATCCCGGCCCCCCTAGGCGAGTACTAGCCTAGTAGACACTATAGTGCCTGTAGCGTAACTACAACGCAGCTCAGGCCGGTGGAGCGGTGAGGTTGTGGCCTTATCTGGTTGCGCGTCGATGTCGCATTGAGTGGGCGTGAGGACCATCCAGCTTCTGAATGTCGTGGTCGTGCCACACGGTTTGGCTGCGATCGTCGGGTGGGCGAACGGCGGCGAAGGACAGTTGGCGAGACAGGATGTCCGAAGTTCCGGTGCAGTAAAGTATCTCCTACGTGACGTGCGACTGCGCCAAGCAGTTTAAACAGTGCCCATGTGGCTGCGCCACCTTCTGACGTTGTACGGATATCATTCCCTTGAAAATGGAGCAATGCTGCAGCCTATGTGAACGGCAACAGAGCGGACATCTGGTGCGGTGTAGTTCCGGAGGCGCCGGCGTCAGTGCTGAAACTTATTATAATTCTCTTTGCGGTTTTTTCTTAATGATATCGGTCAAGCTGGCGGCTGTTCTGGGATTTTCCATTTATGCCTTTTGTGAAGGTCCTTTAAATACTCTTCTTTCCATTGGCGGCTGAAATTATGATGGAGAATTTTAATTCCTTTCCATCTGCTTAGTAAGGCCGGCGACTCCACGCCTGTTTCGGGTGTGGCCAGAATGGGCGGTCCTTTAAGAAAATGCCCTGGAGTGAGGGCAGCAAAGTCTGAGGGGTCTTGCGAGAGTGCAGCGAGAGGCCGTGAGTTGAGAACGGCTTCGACTCTGGTTAACAATGTCGTAAATTCTTCATAATTGAATTTGAGATAGCCAGCGATCTTCCTGAAATGAGATTTAAAGCTTTTTATAGCTGATTCTCATAAACCACCCATATGAGGAGCGCTTGGGGGGATGAACTGCCAGTTTATTCCTTGAGGGGCGTATTTTTGAACAATGTTAGGTGAGACTTGTTTTATGAACTCTACAAAATGTTTTTCTGTATTTCTTTTTCTATGTTCAAAGCATACTTCAACAAACTTTCAGCTTTTATAAAATGACGAAGGTCTGGATGTCACGGGCTCTTACTCTATAAGTTTATCTAATCTTATCCTAGAGGTTTTAGCGCTAACAAAATTCGTATCTATTTCTTTTTTTTGTCGGTTTTGATTTATGTTATTTATTCTTCGTTCTTTAATTAATTGAGGATTTGTTTTTGGGTATTTTCGATTAAAAAATATGTTATACGGACTTTCACCTGTAGTGGAATGAGAAATAACATGATTGTTGTTGTTTTTTCAAATAATGCTTGTTCAATTTGAAGGTATTTCAACACTTTATCCCCAGAGCTTCAAATAATTATCAATTTTTCATTCATCGTTTTATGAAACTGATCAATGTCACCAGTAGCAGATTTCCCACTTGTGACTTCGACTGCTACTTATATTCAATTGTTGATACCGCTGCTTTATGATAACATTATTGATACCTTGGTCCTGGTCTATTTTTAATGTTTTCGGAGGTCCCATAAAATTAAAAATCTTTAGGAGGGCTTTCTTAGTTTCTAATCAATTTAAGGCTGATACTTTTTCAGCTGCAGCAAATTTAGAAAACAAATCAATACATGTTAAATAATTTTCATCACCCCATTTCCAACTTTTCTCGAGTCTCATACACAGGAGGCGAAACTTTAAATGGTAATTTGTTCGAAATGTGGTCGCTTTTGCAATGGTCCTTAACGTAATTAGGGTGGTAATATTTTTGCTTGAAGCAATTTGCAACTTTTTCGATTCCCTGATACAGTCCTTCGAGGTGAATTTCTATTACTTTAGATTTGAAGGCCGAATAGTCCTCAATATTTTTCAATTCCTTCATGGTTCGGTAAATTTTAAATCTGTTTGAAGTGATCAGTCTATTATAAATGTCTTGAAATTGTATAAAGGGGGTATTCTACTCTAAAATTAAAAAAAAAATCGATTTTTTTTTTTCATATGTTTAAAGTTTAGACCCTTAAGAACATATCCTCCAAAGGATTTTTAAAAATTAAAATTATTTTAAGGGCTACAGTTACTTTAGTGACGCAGTACCTAGCCCGATAGGTAGGTAGACTCACTTTTTTAAACGCGTTTTTTCGAAACTACTTTTTTCCACACGGTACCGGCATTATCTCAAGTTCTATGCAACCGATTTACTTAAATTTTGTGTGAACCTTCTTTATATAATCCTTAATCCTTTGTTTTTAATATTTAAAAAAAAAATTAGGAATTTCAAAAAAAAACGTAGAAAATGATTTTTATTTTCAGGCAGTCGCCATTTTAAAAAAAAAAAACTTTTCGTGTTCCCTGAGGTAGGGACTATAACAGCATCCTTACTGATTAAGAATTTCTTTTGATTTTTTTTCAGACCACTAGGAGAGTCAGGATCAATGTTCAGATTAACGGCTACAATTGAAAATGAGATTAATCTGTATAGAAACGGATCTCATATGTGAAATATTTATATGCATTATCGCTAACACATAAAAATACAGTCATAAATATAAATATGTACAAATACCCATTTCGGGTATTGTTTACGTTACATGGTATAGGGTTGTTTTCAAGTGCACATGCACATTTGTATTCAATTGCCTAAATACATATCTTAAGTCAATATGTTATCTTAAGTAAATATCTTTGTTTGTTAATTGTTGAGTGCATACGTATTGCATATAAATGCATACGGGCCTCATATAAATGTATTATATGTATCTCTATGCGTTGTTTATGTATTTGCTTTGTACTGCCTCAACACTGGCGAAGATAAGCCTGTTCAATATATTTAAACAGGCATATTGATTAGAGACTGTAATATTTAATGCATGCAATGTAAAGGAACGGAAATGATCCTAAACTATTAAAAGATAAGATATAGTGTGTATGCCGTTGAGAACACTTATGTTTAAGATATGTGTACATACTTCGGTATGTACACTAGATTAGTATTAAGATTGGTGTATGTACTCCGCATGTGGTGCATACACGAATTAGGATAAGAATTTCTATAAATAAAGGAGCTCTGGGCAACCAGAGCTGAGTACATTTTTAAATCCGAACCATACGCGTCTTATTTTAAACATTGGTGACCCCGACGTTTTTTAAAACACGCGAGTGTGTATTTCAAAAAAAAAAAGAAAGTTCTAAAAGTGTGTTTTTATAAAAAAACAAGTTCTGTGAAAAGCAGTGTTTGAAAAAGTGCATTTAAAAAAAAGATAATAATATATATATATATATATATATATATACATACATACATATATTATACTAATAATAAAAAAAAATAATAATAATAAATATTTAATAAAAAAAACGAAAAAATTTTTCAAATTTACAGCTTTCTACAAGTATCAACACGAAAATGATGAGTTAACGAGTAAATTCTATGACTTAAGAAATAGATTCTACAAGCTCAAATTAAAATCCATTAGCAAAAAAAATGCTACTAATTTTACGCTGCCTCAAGTAGACATTCCCATTTTTTCAGGAGATTACGCTCAGTGGCAAACCTTTAAAGAATTGTTTGAGCAACTCGTAGTCTTTCAAAATGTTTCAGACACATATAAAATGTGTATTTTAAAAACTAAATTAAGAGGATCGGCTGCAAGTTGTATTGCAAATCTGCCTTCAACCTCGACCAATTTTTCAGTTGCCTGGAACCTTCTTGATGAAAAATTTAGGAATAAAAGGTTACTCGCAAACACTTATTTCAAGCAAATTTTAGATGCACCAGTAGTGACTGAGACTGCTTTTAGTGTACGAAAATTTCAAGAAAAAATTTCTGAAAGTACACAAGCATTGGAAAGTCTCAGTTTGTCTGCAGATAATTTGTTGCAAGCGTTATTAAATTATACGCTTGTGCAAAAATTAGACAACAATTTAAGACTTAGGTATGAAAATTCCCTTAAAAACCCTAAAGAAATACCTACCTTAAATTCACTACAATCGTTTCTGAATCATGAAGGGAATGCACTAGAAGCAGCACAAGCTTCAAAAACATCACCAAAATTTCAAAATGCAGAATTTAAATGCATAATGGGATGTAATAATTCACATAATATATTTTATTGTCATAAATTTAAAGCCCTTTCTACACAGGACAAATGTGATGCAGTAATGAAACACAAATTATGCACCAAATGTCTTAAAACAGGGCACAATATAAAAGAGAGTAAAGGCGAAAGTTGCCTTACTTGTCAAGGAAACCATCATTTATGGCTCCACAAAGATAAATCCTTTAAACCTAAAAGCACAATGATTAAAAATACTAAAAATACGAAATTAAAAAATGATTCTAAACATGTCCTGCTAACCACAGCAATTGTTGGTATAAAAAGCAGCGATGGAAAAATTATAAAGGCACGTGCTTTATTAGATAATGGGTCTCAAGTTCACCTCATAACTAAAGAACTAAAAAACAAATTAAAACTTCCTTCCAGGAGAGAATCTATGATCATTGTAGGAGTTGGTCGAAATATGATCAATACAAAAGAAAGAGTTAATCTTCATTTAAAATCATTAACAGAATATTTTGAAGCAAATTTAGACACCGTTGTCATGCAAAAGATTGTGTCCAATGTGCCCACGGAACACATAAAAGTTAAAACAATTACAGAAATATAAAGCTGGCAGACCCTTCATTTAATGTTCCGGGTAAGATTGACTTACTATTAGGTGCGGACATATTTTTTGATTTGATAAAAGAAGAAAAAATAACTATTGAAAATATGAATTACAAACTCCAGAACAGTGTGTTTGGGTGGTTGATATATGGATCAACTAACATAAGCTCAAAATTAGCTCACTGTGGGGTTTTAACACATATAGATAAAAAGCTAGATAATCAACGAAAAAAGTATAGGAAAATAGAATCCCTTGAAAGATGTGTTAATAAAACCAAAAAAGAAACGCAGAAATGCTTTCGTAATAATTCAAATTTTTATGCAGATAGTAAATTTGCTGCAGCTTTTCCATTCGAAAAGAAAAATATAAACTTAGGAGATTCTTCTTCACAAACAAAAGGAAGTTAATCTCTCGAGATATAAAATTTAAAAATAATAAACC
This sequence comes from Bactrocera dorsalis, assembly GCF_023373825.1. Taxonomy (NCBI): domain Eukaryota; kingdom Metazoa; phylum Arthropoda; class Insecta; order Diptera; family Tephritidae; genus Bactrocera; species Bactrocera dorsalis. The sequence goes on from NC_064303.1 coordinate 65,160,832, forward strand.
ACGAAAAAGAAATAAATGCCAGGTTTCTTTGGAAAATATTAAAAGTGGTACATTTGTGTTTTTTAAAGAACAAATTATTCCGCCAATGCAGTGGAAAAGAGGACGAATTGAAAACGTCATTTTAACCCAAAATTGCAAATGTAGACGTAAGGATAAGCAATGGCACATCATAAAGAGCGATGCACATTGTTTACCCTTTTCCTACTGAAGAAAAAATATGCAAATAATCAATAAAAAAGATGCGGTCGACTCGAGTTAAAAAAGAAGAAAAATAATAACCTTATTTTTATTTTATTTGTTAAACTTACTTATAGTTGTACTATGTTGTAAATGTTTAGATATAATATATTTAAAAAAAAAAATATTTCTGGAGTGCCTGTTGGGAGTACTTGGACAGCGTGGGATAGAATTATCCACATCGATCTAGTTCAATATTCGGTTGAAAGGCAGCAAATTTCAAGTTCACAGAAATATTTAAAATACTCAACAAGTGAACTCAATGATTTAGCAGCTGCACGACATCATCGCGTTCACGGGGAGGAGGATGAAGGAAGATTGGGTCATTGTCACCCTTCTAAGGATCATTTTACTACTCCTTGTTTGACTTGATGAATGAAGAATACTTATGGTGCATTGAATAGACCTTACTGTTCTCAGATGGTCAGCTCTTGAACTTAATTGTGGTAATTTGACCAACTTAGTGCACGAAAAGTTCCCACGAACCCGAAGGGCTTCAAGAGTTTGAGCGAGGAAACTACAACCGGTGTACACAATTTATACGAAATAGTGAAGCAGAGACGTCTCGGTGTGCCAACCATCAACGTCAACGACTCGGTGGCCAAGAGTAAATTCTATAATCTGTATGGTTGTCGCGAGTCGCTAATTGATGGTATTAAATGGATCACGGATGTGATTATTGATGGCAAAGTGTGTTGTGTTGTTGGTTATGTAATATTGGCAAAAGTTGTGCATGAGCTCTGCGTAGTTTCGGCGGAATCGTTATTGTCATCGAAATCGATTATGTCATTGCTTTCCAAGCGGCTATGAAGTAACCACCATGGAACAAACATACAAAGAAGCTATCATCTTCGTAACAACAACTGTTTGCAAGGACATTATTACTCGCGCACATTTTGAACACATGCCCAATGATGCGATCGTTTGTAATATTGGTAATTTCGATTGTGAAATCGACGTCGCATTTTTGAATGCAACGTCAAAGAGACAATTATTATCAAAACCCAAGTCGATCGTTATACACTACGTCTGGTAAATTTGGGCTTCGCGCACGGTCATCCCAGCTTGAGATGTTCAAACCATTAGAGATCAAGGCTGACAAATACAACGTAGATTTCTATCTATTGCTGAAAATATGGTTTAGTTTACACTTGGAGAAAATGAGCATACGACCTGAAAAGTACCGTGATTAAATTCGAAACACTTGGACTTAAAATGGCATCACATGATGCATTAAGGCATAAATACTGACAACCTAATCCTATTAATTGCTGTGAAGTCATCGTAAACTAGTCCTACAACGCATCTGTAATTCAGCAAGGCACTAAGGCACTCATTTCCGTTACGACGGTATATCTTACAAAATGAATTATTAATATTAGCAAATGAAAATTATATTAAAATTGTAAAATGTATACAATAAAAATAGTTTATATTAGAAAAATTACAACGAGTTCGATCCGCCAAACTTGTAATTAAAAATGTAATTAACATGCTCAAGATTTATAAATACTTTTTTTGAAGTGTAAACACTTCAACGTGGGCAGTATATTTAGATTTCTGAACAGTTCTTAACGGCTACAATTGTAAATGAGATAAATCTGTATAGAAACGGATCTCATATGTCAAATATTTATATGCATTATCGCTAACACATAAAAATACAGTCATAAATATAAATATGTACAAATACCCATTTCGGGTATTGTTTATGTTACATGGTATATGGTTGTTTTCAAGTGCACATGCACATTTGTATTCAATTTCCTAAATACATATCTTAAGACAATATGTTATCTTAAGTAAATATCTTTGTTTGTTAATGAGTGCATACGTATTGCATATAAATGCATACGTGCCTCATATAAATGTATTATATGTATCTCTATGCGTTGTTTATGTATTTGCTTTGTACTGCCTCAACACTGGCGAAGATAAGCCTGTTCAATATATTTAAACAGGCATATTGATTAGAGACTGTAATATTTAATGCATGCAATGTAAAGGAACGGAAATGATCCTTAACTATTAGTATGCCGTTGAGAACACTTATGTTTAAGATATGTGTACATACTTCGGTATGTACAGTAGATTAGTATTACGATTGGTGTATGTACTCCGCATGTGGTGCATACACGAATTAGGATAAGAAATTCTATAAATAAAGGAGCTCTGGGCAACCAGAGCTGAGTACATTTTTAAATCCGAACCATACGCGTCTTATTTTAAACAATCAATGTCACCAGGATGCGCCATTTTTTTACACCTGTCTCTCCCCTCCTCTAATTATTTTAATTTTTAATATTTTTTTGTAAAATTTTTTTCTGTATTCTTAAGATATCAATAAAAACACCATAAAAAATGGATAGTAAAAATATTTTTGATTTTTTTTTTTAAATAAAATTCAAAATACTGACCAAAATTTGATTTCTAGAGTAGAATACCCCCTAAAGTCGTCGTCATCTGTCATAAGTATTGTTGTATTTTTGTTTAATAAATAAGTTTTAATTATGTCCTCACTCAGTTGTTAGTTCCGTATAAGTAATAGTGGTAAGATTGTTGTTGTAAAATATTTTGCACGTGTTTGTACAATTTTGGTTAGAGTTTATTAGTTTAAGTTGGTTTTTGAATACGTTCAATGGCCTTTCGGCAATTCTAATAAACTCACCTGAGTCTTTGTCAGCGGAATGGATTGTGGCTACTTTCGAAGCAGTTTCTTCATTAACGTTACGTTCTTCAATTTTAACGCGAGATTGCGCATCGGCAACATGCTTTTTTGGCCCTTTTGGCTGCATTTGGCTCTTTTAAATTATTTAACCATTGCAAAGGGCGATGATCACTATTTATTAAGAATTTTCTGCCATATAAATACGGTCTAAAGTACTTCGTAGCCCATACCATTGCCAAGAGCTCTTTTTCTGTTGCCGAATAATTCAACTCATGTTCATTGAGTGTAAGGCTGGCGAAACAGATCGGATGTCGATTTTGGTTTAACAATGCTCCTAATGCTACATGAGAGGCGTCTGTCGTTAACGTAAACAACTTCTCGTAATTTGGATACGCCATGATCGGCTCTTTTGTTATTAATAACTTGATAGTTTTTACGGCTCTGGTAAACTCTTTATCTGAATTATTCACTATATTGCATTTCTTTAATCAATATGTTAAGGGTTTTATCTTTGAAAAATTTAGAATAATTTTGTGGTAAAATCCCGCTAAACCCAAAAATTGTTTTATTTCCTTTTCCGTTTTGGGAATCGAATAATTTAAAATTGCTACGACTTTATTAGCATTTGGTTTTATGTCAGAAGGGGTAATAACATGGCCAAGAAACTCGGCTTCTTGTTTTAGAAATTCATTTTTGTCCGGCTGCACTTTTAGATTCGCTTCAGCTAATCTTTGAAACACTTTATCGATCGATTCGATGTGCTCCTGCAAAGATGTATTGAAAACTTCTATATCATCTAAATAAACTATGCAATCTTTCCTAATTAGACCGTCCAAGACTGTATTCATCAGCCGTTAAAAAATGCCGAATGGCATTCTCAAAAATTCGAAGTGGCCATTTTGTGTAGAAAAGGCTGTTTTTTGTCTATCTATTGAATCCATTTCCATTTGATGGTATCCTTGCGCCAAATCAATTGTCGTGAAGTATAAACATCTACTTAACTTGTCCAGTATCTCGTCTATGTTTGGAATGGGGTACTTGTCATCAACAGTGATATTATTTAACTTACGGTAATCTACAACGATTCTCCACTTGTCTTCACCTGAAGCATCTAGTTTTTTAGGTACCACCCAAATCGGTGCAGAATATGGATAAGTACTGTGGCAAATTATTTTTTGTTCTAGCATATCTCTTATTTGTTTATTTACTTCCGCTTTATGTACTTCTGGGTACCTATAGGATTTAACGTAGATTGGATCTTCATGAATAAATTTTATTTTGTGTTTAATTCTGTGAGTGAATGTAAGTTTCTCCCCTTCCTTGTAAAATAAAGTTTTGTGTTTCTTCAGTAATTTATTCAATTTTTCCGATTCTTCATTATTTAAATGGTTGAATCTGAATGTGTCAGTAAATTTGTCATCAGAGACTTTCAACTCGGTTAGTAAGTTAGTGTGTGTATAGTTTTTAACAGTATTGACAAATTTTTATATACTTATGTCTTTGTAAACTAATCGTATTATTTTTTAAATCGATCTTAGAATTGAGCTAACGAAGTGTATTGTAGCCTAATAATCCGTCATAATTATCGGAAAAATTATAAACGTAAAATGTCAATTTGTGGTTATGGTAATTGTCGAAAACTTCTTGAATTTGTTTAAGTAATACTTTTCCTGTAACTGTTTTTAATAATATTGGTTTAACTTCAACGATTCTGCTACTAAGAACTTGGGGCTTAATTAAACTAACAGAAGACCCCGGATCTATCAAAAACCTTATAAATTTATGTTCAATCTTTAATTCTATTGTTGGTAATCCTCCGAGGCTTCTAATTGAAAATTTGTTGACTCAAATTCCATTGGCTGAGGAGCGCCGTATCGCCTTATTCTAAGTATATATTATAGATTGATTCGAATTACTTTCATTTTGCTTTCTTATTTGTTGCGAATTTATTTTAGGTACATTAAAATTTTTGCTATTAGTATAACTATTAGGACAATTTAAAGTTGTATTCATTTGTGGGTGATAAATCCATCCATTTGGATTTGAATGATAAAAATAATTTGCGTTATTAGGTGGCAATGCATATCCCTGATAGTTATTGTCATGAGAATAATCAAAAAATCGATTTCCATTAGACGGAAAAAAATGTTGAAACTCGTTACCATTATCTCTATTTGAAAAAGGTTGGGAACTCTGGGAAATGGGATGTTTCTTTGATTATGACAGAGAACATATATTTATAGAGAAGGTTCACATATAAAAAATTTAGGGATATTTCAATTTTGGGATATTTACTGTTTTGGATGTGTGCATTTCACCACAGAAAATTATTAGCGCGTTTCACCACTTAACATCAGGGGCACGACAATAACAGAACTGAGTAGTTGGTAGAGCCAATGGGAAAAAATATGTTAATTTCAATGTTTAGAAATGTACGCTCACAGATTCGTATATTTACAATGCGCAAACGACTGCATATAATTTATATACATACATACATACATATGTATGTATATTTTCTATATATTTTATATCAAAGCACACAAGCATGTATGTACGCACAAATTGAACTATTTCGTGATGAATTCCTTAAAATCTTTGGAAATATATATATAATAGAGTCATACATGCATTATTACCTATGTACATATGTATGTAAATCTTTAATTAATGTAGGTTTGATAAGATATATACATACATACATATTTATTGACAGGTCAGGTCTTTAAAAGTTTTGATAACATATTAAAAGACCAAGCGGTAGCACATATTCACGTATGTAATTATGTGTGTATGTAAACAAAAAGCACAATGTTTGTAAATCTGTCTACCCACAACTTTGTATGTAAATGTGTACAATTATTGCTTCATGCGAAATCTTCGTTTCACGGACAATCAATGGCCGAAACTCAAAGAGTCACGCCCGGAACACATAGAGCGGGGCAGACTGCAAGCGACATGTGTCAAATATTAAAATACACACGTTCTTATGGACACAGTTATGTAGTTGTGCAGCTGTCTAAATAACTGTGTCCTTAAGAATGTGTGTATTTCAATATCAGATTCAGATGGCACTTGCAGTCTGTCGCGTTCTAAGTGTTCAGCACATCAATCTGTCGAAGCACTGACGCGACGAGACGCGAAAGAATCTAACAAACGATCGCCGATTGTTACCGCTTCCCTTGCCGCTGTAACAGCTTCGGAAAAATATTTTAGAATTGAATATTATAAATCGACAACTCCGTTGTTGCCACTTTTCTGACTTCTTTCTGTGAAGAAGCATCAGAAAGTTGTTCAATTTATGATTTTTAGCTTTTGCCATCGTCGCGAAAAGACGTTTGTAGGCAAAGGCATGCTCGGGGAGATGTTACGGCGTCTGCTTATATGAATGAAGCGAGGTCGCTTGTGGCATATGCCCCTGCGTTTATGAATGAAATTGTTTTTGTTGTAAAATTTACTACATTTGGGCTTCGCCAATTCGGCTGCCATATTGACTTGTGACGCTACTGATGCTATATTAGACGATTGTTGTTTTTGTAGAACAATATTTATACTTTTTGCGGGTGACATATCAGTTATGTTTTCTGGTGCGAAAACATATAAAAAAAATTATTTATTTTTTTTATTTTTATTTTATTTTATTTGGACAATATGTCCATCTTTATTCCGAGTCAATTCACAACTGACTTACATCTTAATAGCTAGTTCTTTTATATGCTAAATTTATGCTAACGCACCTGAAAGTTTGCTGGCTAAATTCTGAGAAGAGGTTATTGAATTTACGTACTGATCGGAAATCGCTCAAACAGCTGTGTCAACATTATTGCATTAGTGAATTACGTGCGATCTGTATTGTAACAATTGCACCAGCAAATTACATAGAATCTGAATTGGCACAATTAAATAAAAAGTTTAATATTTTTGATTCTAAGCAAATTAACATTGAGGTGAAAGCTCGTGCCGGATGTTGGCTAAGGGTTATTAACATTGGTGAAATAAAGTGCGCGTGTTTGTAACATTTGTAACACCGCTTGTGTTAACTCTTCCCCTCTTAAATCGATTGTCCTCAATCGGTATTATTACTAGGGTGCTGAATTTTTAATTTGTAGGAATGGACCATTTAGCTCACTTTCATTGGTTTTTAGCGTTTCAGATGTAACATAAAATTTTTGCTTATATTTAAAAATGCAAATAAGAATAATTGCTACAATAATAATAAAAATTGCAAGTGCTATGTCTGTGCTCAAACTAATTACATGAGTGCTCCTATTTTCATTTAATAATATCTTAATATAATCATCATGTTTTAGTTGCTTTAGGTGCAGATTCTTTAGTTTTAATTCCGTAGTTGTTATATTCGTATTTTCTCTAATTTTTGTGATTAGGTTTGGCAATATAATTTTGTCGTATATTTTTATTTTAACGTTTGAGTATGTTTTGTTTTTAGCAAAGATTTCACAATTTTCAAATTTAAGTAGGAATGTTCCTTTTATTTTTAAATCTACTTTATTACAATTATGAGATAATTCAGAGAAAAAATTTTTGAAAATTAATATACGAGGTAATATTTCGATTATATCAGTGTTTGTTAACGTTTGCATAGCGCAGTATGCTTCTTCAAAGTTCAATATTTTCGATATACACATATCCGAATTTCTTTTTAGGTTTTTCTTAAGATTATTTTTGATATTTATGGCATATACATTGTTGTTCGAGTTCGTAAAATATTCGTGAGTGCTTAATTTTATAGATTTATTGTTCATATTAGGAATAGGTTCGAAAATTATTCTTGAAAGGATATTAGGAGAATATTGGGGAATTTGGAGGATTATTATAATGTTTTGATCTTGCGTGCCGACTGCTATCTTTATATTTGTGTAGCTGTCAAAGTCAGTTATTATGTCTAGTTCTGTTTTTGTTAAAATGTCCGAACGGATTATACCGAGCTTACTTGAAAAAATTATTTGTCCAATGTCGTTAATGTGATCTCGCAAAAGAGATATGTCATTGTCTATTCGGTACACCTGTTCTATAAATTGTACTTCGTCTTCTAATGTTTTTATCCTATTCTGTGTGTTTTCTTGAAATAAATTTATGTAGTCCTGAATAAGGGTCTGCTGCTCATTTATGTGACTCGTAATGTTACTAATTTGATTTGCTAAGATGTTGTTAAAGTAAGTTAGATTACCTATGTTGTTTTCCATAATTTGGTTATTTTGGTGAATTTTACTAAGGGCGTCATTGACCTGTTCTTCGTCCTCACTGTCCATAGTGCCTGCTATAAATTTCAGTCCTTTACCTAATATATTTACTAAGCCTCGTTTCGTCTTAAGATGTGGGTGCAAATTATCTATTTTAGCTCTTAGTAAAATGAAGTTTTTATGTAAAGTATCCAATAATTGTTTGTCTTCGAAAGTTATTGCTGTTAATGCTTCGATGTTACGTGAAATTAAAAAAGTCGTTTCGTCGTATGCTGTCAGATTGACGAAGTGAAGGATCTTGTCGTAATGGTCGATTACCCTTAATTCGTCCGTCTTGATGGGAATATACCCGTTATTATTGGTCAAGTCTTGAATGTCAATTTGTTGAGCCATAATCGTCGTTGTCAGTAACAAATAAAATGCTATTTTTCCATGATCCTTGGGGAAAACAAAAATAAGAAAACGTGCATTTATCGCTTACTGCTTAATATCATTCTTATGAACTATTGCTACAATCTCTTTTCTATACCTAGGTGATAATTTATTGCCTAATCTACGATTAATTTTTACAAATATTATGTCTCCTTTTAAATATTGCTTTGGTTGTGAACGATTTTTATTGTGGTAGCATAGGTCAGCGATTTGTTTATCCTGAAGTTTCTTTATTGTCTCTTGCCTATCAGCAAGTAATAATTTTGGATCGGAATTAACTCTTCTTCCAAAGAAAGTTTCTATTGGTTTTTTTCCAGTGGTGGAATGAACTGAATAGTTATATTCCTTAACAGATTTTTCTAAAAGTTCCTGAAATGATCTATGAGTTTTTTCTACTTGTAGACAACGCATTATTTCTTGAAGCGTGGAATGAAAACGTTCTACTTGTCCGTTTGAACAGCTTGTATATGGAGGAGTTCTATATATTTCTATCCCAAATTCATTTTCTATCATAAAATCTATTGATTCGGAGTTAAAGGATTTCTCATTGTCCATTGCTATGGTTTGTGGCACAAAAGAGAAAAGAATGTCTCTTAATGGTTGCCTAATGTCTTCTGCTGCTTTTGATTGTATTATTTTTGCAATAGCGTATTTTGAAAATTTATCTACAGCGGTGAGAACTAATTGCTTGCTGGTTAGGAATATGTCTATGTGAACGATCTGACCTGGAAATTCTGGAATAGGTGTAGCCTGTATTTCGGGCTTTGACGGATGACGATCGTATTTATTTTCTTTACATGTAGTACATAGCTTTATAATTTTCTTGATTTTATTTGCCATTCCGGGAAAATAATATTTTTCTAAAATTTGTGTCCTGTTCTCCTTGCTATTTCTATGAGCACGATTGTGTGCTTTAATTATGAGTTCTTCTTGTTCTTGTTCACTAGTTATATCTTTAACTTCTACTTGTGTGAACCTGATCCGATATTTACTAAAATGTAAGGGATACAGTTGCTGAATCTTGCTCATTACAGGTTCATTAGTTTTTATGCAATTTATCACCGACGGGTTGAGATATCTTTTGAGAATCGAAATTAAAGTTTGTTGGGAGTAGTCTGGTTCTGTTACAATATGACGATGGTATGTGGGAAATATTATTTTGAATTGATAACTAGAGACTTCATCTTGCTTCAGAAAAATTTGATTTTTGAAAACATTAATAGTTAGGTACTTCGATGCTGTATATTAAATTATGTGACGAGCTCTCGTCCGAGTTTGTTGCTATCGACAAGGTATTGACTTTAGACTCTTTTATTGGTATTCTTGACAATGCATCTGCAACGACATTCTGTTTGCCTGGTTTATAAAACAATTCATAGGAATATTCTTCTAAAGCTGCTTTCCATCTTTTCATTTTTGTATTACTGTTTTTGTTACTCAGCGCATATGTAAGCGGCTGGTGGTCAGTAAAAATTTGTACCTTAGCTGATACGTATAGATAGTTTCGAAATGTGTTTAGAGCCCATATTATGGCTAACATCTCTTTCTCGTTAGCTGCATAATGCTCTTCAGTTTTATTTAGTGTTCTGGAGATGAACGTTAAAGGTTTCGAATCTTGAGATAGGACGGCTCCAATAGCATAGTTGGAGGCGTCTGTTACTAACTCGAATTTCTTACTGTAATCAGGGTATGCTAGTACAACATCTCTAGAAATAAGTGAATTTTTTATATTGTTAAAGGCTTGAACTGCTTCTTTATTCAAAGTGATTTTCACATGTTGAGATTTATTTTTGGAAATTCTCCCTTCTTCCCCTCTTAAGAGTGATGTCAAGGGTTTAGCTAATTTTGCATAGTCTTTTATAAATTTGCGATAGTATCCAGACATTCCCAGGAAGCTTCGTAGTTCCTTTAGGGTTGCTGGTTGTGAAAATTCGGCAATTGCATCCACTTTTATTGGATTTGTTTTTACACCATCCGGGGTGATAACGAAGCCGAGAAAATCTACTTCTTTTTTAAAAAAAATTACATTTGTCTAATTGAACCTTCATATTGGCTTCTTCCAGAGTTTTGAATATTCTTTTTATGTGGTTAAAGTGTTCTTCTTCAGTTTTGCTGAAAATAATAATGTCATCGATATAAACATAACAACATTTTCCAATGTGCTCCCGGAGTATATCATCCAATGCTCGTTGGAAGATAGATGGGGCATTTTTTAATCCAAATGGTAACCTTGTAAATTCGTATTTACCGTTTGGCTAAATGAGCACCTGACCCCCCTCTCAAAATAATACATCTACACCCCACAATACACACCATACTCAACACATCATCTTCTCATCGCATACACACCATACTCAACACATCATCTTCTCATCGCATACACACCATGCTCAACACAACATCTTCTCATCGCACACACACCAACTCCACACATCATCCTCTCATCGCACACACACCAACTCCACACGTCATCATTTCATCCCACACACACCAACGCATCACGAATTCAACACTCATGAGGACACCGCACAAAAAATAACAAAAGGGACCGACGGACTAGGCGCCACTCTCTGTCAATTACGAACCGCGCGCATATACGCATCGTTTTGCCATCTTGTCGATTTTCCTCCTTCGCTTTCGTCTACAATTTAACGGGTGAGTCCGCGGGTTTGATACCCATGAGTGTATGGTACCGTAGTGAAATTTTATATATGGTCCTTCGAGCCGTACCGGACGGCACTATTGGTAACGGAATAATATATATATCGGTCACGGTGACGCGTTAAAAGTGTGAAAAAATTTGAAAAAAAAATATCGGTCACGGTGGCGCGAAAACCAAATAACATAAAAGTGCAAAAAACCAAATAACATAAAAGTGCAAAAAACCAAATAACATAAAAGTGCAAAAAACCAAATAACATAAAAGTGCAGAAAAAAAAAAAAAAATTTGGACAAAAAAACCGGTGTAACATAAAAAAAAAAAAACACCGTTTATGATACCGTTGAGAAAACTGTTATAAAAATTTGGAAAAAAAAACCATTAGTGGATATTGCAAAAAAAAAAAAAAAAAAAAATTAAAAACCAGTGATTAAAATTGCGGGAAACCAATTTGGTGAGGTGACACAGTTAAGCAGTTACAAAAATAAGCCGTTGTGAAAACAAAAAAAAAAAAAAACAGCCGGTGGTGCACAGTAAAGCAAAAACCCGGCAACAACAAAAACAAAAAAAAAAAAATATATATGTATATATAGTGTGGACGATACGTACATATATATGGAACATATGTACGTGCATATACTTGAGCGGTGACAAAATTGAAAAAAAAAAAAAAATAATATATTAATAAAAATAAACTTTCACAATCATATGAAAAAGTGCGGCTACAAAAAAAAAAAAAAAAAAAACAAAAAGTGTGGTGACAAAGAGTGCAGTGTGGAAAATAATATACACATACGATACATATATATGTATGCAAGGTGACACGTGGTGACAAAAGCATACATATGTACACATAATATAAAAAGAGATTGTGCAGTGACATACATATTCCCTACAAACAAAGGAATAAATCATACAAAATCACAAGCTACAACACTAGCAACAAAAGGACTGGAGAACTGGAGAAGCAGAAAACCAAGGACAGACACAAACGAAGCAAAGCACAAGCACTGGCATACACACACGCACACGCACAAGACCCACACATCCCAGCAAAACCTGCGTGACCGAAACTCCCACACATTTACACAATTTTTACTTATTACTAACACACCCTCACAAATCATTTAATTGCGTAAAGAGTCTATCCGCTGTGCCTTTTGATTGTTTTATATTACAAGCTCTTCACACAACATCTTTTCTATAAAAACAAAACAAAAGAAGACAAACTGATTTCGGACATGCCACTGTTTATGGAAAACGATGCATGTAAAAGTAGACAACATGATAACATGATTGTTTACATTCGTTTATTCGTTGCGAAAATTCGAATTCAAAGAAAAAGAAATTCGGCACGGGTGTTAAATTGTGAAAAATTTGTATTTTGGTTATATTTTATAAAAAAAAGTTATTAAAAACGTGATTATAAAAGTGGTATATATATAATTTGAAAAGGTGAGTAAACGGAGTTAATTTTAATATGAAAAAAAATACATTTAGTGCTTACATGAGCCGAGAAAAAAAGGCTTTTAATGTCAGTGCCTCCAAATTTGCCAAAATATGTAGTATTAATGTGAATTCTGATAGTGATTCAAATGTGGAAGAATTGAGCTCCGTAGATATATCTTTAAATGATTATGATAGCCAAGATACCATTGATAGTGATAGTGACAATGTTAATATTGTAGTGAAAAATGATAAATGCAAAGAAATAAAAGCTTGGGCTTTACGTAATAGGGTGTCCCACAATACAGTGACTGATTTGCTTCAAACCTTGCGAAAAATAGGTTTAGTGGATTTGCCCTTAACAGCAAAAAGTCTATTAGGTACAAGTAGAAAAAAAGGTTAATATTGAAACCATTCCAAGTGGCCCGTTTTTATATAGAGTAATTCAAAATTATTTTGAGAAAAATTCATTTCCTCACCTTGAAATAAAAGATAGCATTGTACTTGATATAGGAATAGATGGTCTTAAATTATTCAAAAATTCGAATAAGGTATTATGGCCAATTTTAGCGTCCATCGTTGATTTTCCAAACGAATTGCCATTTACAGTAGCATGTTTTTCTGGAACAGAAAAACCCTGGAATATTAACGATTTCTTAAAAGACTTTTGTGAAGAAGTAGCTTATTTAAAAGAAAACGGTCTTCAGGTAGGTTCTTCTTCCATTAAAAAGAAATTTAACATTCGTTTATTTTGCTGTGATTCTCCCGCTCGAGCTTTTGTCACAGGTGTGCAATCGCTCACTGGAAAAAACAGCTGTTCGAAATGCGATCAAATCGGAGAATACAAAGAGAGAAGAGTTTGTTTTTCAAAACGAGTTAATCACTTAAGAACTGACCTGTCTTTTAAAAATAGAATTCATATTATCATATCATATTAATCCATTTAAATTTAGAGAAAGCATTTTAGAATTAGCTAATTTAAATATGGTCTCCCAATTTCCATTAGACCCGATGCATCTTGTAGATCTTAGTGTATGTAAAAAGTTGCTTCAATTACTAATTAAAAAAGGGAATATAAATGTAAGCAAAATTAACGAAAAAATAACTTTTCTCTCTAATTTAGTTCCTTCTGAGTTTGGCAGGATATGTAGAAGTTTAGATGAAATCAGCAATTGGAAAGCGACAGAGTTTAGGCAGTTTTTATTGTATATAGGCATATTTGTCCTAAAAGATTGTATTAGTAGTGACCATTACTACCATTTTTTATTATTGCACGCAGGAATAAGGCTGTTATCATGTGAAAAATCATATAGTACTGAAGCTAACGTTGCCCAACAAATATTACAAGAATTCGTTGATTTGTTTGGGAATATATACGGAGACCATTTAGTTAGTTATAACGTGCATGGTTTACTGCATTTAACTGACTGCACTAAGCAATTCGGTCCTCTAGATCAGTTTTCAGCCTATAAGTTTGAAAACCATATGCAATATTTAAAAAAACTTATAAATAAACCGAATAAAATCCTTCAGCAATTGCATTTAAGACTTGATGAAAGAACTAATACAAACATTGAACCCAACAAAACTTTAAAAATTAATTTATTTAATATAGAATTTAAAAAAGAAAAAGATTCTTATTGTTTTAGTGAAAAATTAGGGCCCATAAAAGTAATAACTATGTCAGACGAATCTGGTTGCGTTATGGTATCTGCACATTGTTTTTAAGATGTTGAAAATTATTTTGAAGAACCTTTAGAATCGTCATCGGGTTTAGGTATTTTAGTAGCGAAGAAATTAGATAAAAAGGTATTTAAAATCAAAAAAGACGACATAGTTTACAAATATTTCTCTATTCCACATGAGGGAAAGTTTCTCCTTATACCCATTCTACATCATTTATTTCATAAATTTTCAAATTAGGATTTTTAAGTATTTGTGTACATATATTTTTCTCGGTTCATTTTATTACATTTTCTTAAATTTTTGGAAAAGAACTTCGATACTGCCAATTTTTATTTCTCAATTAGATGGAAAATATATTTGACGAAATTGACTTGTAGGATTGTCCAACAACGTCTTCAACTCCCGCAAAAGGTATGTAAATAAATGTAAACTTACAAAATTTCGTTTTAATATATTGTTACGTTTTTGTTATTGTAGACCTATTACATTTAAAGCGTAAAAAGTTTAACACGTCTGGTTGCTACAATACAGAGGTCAGCATTTCAAAACGACCTGTGGAAGGAAACGGTAATCTAACATCCATATAATTTATTTCTTTAAATTTGTTTAATTTATTATGTTTCCAATCTTTTTCCAGAGGTTATTGACATTTTAACCACTATTTCCAAACAGCTTGACGATTTGACGACGAGGGTATGCGATTTGGAAACTAAAATCGATAAGCATTTAAAAGAAAATGTAAGTGAACAGTTTTTATATGCATACATTATTATTTTTCTCTACATGTCTCTTTGTTTCTTTTTCAGATTATTCATAAAAGTGAAGAAATGGAGCAGCAAAAAACGGTTCGTGAATGCAAGGTCCTCATCCGCAAAATTCATCAATCGGTATGCCGAATGACTGGTGAAGATGTCGACAACGTTCAAACCGAAATTGCTTCCACCCTACCATTAAATACGCTCGCTGCAGCTTTGGAAATGGACGAAAAATTGAAATGCGACGAATTTGTTGCTACAACGGTAAGTAATATATAAACTTTTTTCAATAAACAATTCAGTTTTTACATACTATTTTTATTTACAGAAACAATTCATTTTGAGGATAAAAGGTACTTCAGATAGTGTACATGATGTGTTGCGAAGTCTGTACACTGATGAACTTCTTTATTTATGTAACTGGGACGGTAGGGGTGGGAAGCAACCTCTCTCCAAATTCCTGCTGGTTTCCAACATTTTATACGGTAAATTCTGTTTTTTATTTAATTTTACTTACAATTATTTGTTTTAATTTGTAATTTTCATTATGTTTTTTTATAGATTCATTCATTGGCAATGTTTGAAAAACAAGTTCGAAAAGCCATTGAAATGAGCCACCATAGGCACAAACAAAGAATTTATAGGAAGAGGAAAACTGAGGAGTGAACCCTTTAAATATTTAATAAAAAGATATGTATTTCTGATATTATTAAAAATAATTATTTTAATACATACTAGATTTTAAGAAAGCATTGCAAAGCAGGAATTGAATTAATAATGAAATATTTATTTTAATTTAAACATTAATGTAATTTTTGTTAAAAATAATTTGAAAAAAAATTAAAAATTAAAAAAAAAAAATCTTTTATTTTGAGATTCGAACTCGAGTCTCACGGAATACCAAGCCGTGCGTTTAACCACTAGGCTAGTATAGCATGCAGCGTCGCGCTTTCCTGGAACCAGTTTTCCCCGTTTGCCTTAAATTTAACTAAAGTGTGAGTAGCGAGGATATAGTTTTATTGTAGCAGAAAATGTGTGCTCAAGAAGGTGATAAAAAATCACATGTATACAAAAGTTTTGGGAGGTTTTTTGATTCGCCCTTAAGAACGTGATAGGAAAGTGTGACAATTAAACCGGCACGCGTTACCGGCATGTCACTAGGTAACATGACCGGCACTGTTCTAACTGGGATCGGATACATACATACGTACACTCATATCGTCCCCAAAAGCCCCTGGCGGAATACAAAGTGAGTTGTATCGTTTCCTTTCATTTTTTATACTATATATATGTATGTATGGTTCAATTTCAAGAAAAAAAAAGGTAAATTTAGGATTCTTACCTAAATTCCGGTCAACAAAAGTAGTAAAACAGTTACCAAACTGTTTTCGGTACTCGGTTTATTTTGCGGGAAAAACCGAAAACCGCTAACAAGGCAGTTTGGTACTGTATATAGCGGACTAGTGATTGCCGGTAAATGCTTACCGTTGTGTTATAACACAAAATTCATCCCAAAAGCAATAAAAACAAAAATTTTCAAGTATTTACTTGCAGAGATTTCCCGCAACACCCCTTATACTTAAACAAGTATAAGCAGGATTGTTTATAGTAAGCTACGCAATCACCGGAAAAAAAAAAGCATATGTGCAAATTAAATCATACATACATACATACATATATGTCACATATATTTCCATAATATAACAAGAGCATAACTTGCTCATTTACTAGTCCATATACAAACATAAATTCTCAATTCGGAATACCATTAAATATTCTGTTCACGGCCTCTTTTCACTGCGAATATATGTACATATATACACATGTACATATATGTTGCGCAGCTACACAAATTATATACTTAACAGCAAGTGAATTTGCGAAAATTACCTGCGGTCGGTTAATTTTTTCGTGATTTCTTCGTACCGCGAACAAACATACATATATCCGTGTATATATGTATATATATATACTCACGGGCGCATACACATATATATTCCTCCAAAAAATATACCCTGTCGACATCGGGTACAATTTAAAGACAACAATAAATATACTATAAAAATTTTTATAACATACTTAAAAATTTACATAAGTATTGTCACATACATATGTAGATACGCTTACTGCTTCTAAGTCCACATTGGCATATATTCCGCGATACTCCCTGGGTTTTGGCTAACAAAACCAAGCAGGATCGCGTATAAAATAATATTCAAAGTCCACATTGGCATATTTCCCGCAATACCCCTTGATTTTTAGCAACAAAAACAAGCAGGATTGTGTAAAAAACCAAAGCGTAATACATACATATGTACATACATGCTTATGACTAAAGTGCAGTGATCTCTAAAGCGAGCGCTCATTAGCACATAACAGAATAAAGATACATAAATATATATACGAATATACATATACAAATATATGCAAGGAATTATTGGTTTTGCGGATTAATAACAAATAGTTAAATAAAATTAAATTGAATTCGAAGCAAAAATAACACAACTCTTATTTAACCTAAAAGAGTTTTCGGTTACTCATAAACACGATTATACGCGGCAACAAAAAGCGTTTTTGGTTTATTAATTTAATTAAAAACTCTTATTTTACTTAAAAGAGTTCTCGTCTGAGCATACATCAAATACATATATACGAAAATATTTAAAAAAAAAAATCTCGATTTATCAAAAAGCCATTGGTTTTATTTATTTGTCTGAAACTCTTACATACAAAAGAGTCTTTTATTCAACATCTTAAATACGAAATTTTTCTAATCAGCTACAAGTCTAGTTTTCACTAAGACGTTTTGATTAATTCTATTGCATTTTAAATGAGCTCAGACTCAAAGGAATCTAAAACAACTCAGTTGCTAAAAGTTCCAAAAATGATTTCAGACGAAAAAGTCCGAGTACACCGGCTGAAGCTACACGCTCAAAGCAAGGTGGTACAAAACTAAAGAGGGGTAAAGACATTACTTATACAAAATTGTGACAGTTTGATACGATACTGCACTCGATTTTCATCTTCACCGATTCAAGACAATTCTGAATCGGTCTTAGAAATTAAAAAAGACAATTTAGACAATTTTTGGTCACGTCTCCAAGCGGCATATGACGCAATCGTAGAATCTGACGACTCAGATCTACCGAAAAATTTTAAATCCATACACCAAGTATGAACACTGCCTAGACCAGTTCGAAGACACAAAAGCTATGATTTCAGATCAGCTAAAATTAATTAATGCAATTGCACCTACTCCACTTCCGCGAGTAGAGATGACACAAATACAAAGTCACGAGGCAAGTTCGGGCATCCACCTCAAGGTGCCCGCATGTGACACAGAAATTTTTCATGGGGGTTATGAACAATGGCCGTCCTTCCGGGACATGTTCACAGCCGTTTACATAAACCACCCAAAATTATCTAATGCGCAAAAATTGTATCACCTCCGATACAAAACGAAAGGTCAAGCTGGCGTCATAGTAAAACAGTTCGCATTAAATGACGACAATTTTAATATGGCTTGGGAAGCTTTAAAATCAAGATACGAGAATGAACGAATATTGGTCGATAAGCAGATAACAATTCTGATGAACTTGCCAAAAATTCAAAAGGAAACCAGTGAAGAATTTATCAAACTTCAATCCACTGTTTCCAATTGTTTGTCGATTTTATCGACCCAAAACATTCCCACAGACAACTGGGACCCTATACTGGTGAATATATGCACAGCAGCATTACCAGAAAAGTCGTTACTATTGTGGGAGCAATCGCTCTCATCACGTAAAAAGTGCCCAACGTGGCAACAAATGAGAGATTTTCTCAATACCCAGTACGAAATCGCAGAAAGGGTAGACAAAAAAATAAATACAAGTAAACCAAAAGGTATTCAGCAAGACTTCAATAGAAGCTTCCACAAGCCCCAAGCCAATAGCCACAATAATTCAAATAGAAACCTTTTTAAAAATCAATCGTTCTCTTCCGAACAATATAAACAAACGTCATGCGAACTGTGCAGAGGAGGTCACAGATTAAAATTATGCGAAAAATTCAAAAAAATGAATGTTAGCGATCGAAACAATTTCGTAAGATCGAAAAAATTATGTACCAACTGTATGTCACATGCGCATACGCTTAAAGATTGCGAAAGCAAATTTAATTGCGTTTACTGCCATAAAAGACATCATTCAATGTTACATATAACAAATTTTTCCAGCTTACCCCCAAACAATGCAAACGTTAAACGAGCAACAGGATTAGTTGCCACAACAAATTCGGAAAACTGCCAAGAAGCACCATGCTGCTCAAAGGCGTTAAAAACCCAATCGCTACATAGCGAAAATCACAGTAGGGTACTTTTACCCACAGCAGTTGTCTCCATCGAGCACCGAGGAGAACTGTTTAAACTCAGAGCCTTAATAGACCAAGGATCACAACGATCCTTTATAGCGTCAAGGGCACAAAACAGGCTACAGTTACCGACAAAACTGGCCAACTTTTAAATCACGGGAATGGGCGGAAGAGTTGTTCAAAACTCAAATAAAATCTGCGCCATTACCCTCTTTTCCCCCAAAGCGGATAAGCGCATACAAGCAGAAGCTATTGTCTTACCGCAATTAACGAACATGCTACCAAGCTATCATATAAATAGCAAGCATTGGCAAAAGGTTTCACACCTAAAGCTAGCAGACTCAAACTGCAACACCCCCGCTCAAATAGATCTACTATTAGGCAGCGATCTCATACCACAAATTATTCTTGAAGGTATTGAGAAAATTAACAAAACACTTCTGGCGCAAAATACCATTTTCGGATGGGTCCTAAGCGGACTAGTTGCGGAACCAGTTACAACATTGACAACTCAAGTTGAGGAAGTCTCAAATGAGTACCTCAATTCACAATTGAGAAAGTTTTGGGAACTAGAAGAACTCCCCCCCATATCAGTCACAACCCCTGAAGATCAGTATTGTGAGGATTTTTACAAAGCCACAACTACTAGATCAGAAAATGGTCGGTACGTCGTACGACTACCACTTAAGCAACAATTTCCTAACACACTCGCCTTAGGTCACTCTCGCACCTCTGCAATTCAGCAGTTTCTAAGTATGGAAAGAAACCTACTTAAAAAAGGCGAACTCAAATCTGAATATGATGGTGTGTTAGAAGAATACCTCCATTTAGATCACATGGAGGAGGTAAACCCAGGGGAGAAAATCGTCAACGGCAAGTACTACTCCTTTTATCTGCCACACCATGCAGTAGTAAAGCCAGACAAAAAAACAACAAAAGTAAGAGTTGTCTTTAATGCGTCAAAATCATCAAGTTCGGGGAATTCCCTAAATGACATTTTATTTACGGGACCCACGCTTCAGCCCGATTTAATGCTCCTCATACTAAATCGGCGTACATACAAATACGTTTTCAATGGGGACGTTGAAAAAATGTATCGGCAAATAGGCGTACATAAAGACGACCAAGATTTTCAACGTATTATGTTCCGAAGATCCCCCACCAGTCCTTTGCGCGACTTTAAATTAAAAACAGTTACCTTTGGCGTAAACTGTGCCCCATATTTAGCCATTCGAACGCTCCACGAATTGGCAGAAAACACCAAGTCAGAATTTCCTCTGGCGACCCAGGTGTTAAAAACACAAACGTATGTAGACGATATTCTGTCTGGAAGTCACAGTCTTCCACAAGCATACGAATCATTATCACAAGTAATCCAAGCCCTCACATCCGCAGGGTTTCCATTAAAAAGATTACGGCAAATCACCCGAATATACTCAAAAATATTCCAAACGAAAATTTGTTGGACACTAATTTCCTTATATTCGAAAAGGAAAGTACAACAAAAACGCTAGGCATCCAATGGAATGCGATATCGGACCAGTTTTCATACACGACAGAGTCCATATCCGCATTATCAGCCATAACGAAAAGACAGATTTTATCCTCGGTGGCAAAACTTTTCGACCCCGCAGGATGGCCTTCGCCAATTATGATCCAAGCGAAAATCTTAATACCAGATTTATGGCTAGATGGAACCGACTGGGACGAACAAGTGAAACCGCTTCGCTTAGAAAAATGGTCCCAGTTCGCAAAAAATCTGAATGACATTTCTCAGATACAAATTCCACGATGGGTGAACTACTCCCCCGAACACAAAGTCGAATTACATGGCTTTTGTGACGCCTCAGAAAAGGATTATTGCGCTACTATCTATGTGCGCACGCAAAGTGATACCACGACCACAAGCCACTTATTAGTAGCAAAAGCAAAGGTGGCACCTTTAAAAACTATAAGTCTCCCACGACTTGAGTTATGTGGCGCACTACTACTTTCAAAATTAGTAGCCATGGTGCAAATGCATTTAAATATGACAAAATGCAAACTATATATGTGGTCCGATTCAGAAATTGTACTAGCCTGGTTGGAAAAACCACCACATGCATGGAAGACGTATATTTCTAACCGAACGTCTCAAATTCTTGACCTAGTGGGATCATCCACGTGGCGTCACGTAGCCAGTGCTGACAATCCTGCCGATCTAGGTACAAGAGGGTGCAAGCCACTGCACCTTGCCACTACTACCCTCTGGTGGAATGGCCCCCGATGGTTGATAGAATCTCCTGATTCTTGGCCACAGTCCCCCATGCGCAACATTATCGCCCCAGAAGGTCGAAAAATCGCCTCCTTTCATACATTATTGGATGATACCGACATCCTTGAACGATTTTCATCGTTTCCAAGAGCTCTCAGAATAGTTGCTTATATGTTCAAATTTATAGAACAACTCAAAAGCAAAGTTAAGGGATCACATAATTTCCCATGCAACACAGTGACGCACCTAGAGTTACAAAAGGCAAAGGTCGCACTAATAACATATACACAAACGCGCTATTTCAGCCGCGATATATCCCTACTAAGAGAATCGAAGCCGATTGATAAAAAGAGCTCACTCTTAGTCCTCAACCCATTTCTGGACACGAAAGGTCTGCTTCGTGCCAATGGTCGGCTTGCTAATTCGAGCCTAACATATAACGAACGCCATCCCATAATAATCCCAGAGAGGTCATTATTTGCCACACTGTTCCTCCACTACATCCACATCTTAATGCTACACGCCGAACATCGTCTCATGCAACAGATGGTACGCCAGGAGTATTATATCCCCCGTCTTAAGCCGCAAATCAAGAAGTGCATCTTCACATGCAAGATTTGCACTATGCACAAACAGAAGATGCGAACGCAGATTATGGCAGCACTTCCCCCGGAACGCTGCAATTTCGCTCTGCCTTTCACCACAACAGGTGTTGATTTTGCTGGGCCTTTCCAAGTAAAGGCGTCCATGTTAAGGTCTCCCACTCTCATGAAAGGCTATGTGGCTGTCTTTGTATGTTTCACGACAAAGGCAGTACATCTTGAGCTATGTAGTAATCTGACGACGGATGCTTTTCTCGCGGCATTTGCTCGCTTCGTCGCTCGACGTGGCTACCCATCAAAAATCATGAGCGATAATGGCAAAACCTTTATCGGAGCTCAACGAGCCACAGAAAAGCAATTTGTGGATTTTTTAAAACAAGTGTCACCCGACATCGTACAAAAGTACGCCCCTCAAGGTATCAATTGGCAATTTATCCCCCCAAGCGCTCCCCATATGGGCGGTTTATGGGAATCAGCTGTAAAAAGCTTCAAAACCCATTTCAAACGGGTAGCTGGAAATTATAAATTCAATTACGAAGAGTTCACGACGCTATTAAATCGAATTGAAGCCGTTCTCAATTCACGGCCACTCACAGTACTATCGCAAGACCCCTCAGATTTCACCGCCTTAACTCCAGGGCATTTTCTAAAAGGAGCACCCATCCTGGCCATTCCTGAGCCAGGCGTGGAGTCGCTATCTCTATTAAATCGATGGGAACGAATTAAAATTCTCCATCATGATTTCAGCCGCCGATGGAAGGACGAATATATAAAGGATCTCCACAAAAGATACCGCTGGAAGACTCCTGAACAGGCGCCTAAACTTGGAGACTGTGTCCTCATCCACGATGATTGTCTACCCCCAACCGAGTGGCGGCTTGGCCGCATTGAAAAGCTACATTATGGCTCCGACGGTCACATACGAGTCGTGGATCTCCGTACGCAAAACGGAACACTAACCCGACCGCTCGTGAAGCTATGCTTTCTGCCAACTTCCGATGATCGCGAATCCGAAAACCTCAAAAATCAACCGGTATTATCGCTACACAATAAATGAAACCAATAAAACGCGAGAAAGTACGCAAATAACAAACCGTCAAAATATAACCGATCGCCAAAAAATAACAAACCGTCGAACGAAGAAAACTAACACAAATTGGTCAATCATTACGACGACCCATTCATGCCACATATCGTGGCACGATGGTCCATATTTAATTGTATGATAGATTTATAATCAATAATCTTCCCTACACAGATCACCATGGATGTTGATACACCAGTCGCAACCACGTCAACACCTCGGGCTACCAATGCGCCACGCACCGGGCCTACTCCAGCGCCCCGAACTGTGGTGGCAACGACGCCGGCAATTGCACCGGCAACCACGCCGGCAACTGCACCGGCAACAACGCCGACACATGTACCGGCAACTGCGTCTGTAGCACGAACTTCGGAGACCCTAAGGTGTCCCATCTGTCGGCGCCCACATCGCCTGCATCATTGTGGGATATTTAGGGGTATGCGACCCGTGCAAAGGCAACAAGTTGCACAAGCACACGGACACTGCCACAACTGCCTGTCACATAGACATCTGACTCCGGAGTGTGAGTCACGAGGGCGGTGCCAAATATGCCACAGGCCGCATCACACGCTGCTACATCGTAGCGCGGCTCGCGAAGTGAATCGGTCACCCCTCCATCGCGGCCGCATGCCCCGACTCCAGCCCGCAGCTCGTGGCGCACACCAGCGCGACGGACCCTCGTTGCGGCGTCGACAGCCTGGGCCACCACCTCGCCGATCTACGGGTCTGAGCAGCGTTGTGGCAACGCTGCAACAGCTGCAGCGCCTGTTGGGCTAAACAGTCGTTTAGGGGGGCCGGGATGGCTAAATGAGCACCTGACCCCCCTCTCAAAATAATACATCTACACCCCACAATACACACCATACTCAACACATCATCTTCTCATCGCATACACACCATACTCCACACATCATCTTCTCATCACATACACACCATGCTCAACACAACATCTTCTCATCGCACACACACCAACTCCACACATCATCCTCTCATCGCACATACACCAACTCCACACGTCATCATTTCATCCCACACACACCAACGCATCACGAATTCAACACTCATGAGGACACCGCACAAAAAATAACAAAAGGGACCGACGGACTAGGCGCCACTCTCTGTCAATTACGAACCGCGCGCATATACGCATCGTTTTGCCATCTTGTCGATTTTCCTCCTTCGCTTTCGTCTACAATTTAACGGGTGAGTCCGCGGGTTTGATACCCATGAGTGTATGGTACCGTAGTGAAATTTTATATACCGTTGTTAATAGAGAACGCGGTTTTTTCGATGTCAAATTTTTTTAGTGGAATTTGGTGAAAACCACTTTTTAAATCAAGAACGGAAAAGAAATTGCTATTTCCGAGCTGAGATATTACTTCTGATATCTCGGGTATAGGATATCTGTCTGCGGTTGTGACAGCATTTAGTTTCCTATTCTCAATTACCATACGGTATTGTTTGTTACCGGCTGAATCTGCCTTTTTTGGTACGATCCATACTGGTGAATTGTATGGTGATCTGGATGGCCTTATGATACCATCGTTTAAAAGTTTTTTTACTTG
This sequence comes from Bactrocera dorsalis, assembly GCF_023373825.1. Taxonomy (NCBI): domain Eukaryota; kingdom Metazoa; phylum Arthropoda; class Insecta; order Diptera; family Tephritidae; genus Bactrocera; species Bactrocera dorsalis. Next base: position 65,185,771 of record NC_064303.1, read on the forward strand.
TGACTCTACCTCGCTCCTAAGGGATGCGGGGTAAGGATAGAATCGTGTGTAAACGGGAGAATCAGTCGTCGTTCTGATCTGTCCCACGACCTTTGTTGTGTAAGTAAGTTTTTCGTCTGGTTCCGAGAACAATTTTGAATTAACACTTACAATCTTTTCCATTTCTTTACTTTGTTTGGAGGATAGGTTTTCCATTTTAATATTTATTGTATTTACGCTTGGCGAAGGAAGCTGCTTAAGGTAAACAGTGAAACCGTTTCCTAGCTTCATATAGTTATTATTGGTATAGATTATTACATTAAGTGCTTTTAGTGTGTCATTTCCTAATATTCCATCAAAAGTCTTCAAGGACGGCATTAGGTAAAGTCTTATTTTATTTGGGATATTAAAGAGTTGTACGTAAGTATGCTCACTAATTTTTACATCGCCGATTATTGATCTTGCAAAAAATGGGTTTTCATTTTGTATTCTTTTTACAACTAATTCAGATTTAACATAATTTTTACTTGATCCAGTATCTACCAGAAACTTTAAAATATTACCGCTCTCCGTCTTCACTTCGAAATAAGGAAGAGAAGAGCTAATCATGCTAAAAAATGGATATCGCTAGGCTCTCCATATTCAATTTTTTCATTTTCTTCTTCCATTGTATTAATGTGGAAGGAAGGTTCTCTGATGTTTGTTATGTTGGAAATTATTGGGCGAAGCCGGTCTCTTGCCTTGAAAGTGATTTTGAGGTGATCTATTCATATAATTAATTCGCCTTGAGTGGATACTTTGGTCAATATCCATTGGTTCAGGTTTTGGTTGGGGTTTTGGTGGTCTAGGAGGAGCATTTGTATTTTGGAAATGCATCTGTTGTCTACCCTGCTTGCCTAATTGCTGTGGTTGTGGCACATGTGCCAATTGAGGGTAAAAATTTTGGCGTTGACCTTGAGATGGATAATTTTTAGGAAAGAATCGATTATTGTGGTACATCTGCTTGGCGTGGTTTGCATGGTTTGTGCCAAAGTTCTGGTTACTTAATCTTAAGCATAGATGAAGGGCTTGTGGTAGGTCACGAGGTTCCTTTATGCCTAACAGTCTTGGTAGGTCTCCGTTTAGTCCTCTAATGAAGGTATCTAATGCCTTATCTCTATAGGACTGGATCATCATGCGTAGGGATTCATTACCCATTTCAAGGCATCCTAATTTGTCCAAAATTAATGAAAGGTGTTTGTAGACTTGCTCATAAAACTCAGAAATTGTCTTGTTACCCTGTATTAAGGTTGTCATTTGATATTCCAAAGATCGCGTTTGTCTGCATAATGCATAGTTAAGCACTTAGATATAGCTGACCAGTCAAGAGGCGTGTTGTATGATTCTAATGCCAGATCAGCATTGCCTACTATTTTATTTCTGACTACACTAAGTATACCGTAATATTTTGGTGTTCCTTTTTGGTTCTCATAGATATTGAGAATGCGGTCTACACCCTTTTTCCAAGAGTTAAATTCACCTGGACAACCGGAAAATTCTTTTAAATATTTTACTACGTCGGGTATTCTATCTAAATCCCCAAGATTTGTTAGATGCCTTTCTTCAATTGTCTGATCTACTGCGGAAGATAGGCTACTGTTAGGATTCAGTGTTGCTTCAACTACTAGTGGTCCTTGTCGCTTAAGAATGTCTGAAGCTATATTCGATATTAGGGCAGTTAAGTCGTCCATACTTAATTGGTTGTTTTGTGGTGCATTTGGAGCCGCGTGCTGCAGATGCAGCCGGTGCAAGGGAAGAGGGACGGATTAGGTTGTTAGGATTAGACAAGGTTTTCTTTATCTACCCCTAGGACTCTCTCTTATAAAAATACTTAAGATACTTAAGCTTACGTTCTTGATGTATTTTCTTTTTTGTAGAGTTGTCTGTATTTTAGTTCCCTGATGGTCTCCTGGAAATCGGCGGTGTCTTCGTCTTCTCCTCTTTGACGTTGGTCGCCTTGACGTGGCGAAGGGGCTTAAGTAAGAGTAAAGTGTGCATCCCATAGGAAACGCACTCTAATCTTACGAACTAAGAGGGACACTTCATAATTTCCCACAATAGTGATATGGATGAATAAACCCTAGGTTTTACGCCCATCTCCTATTGTGGAATTGTGAGGATACCCGAACCAACACCACCCTAAGCCAAGGTGTCGAGGTACCCGTGCCAAGGGCTGAATGGTCAGCGGGGGGTAATAAATAGCTGATCGTGAACGGTCCCCTCCGATGCCCGGGCGAGGTCGGAGGTATAAATCGCCTTCTCTCCGTATACCGGCTCTGCGGACGAGTGACCAACCCTTTCCGGATTACTCGTGGGACCAAAACATGAACAATAAAACAACAACAACAACAACAGCAACATCAACAACCATGACGACGACAACAGCGACGACCACGGACATGAGCTACAGGAATCCTATAACGGAATCCGAAGAGGACGAACTGCTTGCCTCCAGCCAGGAGACAAGTAAGAGTACTACCGGACGTACCAACCAGAGTACACCGGTAGATACAGCAGACAAAGTATCAAATATACCAACTACCTCCAAGGCTGCTATGAGCACCAACCAAAGTGCACTGGCGGCTAAAGGAGACAGCAAAAAGAAACGCAAAAAATCTCAGAATCAGCTGAGGAAAAACCGGTACCAGAGGGCGGTCTTCATACTAGGGAAGATAGCCAAAGACCAGGCGGCCGGTACCCCAGTTGATGAGGCTGAAACGAAGCGCCTTAAATCTATCGTAGAGGAATATGAAAGCTACCTGAAAAGGAAGCAATCACAACCTCAAGAACAGAGCAAAAAAGAGAGCACTTCTCAGAAGAGAAATCGCTCCACAACAGAAGTACCCGGAGCTCAGCCCAAAAAACCGAGGAGGAGCGAAGGAGAGCACAGCAGCACAACAACGGCAAGGCATTTCAGCGATGTAGCCAGAGATAGCCTGCAGGTGGCCATTATAGACGGGAAATCCTCTTCTCCGAACACTATACAGGAGAGATGGGTGGAGATCGACGTCAGATTGTCGAGTATGGTGCTAAGCTATGTACTCGACAATCCGGCGGGTCCTCACCCGGAGTTTGACTCCTCTGAGACCCTCAGGGGCTACAGGGTCATCAAGTGCGCGGACCAGGCCTCGTTAGATTTCCTGACGGGTAGTGTTGCTAAAATTAGCAACGCCTTTGAAGGCCTCCAATTGAGGCTTTTACCCGCCAGCGATATTCCGAAGAGGCCTCGGGCTCGCATTTGGCTACCCCCACTAGAGGAGCCAGGCGAAAAACTCCTGAGGTGCATTAAGCTGCAAAACAAATCTATACCTGGTATAGATGAGTGGCAGCTTATCAAGCAGGAAAACCCAAATAAATCAAGCAAGCCAATACTAGTGGCCATTTGTGAGGAGTCCATTAAGGCTCTGAAGAAGACTGACAACAAAATCAGCTTCGGAATACGCAAGGACAGATTAAAAATCTTCCAAGGCGACAAAGCGGCTGACGAAGACGACACGGAAGATGTCGACGACGCCAGCCAGTTGCTAAGGAATGTGGGCATTGAAGAACCCCGGGATGCCCAATAATAACAGCATAAGGTGTGTACAGATTAACCTGCAGCACTCGAAGAGTGCTACAGCAAATCTGACAACCCTCGTGAACGAGGGGGGCATCGACATCAGCCTAATACAGGAGCCCTGGGTCAATGAAGATTCCATAAAAGGGCTAAACAGCAGCAATTATAACCTGTTTTACACGCGGAACAGAGGTAAACCTAGGGCATGCATTCTTATCAATAAAAGTATAAATGCATTTCTTTGTCCTAATTACAGCACAGCAGATATCACAGTGGTGAAGGTGGAACAGGAGGAAAAGCCCTTCTTCTTGGTCTCAGCCTACTTGGCCCATGACGAAGACATACCACCGGCCCCGCTCACCAGGCTAGTAGAGGAGAACAAGAAGGATGATGTCCTAATAGGGTGTGATGCAACAAGGCACACCGTATGGGGTAGCTCCAGCATAAACACCAGAGGTGAGTCACTCTTGCAGTATATTTTGAATAGTAATCTAAGTATTTGCAACAAGGGCGATAAGCCAACTTTTATTTTCCCAAGCTCAGATAGGTTCCCGGGGTGGGAGGAAGTTCTTGACCTCACGCTATCAACAGACACAGACAGTCTCGGTGTGGATAACTGGAGGGTATCCGACGAGCCTTCCATGTCGGATCACTCCTGGATACTCTTCAGCATCCGCGAGAGGTACAGTGCGCCTCTCACATACCGGAACCCTAGAAGAACGGCATGGGGAAAATTTACCAGTATAGCAACAAAATGCCTCGAAAAGGGAGGCAATAAGAGTATCAGAAATCCAGAGGAACTAGATTCAGAAGTTGAGAAGTTGGAAAAAATCCTAATCACAACTTTTAATAAATCTACTCCGCTAACAGTTTTGAAAAAGAGAAAGTCTCTTCCTTGGTGGAACAGTGAACTCAAGAATTTGAGAACACAACTAAGGAAAGCTTTCAATGAAAGTTTTAGAACCAAAATCTGGCAGCCATATAAAGACCTTATGAAGGAATACAAAAAAGCAGTCAGGAAAGCTAAAAATGACTCATGGCGAACTTTCTGCACATCGATTGAAAGTTGCAGAGAAGCCGCTAGGCTGAGTAAAATGCTATCCAAAGACCATATCAATACTGCCTACATTAGGGCGGAGGGTAGTGATTGGACCTCCTCGGCAAAAGAGTCTCTGGAGGTACTAATCACAACACACTTCCCCGGGAGTCAGCATGCACCTTCAACGAGGGTTCAACCGGAACCACCGGTGAACGCAGCTGACTATCGAAGCCAAATAATAGACAAAAGGAAAATCAAATATGCCATAAATAGTTTTGCACCATTTAAAGCGGCAGGTCCTGACGGGATTATGCCCATAATGCTGCAGAAACTGGTAGAACCCATGGTTCTGAGGCCTGAAAATATATACAAAGCAAGCATTCAACTATCTTACATCCCAAGAAGTTGGAAAAGGAGCAAAGTTGTGTTCCTTCCGAAACCAGGCAGAAGAACACACGAGAATGCCAAGGATTTTAGACCTATTAGCCTTACCTCATTTATGCTGAAGGTACTAGAAAGGCTAATAGATATACACGTAAGAACAATAATGGCGGAGAAGATATCGAAGTCCCAACATGCGTACATAAAGGGCCGATCAGCAATATTGCACAAAAAATAAAGAGATGGCAAGCAACAGGGAATCTTCAACTGGCAGGACAGAAAACTGAAGCAGTGCTCAAATCTAGCAGGAAGAAAGTGGAAGTCGTCACCTTGGACATTGACGGGCATAAAATAACGTCACAGTCATTCCTAAAATACTTAGGCGTAATAATTGATACTCGTACCAGGATGAATTACAAAACAAACATAGAGAAGGCTTGCGAAAAAGCGGCGCGAGTTAACACGGCTTTGAGCCGAATAATCGCTAATACAGGCGGGCCAAGTCAGAGCCGAAGGCTATTTTTGGCAAAAGTGACTCAGTCAAGGTAGAAATATGCTCATCTTGTGGTTATGGAAAAGAGAATGCCGAACATATCTTTTTCCATTGCCCAAAACATGAGGAGGATAAGACATTTTTAGAAACGGAAAGCTCTGAAAGAATAATGCCAGATAACATAGTGCCACACATGCTGCAGTCAAAGCATGCGTGGAACCATGTTAAGCACTGGGCCGTTAAGGTTATACAAGAGCAGCGAAGACTAGAGTGACTGCGATATAGCGAGGCAAACAGCCAAAACCAGTTCGAAAATCCCTGAGACGTTATAGTCAATAGTATTAGCTTGCTCTGCCATGTAATATTTAAACGGTAGTTCCGCAGGGCAATTCATTAAAGCTATGTGTCGTTATTGAGATGTTTTTTTTAGTGGGTTAAAGTCCCACACTACTGTTGTAAGGGCAACAGTGTCTTTTGATGATTTTTTTTACATCTTGCCATAAAAAAATGCACACCACCTCTTCATCCCACACTACACACATCATATTCAACACATCGGCATCATGCACAAGTAAGTAAGTAAGATAAAGTAACTTAGCTCTTCCTTACTTGCTTTGATTTAAGATATTGTAACGGATTTCTCGATAAATAGCCTACATTGATATTTAAGCGTAAGTTTAAATCCCAATTTAATAAACGTACACTTATTTTTAAATCGAACAACTTAACAGTTTTTAACTCATTATCCGATTTTTACAACTTCTTGTTTATATTTCAATTGCTCTGAAACGCTAGCATTTTAATTAAAATTGTATCTGTTGCACAATCCGCCAGCCCTTATAAAGTATACCTTCCCAAAATATCGCTACTCGAACATTCTGGCAAGTACGAATTTTACTGTCTGGTTGATTTTGACAATTTATCGTTGATTCTATTTTGTTTTGGCGACCATTTTCGTCACACTTCGCTCCAGTTAAGTTTGATCAATTTACTATACATTTAACAGTTATGTTCATAATCTCGTCTTTCAGGATGCTGTTGACTTCCTTAACCGTCCTTTTCTTATTGGCGTTAACAATCCTTTTTTTGGATACCCAGTTTCAAACACATTTTCTTCATTAAAGCTGATTGGACTACCCTTTTTGGTCTGAAGATAATTCCATTTGAACAGCGTACCTAGTTATTAAGTTATTGATGAATACGTCCGCTACTGGTTCAGCCTCTGACCATTGACTGAAAAAGTGTTTGACTGGAACAAGTTTGTAACCTAGTTTAGTGGTTAAACTGCTTTATCTGGCCATGACTTTTTAATTGCATTGCACTCAGCACATTTGGCAATCCTCATTGTTCTCCTACGTTTTCGTGTTCTTGAACAGTTACACTTGAAATGTTGTGCAGCTCGTTGAAAACTTCAGTAATCCTGGCCTTAGAAAGAACCATAAGTGCACCATGCTTTCTCCTTTTTTCCTGTTCCATACTCGATGAAGGGAGTCACATACCAATTTTAATTTTATTGCTCTACCCAAAATACTTTTGCGAACTTAGTGAAGGTTTTTCTTCACTTCTAGATTTGTTCAACTTCAATGCATGCATTACGTCTTGCAAATCTGGATCTTCTTGCAAAAACCCCACGTCAACCTTAACTTTGTCTTTGTCATCCGACTGTGGAGAGACCTGTACTTATATATCAGTCTCCTCTTATTTCGATCGCAAAGACTATTGTAGTGGTAAATACGCTTCTGCTCTTTCAACTTGAGGGCACTTATTCTAAGCTTCTTATCTTAGTATCTTAGTTTCTCTTGTTGTCGTTGTCTCTTGCTATATTTCCAATTGAAGAACTTAATCTTGCGCAGCAATGTTTTTTGCTTGTATGGCTTCTTATAACCGTAACAGTATTCGGCTTGCATTTCATTTGTTGCCAATCTATGTTGTTCCAACCCCTTTTTGAGTTGTTGAATTTACAGATCGTTAAATTTGACATTTTAAGTACAATTCTCTTTTTAGAAATTTATTTGACAATCACATTTTGACACGCTTCAAACTTCTTTCGATAAATTGTCAATTTTGAGATTGATGACTGGTTGTAAAATAAAAGTCCCAATTGATTCTGGCAACTTATCGTCGACTCTATTTTGTTCTGGAATCCATGTTCGTCATAATGGCAGTCGAGTAAAACACACGAATTTCGGTATAAATGGGGTATGTACCGACAGGGGAGCTTCTCCAGAGGAGGAATGTACTATATAATGTTGATAACACTTAATTTCGTAAAATATTCCGGATTAAAATTTCAAACATTTTTATGAATAACACATAAGGGGGATTCTCTTACTCTTGCAAGATTGCAGATTGCAAAAGTGCTATATCGAAATATACAAGGGCACGAGAGAACCCATTGCAGAATCTAACCTGCAAGACGGAGGTAACAGATTGCACAAACACATTGAAACATTTTCAGCTGTTCACTAACACAGTTACATTTTCTGCAATTTTCAATTGCATGGGAGAAATCGTAAGTAAGATAGAGAAAAACTAACGACATTCTACACATATTGTAATGTTAACTAGCTAGAATAGGAGAGATGTATACCCAATTTTTCAAGAAGAAGAAAACGAAAAGCACAGTTTCAAGAATGATAAAAACAAAGATTGCGCAATGACGAGTTCAAATTTTGTTCGCTGTTCGTTGTGTTGCAGGCATACAAAATCATGAATATCATCAAAAGTTAGCATCAATATAAGTGAATATTAATAAAAGATATCAAAATAAGTGAATATTTTATAGTGAACATTTACCTACATATTCATTTAATTGAATTTTCATTGTATTATTTAATTTTGTCTCTTTGCTGTGTTTGTTTCAACCATATACATACATTTATGTAAATAAAAAGATTGAATATTTTGTAACCAAGTATCAATACACTTAGAGAAATCAGAGGTTCTTTTATATAAAAACTCGCGGCACTTACCAGTGGTTTTAGCGATGACCTTGATGGCGAAACGAGTTAAGAAATGCGGGATAAGAAAAATGCCGGTAGATGCGTATATGCGCGGATCGTATAAGTAAGAGAGCCTGGCGCCGTCCGCCAGTTCCTTTTGTTGATTGTGTGTGGTGTCCTCATGTGTGGTGCGAAAGGTGTGGTGTAAAAGATGATGTGTTGAGTGTGGTACGTAGTGTGGGATGAAAGGAAATGATCCGCATGATGCCAATGTGTTGAGTATGGTGTGTATGTGTGGAGTGTAGTTATATTATATTAAGAGGGGGTCAGGTGCTCATTTAGCCATCCTGGCCCCCCTAAACGACTGTTTAGCCTAAAAGGCGCTGCAGCTGTTGCAGCGTTGCCACAACGCTGCTCAGACCCGTAGATCGACGCGATGGTGGCCCAGGCTGTCGACGCCGCAATGATGTTGCGCTCCGCTGGGGTGCGGCATGAGCTGCGGGTTGGACTAGGGGTATGCGGTCGCGATGGTTGGGGGCCGGCTCATTTCGCGTGACGAGCTGCGGTGTAGCAGCGTGTGATGCGGCCGGTGGCACATTTGGCACAGCCCACGTGACTCACACTCTGTAGTCGCATGAGTGTGCGACAGGCAGTTGAGGCAATGCCCATGGGCCTGAGCCATTTGCTGCCGTTGCAAAGGCCGCATACCCCTAAATATTCCACAATGGTGGAGACGATGAGGGCGTCGACAGATGGGACACCTTATCCGACGGGTCTCCGAAGTCCTCGATGTAGTCGATGGTGGTCGGGTGCCACCACGAGGTGCGGGTGTAAGCACCGCTGCGGGCGCGGTTGCCGGTACAGGTGCCGGCGTTGTTGCAGCCACAGTTCGGGGCGCTGGTGTAAGCCCAGTGCGTGGCGTATTGATAGCCCGAGCGGTTGACGGGGTTACGACTGATGTGTCTACATCCATGGTGATCTATGGTAAAGGAGATGGTTAGTTATACATATCTGTCATATAAGTTGATATGGGCAATCGTGCCACGATATGTGGCATGAATGGATCGTCGTATTAATCGACCATTTTTTGTGAGGTTTCTTTGTTGGTTTTGACGGTTTATTATTTTTTAGCGGTTTATTACGGGCGTATTTCTTGTTTTAGCGTAAAATTTAGTGATTTTATTATATCGCGACAGTATCGGTTTGGTTATTTCGATTTTCGGATTCGCGGTCGTCGGTGGTTGGTACAAAGCACAGTTTCACGAGCGGTCTGGTTAGAGTTCCGTTTTGCGTACGGAGATCCACGACGCGTATGTGACCGTCGGAGCCATAATGTAGCTTTTCTATGCGGCCTAGCCGCCACTCGGTAGGGGGTAGACAATCATCATGAATGAGGACACAGTCTCCAAGTTTAGGGGCCTGTTCAGGAGTCTTCCAGCGGTATCTTTCGTGGAGATCTTTTATATATTCGTCCTTCCATCGGCGGCTGAAATCATGATGGAGAATTTTAATTCGTTCCCATCGATTTAATAGGGATAGCGACTCCACGCCTGGCTCAGGGACGGCCAGGATGGGTGCTCCTTTTAGAAAATGCCCTGGAGTTAAGGCAGTGAAATCTGAGGGGTCTTGCGATAGTACTGTAAGTGGCCGTGAATTGAGAACGGCTTCAATTCGATTTAATAACGTCGTGAACTCTTCGTAATTGAATTTATAATTTCCAGCTACCCGTTTGAAATGGGATTTGCAGCTTTTTACAGCTGATTCTCATAAACCGCCCATATGAGGCGCGCTTGGGGGTATAAATTGCCAGTTGATACCTTGAGGGGCGTACTTTTGTACGATGTCGGGTGACACTTGTTTTAAAAAATCCACAAATTGCTTTTCTGTGGCTCGTTGAGCTCCGATAAAGGTTTTGCCATTATCGCTCATGATTTTTGATGGGTAGCCACGTCGAGCGACGAAGCGAGCAAATGCCGCGAGAAAAGCCTCCGTCGTCAGATTACTACACTCAAGGTGTACTGCCTTTGTCGTGAAACATACAAAGACAGCCACATAGCCTTTCATGAGAGTGGGAGACCTTAACATGGAAGCCTTTACCTGGAAAGGCCCAGCAAAATCAACACCTGTTGTGGTGAAAGGCAGAGCGAAATTGCAGCGTTCAGGTGGAAGTGCTGCCATAATCTGCGTTCGCATCTTCTGCTTGTGCATAGTGCAAATCTTGCACATGAAGATGCACTTCTTGATTTGCGGCTTAAGACGGGGGATATAATACTCCTGGCGTACCATCTGTTGCATGAGACGATGTTCGGCGTGTAGCATTAAGATGTGGATGTAGTGGATGAACAGTGTGGCAAATGGTGACCTCTCTGGAATTATTATGGGGTGTCGTTCATTGTATGTTAGGCTCGAATTAGCGAACCGACCACTGGCACGTAGCAGACCTTTCGTGCCCAGAAATGGGCTTAGAACTAAGAGTGAGCTCTTTTTATCAATAGGCTTCGATTCTCTTAGTAGTGATATATCGCGGCTGAAATAGCGCGTTTGTGTATATGTTATTAGTGCGACCTTTGCCTTTTGTAACTCTAGGTGCGTCACTGTGTTGCATGGGAAATTATGTGATCCCTTAACTTTGCTTTTGAGATGTTCTATAAATTTGAACATATAAGCAACTACTCTGAGAGCTCTTGGAAACGATGAAAATCGTTCAAGGATGTCGGTATCATCCAATAATGTATGAAAGGTGGCGATTTTTCGACCTTCTGGGGCGATAATGTTGGGCATGGGGATTGTGGCCAAGAATCAGGAGAATCTTGTACCTAGATCAGCAGGATTGTCAGCACTGGCTACGTGACGCCAAGTGGCTGATGCCACTAGGTCAAGAATTTGAGACGTTCGGTTAGAAATATACGTCTTCCATGCATGTGGTGGTTTTTCCAACCAGGCTAGTACAATTTCTGAATCGGACCACATATATAGTTTGCATTTTGTCATATTTAAATGCATTTGCACCATGGCTACTAATTTTGAAAGGAGTAGTGCACCACATAACTCAAGTCGTGGGAGACTTATAGTTTTTAAAGGTGCCACCTTTGCTTTTGCTACTAATAAGTGGCTTCTGGTCGTGGTATCACTTTGTGTGCGCATATAGATAGTCGCGCAGTATGCCTTTTCTGAGGCGTCACAAAAGCCATGTAATTCGACTTTGTGTTCGGGGGAGTAGTTTACCCATCGTGGAATTTGTATCTGAGAAATGTCATTCAGATTTTTTGCGAACTGGGACCATTTTTCTAAGCGAAGAGGTTTCACTTGTTCGTCCCAGTCGGTTCCATCTAGCCATAAATCTGGTATTAAGATTTTCGCTTGGATCATAATTGGCGAAGGCCATCCTGCGGGGTCGAAAAGTTTTGCCACCGAGGATAAAATCTGTCTTTTCGTTATGGCTGATAATGCGGATATAGACTCTGTCGTGTATGAGAACTGGTCCGATATCGCATTCCATTGGATGCCTAATGTTTTTGTGGTACTTTCCTTTTCGAAAATAAGGAAATTAGTGTCCAACAAATTTTCTTTTGGTATATTTTTTAATATACTTGGGTGATTCGCCGTAATCTTTTTTAATGGAAACCCTGCGGATGTGAGGGCTTGGATTACTTGTGATAATGATTCGTATGCTTGTGGAAGACTGTGACTTCCAGACAGAATATCGTCTACATACGTTTGTGTTTTTAACACCTGGGTCGCCAGAGGAAATTCTGACTATGTGTTTTCTACCAATTCGTGGAGCGTTCGAATGGCTAAATATGGTACACAGTTTACGCCAAAGGTAACTGTTTTTAATTTAAAGTCGCGCAAAGGACTGGTGGGGGATCTTCGGAACATAATACGTTGAAAATCTTGGTCGTCTTTATGTACGCCTATTTGCCGATACATTTTTTCAACGTCCACATTGAATACGTATTTGTATATACGCCAGTTTAGAATAAGCAGCATTAAATCAGGTTGGAGCGTGGGTCCCGTAAACAGGATATCGTTTAGGGAATTCCCCGAGGTAGTGGATATTGAGGCGTTGAAAACAACTCTTACTTTAGTTTTTTTTTTATCTGGCTTTACTACTGCATGATGTGGCAAGTAAAAGGAGTAGTATTTGCCGTTGACGATTTTCTCCCCTGGGTTTACTTCCTCCATATGATCTAAATGGAGGTATTTCTCTAACACACCATCATATTCAGATTTGAGTTCGCCTTTTTTAAGTAGGTTTCTTTCCATACTTAGAAACTGCTGTATTGCAGAGGTGCGAGAGTGACCTAAGGCGAGTGTGTTAGGAAATTGTTGCTTAAGTGATAGTCGTACGACGTACCGACCATTTTTGATCTAGTAGTTGTGGCTTTGTAAAAATCGTCACAATACTGATCTTCAGGGGTTGTGACTGATATGGGAGGGAGTTCTTCTAGTTCCCAAAATTTTCTCAATTGTGAATTGAGGTACTCATTTGAGACTTCCTCAACTTGAGTTGTTAATGTTGTAACTGGTTCCGCAACTAGGCCGCTTAGGACCCATCCGAAAATGGTATTTTGCGCCAGAAGTGTTTTGGTAATTTTCTCAATACCTTCGAGAATAATTTGTGGTATGAGATCGCTGTCTAATAGTAGATCTATTTGAGCGGGGGTGTTGCAGTTTGGGTCTGCTAGCTTTAGGTGTGAAACCTTTTGCCAATGCTTGCTATTTATATGATAGCTTGGTAGTATGTTGGTTAATTGCGGTAAGACAATAGCTTCTGCTTGTATGCGCTTATCCGCTTTTGGGGGAAAAGAGGGTAATGGGGCAGATTTTATTTGAGTTTTGAACAACTCTTCCGCCCATTCCCGTGATTTCAAAGTTAGCCAGTTTTGTTGGTAACTATAGCCTGTTTTGTGCCCTAGACGCTATAAATGATCATTGTGATCCTTGGTCTATTAAGGCTCTAAGTTTAAACAGTTCTCCTCGGTGCTCGATGAAGACAACTGCTGTGGGTAATAGTACCCTACTGTGATTTTCGCTATGTAGCGATTGGGTTTTTAACGCCTTTGAGCAGCATGGTGCTTCTTGGCAGTTTTCAGAATTTGTTGTGGCAACTAATCCTGTTGCTCGTTTTACGTTCGCATTGTTCGGGGGTTAGCTGGAAAAATTTGTTATATGTAACATTGAATGATGTCTTTTATGGCAGTAAACGCAATTAAATTTGCTTTCGCAATCTTTAAGAGTATGCGCATGTGACAGACAGTTGGTACATAATTTTTTCGTTCTTACGAAATTGTTTCGATCGCTAACATTCATTTTTTTGAATTTTTCGCATAATTTTAGTTTGTGACCTCCTCTACAAAGTTCGCATGACGTTTGTTTATATTGTTCGGAAGAGAACGATTGATTTTTAAAAAAGGTTCTATTTGAATTATTGTGACTACTTGCTTGGGGTCTATTAAAGCTTTTATTGAGATCGTTTTGAACGTTTTTCGTTCTTACTAGCCTTTTATCTACCCTTTCTGCAATTTCGTATTGGGTAGTAAGAAATTCTTTCATTTGTGCCACGTTGGGCACTTTCTTCGCGATGAGAGCGATTGCTCCCACAAAAGTAACGATTTTTCTGGTAATGCAGCTGTGTATATATTTACCAGAATGGGGTCCCAATTATCTGTGGGAATATTTTGGGTCGATAAAATCGACAAACAATTGGAAACAGTGGATTGAAGTTTGATGAATTCTTCACTGGTTTCCCTTTGAATTTTTGGCAAGTTCATTAAAATTGTTATTTGCTTATCGACCAGTATTCTCTCGAGCTTCCCAAGCAAAATTAAAATTTTCGTCATTGAGAGCGAACTGTTTCACTATTACGTCTGCCTGACCTTTGGTTTTGTATCTGAGGTGATACAATTTCTGCGCTTGTGACAATTTGGGATGGTTTATGTACACAGCTGTAAACATGTCCCGGAAGGACGGCCACTGTTCATAACCACCATGAGATATATCTGTGTCGCATACTGGCACTTTGAGGTGAATGCCTGAACTTGCCTCTTGGGCTTGTTTTTGTGGCAGCTCTACTCTCGGTTGTGGAGTAGGTGCAATTGCTCTTAATAGCTTTAGTTGATCAGAAATCATTGCCTTTGTGTCTTCGAACTGGTCTAGGCAGTGTTCATACTTGGTGTATGAGGATTTAAAATTTTTCGGTAGATCTGAGTCGTCAGATTCTACGATTGCGTCATATGCCGCTTGGAGACGTGTCCAAAAGTTGTCTAAATTGTCTTTTTTGATTTCTAAGACCGATTCCGAATTGTCTTGAATCGGTGAAGATGAAAATCGAGTGCAGTATCGTATCAAACTGTCACTCTCAGCAATGAATTTTGTATAAGAAATGTCTTTACCCCTCTTTAGTTTTGTAGCTCCTTGCCGGTGTACACGGACTTTTTTGTCTGAAATCATTTCTGGAACTTTTAGCAACTGAGTTGTTTTAGATTCCTTTGAGTCTGAGCTCATTTAAAAAATGTTTTGAAATAATTTAAAATGTCTAAGTGTAAACTAGACTAGTAGATGTACAGAAATAGTTTTGTATATAATATAGAAAAGAAAGCTCTTTTGTATGCAAGAGTTTCAAAGAGAATTAATAAAACCAATGGCTTTTTGATAGCCGAACTTTCAAAATGTTTTTGTATATATGTATGTATATGTACTTATATGTTTGAACGCGAACTCTTTTGCCTAAATAAGAGTTTTGAACGAAATGTTTAGACGTGAACTCTTTTATATAAATAAGAGTTTCCCAAATCACGTAAAGATTATCGCTTAAATTTGATTTTATTATTTATTATTGACCGGAAATTTTTTATATGTTTATTTTTCTATGTATATTTGTTTTATATATGTTTTATGTCCAAATTTCCTATAGGGTATACCTATAGGTGGATATTTTGTTTGTTATGTGCTAATGAGCGCTCGTATTAGAGATCACTGCACTTTGTACATATGCATGTATGTACATATGTATTACGCTTTGGTGTTTTACACAATCCTGCTTGTTTTTGTTGCTCAAAAATCAAGGGGTATTGCGGGAATATGCCAATGTGGACTTTGATTATATTTTATACGCAATCCTGCTTGGTTTTGTTAGACGAAAACCAAGGGGTATCGCGGAATATATGCCAATGTGGACTTTGAAGCAGTGAGCGTATGTGACAATACACCGATGTACAAATTTTGTATTTTATTAAATCCTTTTTTGTTATATTTATTGTTATTTAGTTTGTTCCCAATGTCGATTGGGTATTTCTTCCAGTATGTTGAATATATTTATATGCGCCCGTATGTGCATATATATGTACGCATGTATATATATGTATATGTATATATTTTCTTATGAAAAAACCACGAAAAGAGAATTACCCGACCGCAGGTATTTTCTCAAGCTCACTCGTTTTTATGTCTGTATATATATATATTTATACTTGCGCCGCATATACATGTGTATGTATATACATATGTTCGCAGTGTTAAGAAGCCGCGAAAAGAGAATTTAATAATTTTTTTAATTTGAGATATATGTATGTATATATATTGAAAAATATTGAGGTGAATATGATTAAACATACGTAAGTATCAAATTGGTTAGAATAATAAGTGAGCTAGTTATGCTCTCTGTATGTAATATATACATGCGATATGGGACATATATGTATGTATGTATTCTTAATAAAAAGGATGTTAATTGACATATGCTCCTTTTTTTTTTGTTTTTTCTGATTGCCGCAGCTTATTTGAAGCAATCCTGCTTATACTTGATTAAGCATAAGGGGTATTGCTGGAACTTTCTGCAAGTAAGTACTTGAATATTTATAGTTTTTGGGATAGGTTTGTGTAATAGCACAAGGGTAAGCATTTACCGGCAATCAATAATCCGCTATATCCCGTCACAAACTGCTTTGTTAGCGGTTTTTCGGTTTTTACCGGAAAATAAACCGAACAGTTTGTAACGGTTTTTTCTGTTTTTACCGCGATTTTGGCCAGAATTGCAAATTTAGTTTTTTGATTTTATACCATACATATATGTATATAGAAAGTAAATATTGAAAGGAAACGACACTCACTTTGTTTTCCGCCAGGGGCTTTTGGGGATAATAATTGTATGAGTGTATGTACGTTTGAATTGGTGGGTGCCTGTGCTTGTGCCTGCGCTTGTGACTGTGCCTGTTCCTTGTATTTCTTTCCTCCAGTTCTTCTGCTGCCGGTGTTGTTGCGTTTTCCTCGCTGCACTTATTGCCTTAATTTGTTTTTTTTTTTTGTCTGTGGGTTTAATGTCCCCACACTTCACAGCACTAATTATGCCTATATTGCATAAGTGCTTATATTTGCCCACCACGATTTTGTCACTTCACTCTCTTTTGCTGTAAACCTTTTTCCTTTTTTGTTTTTTTTATTTTTGGTTTCGATCACTCCACTGGCACTGTACCCATATACATATGTGTATACCGTATAAGAATTATTCTTGCACTTGCGGTCACCTCACTTTTATTTATTATTTTTTGTAACTTTTTCCGTTGACTTTTTCATATGTTACATATGTATGTATATGAAATTTTATATGTACATATGTATATGTATATATCTATATATACATCTGTATATATACATTGTATATATATTTTTTTTTCTTTAGATTTTGGCACCACCGTTTTTTTTTCAATTTTCACCATCACCAGCAAGATTTTTTTTTCCAATATGTATTAATATTTCACGGTTATTTTTTTTTTGTTCTTACAGTTTTGTCACCAACGGTTTTCACACTTTTGACAATTTTTTCACCGTTTTTGTTTTTTTTTTCCCGGTTTCACCGTTTATTTTTTCTTTCACTTTTGAAAGATTTTGTCAACCTTTTTCACAGTGTTTTTTTCTTTGTTAAATTATAATTTTGTGCACATATAATGTGCTTGTTTCCGTATATGTACCTTTGTACAAGTACTATGTATATTATTTCACAGCACAACAATTTTTTAATTGATTTTATTTACCGCGTCGTCGCGTCACCGTGATTAAGTTAAATTTTTTTTTTTTTGATTTTTAAAAGTTATCACTAGTGCCGTCCGGTACGGCTTCGAAGGACCATAGAGAAATCAGAGGTTCTTTTATATAAAAACTCGCGGCACTTACCAGTGGTTTTAGCGATGACCTTGATGGCGAAACGAGTTAAGAAATGCGGGATAAGAAAAATGCCGGTAGATGCGTATATGCGCGGATCGTATAAGTAAGAGAGCCTGGCGCCGTCCGCCAGTTCCTTTTGTTGATTGTGTGTGGTGTCCTCATGTGTGGTGCGAAAGGTGTGATGTAAAAGATGATGTGTTGAGTGTGGTACGTAGTAAGGGATGAAAGGAAATGATCCGCATGATGCCAATGTGTTGAGTATAGGATGTGCAGTGTGGGGTGAAGATGTGTTGAGTATGGTGTGTATGTGTGAGGTGTAGTTATATTATATTAAGAGGGGGGTAAGGTGCTCATTTAGCCAAATGTTCAATTAAGTTTTTATTTAAGGAACGAATCCTAAAATATATGTATTCTAGCTCTGAAAAATAATTCTTTTATTTTCGAGCTACAATTTACAAAATTACTTAAATCTATGTGCTTCTGGACGTAATTTGTGCATATATGCAAATCAGTACCATTGACGTCGTCAAATACTGCTTGCAAGGCTCTCATATGCTCCATCAACATATGTATCTGTTGGATAGAACCATCAAATATTGTGGTACCGTCACCATCGTCTGGCGGCCATGCAGGTATAATGTATTAATATATAAATATATTAGTATTTCCTTACATAAATATATTTATGTTTTTCAGATATAATCCAGAAGCTGGATGCCATTGAGACCCGTCTCACCGCAATTGAAAAGTCCATAACAGACAAAGTAAGTAACGCAGTATTACATTACCAAATGAAAACAGAAACTAATTTTTATATTTTAATTTTCTAGATGCCAGAAAAGGCGCAATGTAAGTTATTGCGCGAATGCCGCGTCATAGCGGCAAAGACGCACCATTCAATTAGCCGCATCACCGGTGACTTGGAGGACGATCATAACGTGGAGCTCGCTTCGAAACTGCCCATGTCATCGGAGGAGCACGAGCGCTTCGTGGAAGACAAACTTTCACAAAAGGAAAGCACAGATGCTATGGTAAGTATTTCGTTTTTAAATATTATGCGATTGTAATATAATTTACTGTAATTTTTTTTTTTACAGATGCGGCTAATATTGAAGTCAAAGGGCGCAAAAGGCAGTGTTGACGGCGTACTGCGTGGTATGTTTTCTGACGATTCAATGTACCACTACAATTTAGATTGATTTCAGGTTAGTTTTTGGTAGGTTTTTTTACTGTTATACAGTAGAATCCGTTTATTATGACTCCGCCTATATTGACCAACTGGTTACTATGACGTAATAACACTACGAAGTTTGGTTTTCATATAAAATTCTTCATAAAAGAGTCGGATATTATGACTTCCCTTACAGTGACATGTCGCTTATTATGACCAATTTTTAATAAATTTTGTCCGGTTAGAATGACTGACATGATTCTTTACACCTCCGGCAATGTTCGTTGATTCCCGACGCCGTTCGGCACGTGGCTCGTTTTTGTTTTAAGTCTCAGTGAGTAATTGACGCTTGAAGGTCACGCATTGTCTTTTGTTTGTTACTGTTCAAGACTGAGATATTGTATGGGGTATAATCCCCCATCTAAGTTTGCATACGCTACGTCTATGGGACAAATGTCGCCTGAGTGTACCGTTATTTCATCTTATTTTCTGTATGTGCATACGACGCTGACTGCTGCCTACTGTACATATGCACACCGCTAGCATATGCTCTATTCCCGGAATCCTAATAGTTTTTGTACATGTGCTTACTGAACAAGCAGACTTATAATTGCTGCTTCTTGCGGTTTTGAGTTAATATCAAAAATAAAGTCGTGACGATAGGTTTGATTTGGAATCTTATACAGTTACTGTGAAAAAATGTCATCACAACGACGTAAAGCATTTACAATTGAGGAGAAAGGTGCAATAATATACAGATTAGAAAATTTGGCGTGGGTCATTCGACAATCTCAATGATTCAAATGTTTTGAAACCGAAAAGGCTTCGAAAATCACGACAAGAAAATGTTGATCAAGCATTAATTCCGTGGTTTAAAAATATGAGAAACAAAGGAATACCTGTCAGCGGCCCTATGCTACAGGAAAAGGCAAATGGTTTTGTCGCGCGTTTTGGTATTCTCGACTTTAATTGTTCTGCAAGCTGGATCAGTCGTTTTAAAGTTCGACATAACATTGTGGCGGGAAAAATTGTCGGTGAATCTTCGTCTGTTGATCAAAGTTCAACAACAAACTGGTATCTGTGTGGCCGAATTTACGAAGACAATTTTCTGATGATCAGATATTTAATGCTGATGAAACTGGTTTTTTTACAAATTAATGCCGGATAAAACTTTAAAATTTAAAGGTGAAAATTGTAGTGGAGGTAAGTTGTCGAAAGATAGAATAACTGTCATGGTAGCAGCTAATATGAGTGGAAGAGAGAAAAAGAAATTGCTCATTATTGGAAAGTCACAAAAACCAAGATGTTTTAGAAGTGTCAAATCATTACCTGTCGATTATGCTAACAATCGTAAAGCTTGGATGACGTCAGAACTTTTTGAAAAATGGCTTCGTGATTGGGATCGTGATTTGGTGAAGAAGAAGAAAAAGATTCTATTGCTGGTTGATAATTGCCCGGCGCATCCAAATGTTACTGATTTAAAGTCTATAGCACTTGCTTTCCTTCCGCCGAATACAACAGCAGCACTACAGCCAATGGATCAGGGAGTAATACGATCACTCAAAACGAATTTTAGGAACAACCTTGTGCTCAAAATGATTAACTGTCTTGATGCTAATGAAAACAACTCTTCTACAAAAATAACGGTGCTAGATGCAATTCTGATGGTTAATGATGCCTGGAATAAAATTTCACAAAGTAACATTCGTAACTGTTTCAAACATGCAGGATTCATTGAAAGCCACGACGGTTTACCTATTCAAATATCAGAACATGAATTCGATGAAGAAGATGACATTCCTTTATTTTTGTGGTCACGAAACCTAAATTCAGATTCTTTTGCAGCACCGGAAATGTGGGAAGATTATGTTGACATCGAAAGCGCTCTCCTCACATCCGAAGTGCTAAGAAACAACTCGAAAGTGATGGTGAAGAGGAAGTCGAGCAAGAACCATTACCTACCGCAGATTATTATCACGATTTGTTCACAGCAATATTGAAAATGATAATTTGACCATAGCTATGTCTTCTATACACAATAGTATTAGAGATTGTTTTTGCAATAAAATGAAAAAACAAAAGCAGACAAAAATTACAGATTACTTACAGTAAAAAATACACATGTATGTGTTATAATGTGCTGATTACGTGCAATTTTGATTTTGATTTAATACGTATGTATATATATTTAATTACTATGTGTAGAAAAACTCCGTACTCGTGTGCACTCGTTAAAATTGACAGTCAAACAATTATAAGAATATAGAACTTTATTTAAATTTGAAAATATTACACTTATGCAAATTTATAGAATGTTCTCAAATATTTCGTACTCGTTATTTTACGTTGTTCACTCGCTGACGGTTGCTTGTTCACTGTGCCCTTTTGGTTGCTGCCACTTGCTTTATTTTATCTGACACTTGTTGGGCAACAGAGTTGCCATCGCTTACAGTCGGCTTTCCTGACCCAATGTGGCGCCCTCGCCCATGGTACTCTCATCTTCGTTGTCTATGTCGTCTGGATCATCTGCATGCACCAAGTTTTAAGTTGATCTGATGCAAATACGGCTTTGTAGTGACGTTGCGTTCGCTCGGAATGAGGTAAGTCTTCAATTACATGATGATGAATGGTCCTCTGAATTGTGGTTCTAATTTACGTGATGTACCGGAGCTTATTGGTTTGTTTGTAGTCAATACGATATCACCTTCGTTGTACGTCTTCGGTTGATTATGCTTTGCGTCATATAGATTCTTGGCTTGTGCTCTTACGTCGTTTATTCGTTGAGCGGTGCCGACTCGTAGTTGTTGTAGGTCGGTGTCGTTTATCAGGTCAACATCATCGTCTTGAAGTGCCTGGATAAGTTGATTCTGAAGGATGTCTCGAGGCACGTACCCATAAAGTAGTCGGAATGGTGTACAACCTGTGGTTTTATTCGGGATGGTATTAATGCCCCATTGTATTTGACGTAATTTGTCGTCCCATCGTCTTTCGTCATCAGTAGAAGGTAGTTGCATGGATAGGATGACGCGGTTTGCTCGTTCAGCGTGTCTGTTAGCGCGTGGCGTCCGCACTGCGTTGAGAATAAGTTTGACGTTGTTTTCATAGCAAAACTTTTGGAACGCTTTTAAGTGAAGGCCGTTCCTCGGTCGGATATGATACGTTCAGGCATTCCCAGATAGCTCGTGATCTCAAGCAATTCCGGGATTACATGGCTTGTTGCGGTACTCTTGACTGCTCGTAGGATTGTGAATTTGGTAAATGAATCTAAAATTACCAACACACGCTCGTTGCGTTTTGAACTTTTTGGGAACGGACCCAAATGATCAATGTGCATTGTCGTAAACGGTATTGGCTTAACGTTGTCGTAGTGATATCGACCCTCACGTCGTCCGCCAGGGGTTTTATTTAAAGCACAACCCACACATGAGTTGATGTAGCTCTTTACGTAATTGCGCATTCGAGGAAACCAGAAGAGATTGAGAATTCGTTTTATTGTTTTGTCAACGCTCATATGGCCTGCCTTATCGTGGCATTCGTGCAGTATTTGGAACCTTAATTGCTTCGGAACAACCCATAGTAGTTTGTTGTCGTGTTTTCGATATAGGCGTTCCAGTTAAACAACCTAATCGGGATATTCTGGCTTCACTTCATTCTGTATTTCGTTAACGATGTTTCTTATTTTCTCGTCTTGTAGCTGAACACTAAACAACCAATCCGCCTGGTCGATAATCATCTTGGAAATCTTGAGATCAGCGGCATCTACTTCGTGTGCATCTTCATAAGGTGCACGGCTCAACGCATCGACATGGGCCATACGAACTCCTGGTCGATGTTGAATTTCAATGTCGAATTCTTGGATTCTCAACCACCATCGGGCAATGCGTGATTTAAGCTCTCGTTTCTCCATTGTTGTTCGTAAAGCGTTGCAATCGGTAATAATTTTGATCTTCTTTCCGTATACGTAGTATTTGAATCTTTCCAATGATTCCACTATCGCTAATGCTTCGAGTTCATAGCTATGGAAACGTTTTTCGTTGTCTGTAGTAGAGCGACTAAAATATGAGATCGGGTGCAGTTGTCCGTTCTCGACTTGCAACAAATCGCTTGCAAGGCCGATAGAGCTTGCGTCTGTATGTAGTTCGTGTTCGGCTTCGATGCGGTAGTTGACCATGGTTGGTTTCGATGATAATGCGGTTTTGAGTTCGTTGAATGCTGATTCTTGCTGTAGTCCCCATGCGAATGCGATGTTGTTGCGTAACAATTTGCGTAACGGTTGAGAAATAATGGAATAACCAGCGACGAATTTTCAGAAGTAGCCACTGAGACCTAAGAATTTGCATACTTCAGTGACATTTCTCGGCTGTGGAAAATTTAGGATAGCGTTGGTTTTGACGTTGCCCAGACTGATGCCTTCAGGAGTTAGCTGATGTCCCAAAAACGTTATTGTTTGCGTGAACAACTCACATTTGTTAACGTTCAAGTACGTAGTACTTGGAGTATACGGGAAAGCTTTGTATACATTTCGTCGAAAGAATTGTTGCCGATTAGGATGTCATCCATATAATGCAGCATGTCGCCCGTCTCGACCCGTCTTTAGATTTCTGCTATGAGTCTATTAAACACAGCTGGTGCATTCTTTAGACCAAAAAGCATGCGTTTGAACTCATATAGACCGTCCGTTGTGATAAAAGCGGTGTATTTCCTACTATCGGGTGCCATTTTGATCTGATAGTACCCACTATACAAATCGAGTGACGAAAAGTATCGGAAACGTTTTGCTTAATGTAGCCGTTCTTCAATATTCGGGACTGGAAAATTTTCTTTCTTTGTTATCTTATTAATTCGTCGATAACCGATACATAACCGATCACTTCCATTCTGCTTTTTGACTAAGACCACGGGACTTGCGTATTCGGATGTCGATTTCGTGACAATATCACGCTCAAGTAATTCTTCAATCATCTTGTTGACAATATCACGCTTCGGTTCTGGGATACGATAAGGCGCTTGAAATATGGTGCGATTGCTCTCAAGTTCGATGCTAGCTTGAACTACGTCAGTTTTGCCAATATCTTTCAGCCCACTGGAGAAGACATCGGCATAGCTTGCCAGAAGACTTTGTATCTTATTTCGTTCTGCTTCATTGCTGAAATTGGACATTAGTTTGGAAAAATTGCTCTCAGTTATTACCGTTGTCTATACTGCTCGTCTGCTTCCGAATATTGTGCGACCATTTTCAATTTTCAGCGTAGTGTTTGCATTGATGATAACATCTTGACCTATTAAAACGTCTTGTTCTAGTAACTCGTCATCAGCGATGTAGGCTTGCGTCTCGATGTTGATTCCGTAGATGGTGATGTCTATGGTAATAGCCTCCGTGAAAGTACGCATCCTCCGCAAATGACTTTTACTTGTAAGCAGCATTTTACGGCTATATCGTCGATGCGTTTGGCTACTGACCTACGAATGATGCTACATTGGCTGCCCGTGTCGATGAATGCGATATACGGTTGCGCTTTTATGTAAACTAATTTCTTGAAACATTCGTCAAGGTTGATTGCACCAAGTCGTCGTAACGGTACTGTCGTCTTCTCACAATTTCCTCCGTTTGGATGAACTTTGTTACACGTTGTACAGCGATGTCGTTTCTGCGGCATTGGACATTTGTTGGCGAAATGTCCAGGTACGTTGCAATTGTAGCATTTCAATTGTGCTTTAAATTCATCATTTTGTTTCGTTGACTCAGCATATTTTTCGTTATTGTTGTCTCGCTTGCTTGGTTGATGTACTTGTGGCTCACTTAGCCCTCCGCGATTAATGAAATAGTCCTCGATGGCGTCTCTCATCTGCTTCATTGTTGTAAACTTCATTGCTGCAATGCTTTGTTGGAGTTCTCTATGTTTTAACCCAGCTCTTGCATAACGTATAATGGCTGCCTCACTCAGTTTGTAACGTATACCTAGTGCCGCCACTCGAAAACAATATTCTCTTACGATTTCTTTTGGCTTCCTCGTTGCATTGGCCATCACGAAATGAATTTCTGCCTCGTCTCGATCTGAACCAAATTCGTGTCGTAACGCATCAGCAAAATTTTCCCAAGTTGTGTGTAATGTGGGTGATGCATCCAACCACATACGTGCAACTCCTCTTAAACGTGTATAAATAGCCAAAAATAAAAATTTCTCGTCCCATCTATATGCTTCCACTACTCGATCGACTCTGTCAATAAATTGCTCTACCGTAATGCTTGCGTTATTCGTTGGATCAAATTCCGGCAGGGTATTTGCAATTTCTTTTACTGACGCGTGTCGCATATTCTCGTTCGTTGAAATATTCCCGTTCGCAGAAATATCCCCGTTGCTTTGAATGCGTGTTGTAACGTTGTTGTTAGTTGCCACCGTGCTGTCGTCGTTCGTTGAAATAGCGTCAGTGGCGTGACTCTGAACGCCTGCGCCGCCGTTGACTGCGACTGCGCTATCGTTGCTATTTGTGTTTTGTACCGTTTTTACCTCTTGCATGCTGACTGTACCAGTGCCGTTGTTTTGTGCTTGTAGTAGCTGTACCATCATTTCGCGTAACTGCTTCATCTCCTGCTGCAGTTGTGTCACCGTTGATATCTCGGATGACTCCTCTGTAACGTTGATCTCTTGGATGTCCACCTCGTCGGACTCCTCATATGCGCTAAGACGTTGCAACAACTGGTCTCGCGTGCCAGTCGTCGCTTATTGCCTTTCCCGTAGCAACCTCTTCAGTTCACCACTTCTGAACTGTAGAAAAACACCGTACTCGTGTGCACTCGTTAAAATTGACAGTCAAACAATTATAACAATATAGAACTTTATTTAAATATGAAAATATTACACTTATGCAAATTTATAGAATGTTCTCAAATATTTCGTACTCGTTATTTTACGTTGTTCACTCGCTGACGGTTGCTTGTTGACTGTGCCCTTTTGGTTGCTGCCACTTGCTTTATTTTATCTGACACTTGTTGGGCAACAGAGTTGCCATCGCTTACATATCTTTCTGTATTAAAATACTTAAGTACATATGAATGTACATATTTACATAAAAAAGTTTTTCATTTCATAAAACGCTTTGTATGACGTCCGCTTATTATACTGACAAACACAGTTCCTTTCGATGTCATAATAAACGGATTCGACTGTATATTTGAATGCCTTAACTTATAACGTTTCATTTTAGATATATTTCCTGACAAGGATAAAAACACTATATGTGCGGAGTCCGGAGATTTGTGGCCTTAAGCCACAATCGTTTTAAGCAAAAAAGCTTAGTTTTGAGTTGTATAAATTAGTTTTAAGTTGAAGTTTCTAATTTTACTTTTACAAATTTGAATTTTTAGAATTATAATTTTTTTACGGAAAAAACTTAATTTGTATTATTTTTCTATAATAATAATATTAGTTTAAGTAAATATTTGATTATTTTGATTTTATTATTAAATAAAGCGAAATAATAAAAAAAACTGAGTTTTATTTAAAATTGAATTGAATTTTCTAGAAGTAACAAATGGGTAACAGATAATTTTGTTACTGCTTGTTCCTGCTAACATGCTTATATGTTAAAAGTAACAAAGTGATAACCAAAATAATAACACTAACAGATATTTGGGTAACAAATACTTTTTGTTATCCATAACACATAGGTAAGCTATGCGCTAACAAAATAATTTGTTACCCGTAACATACTGTGAAGAGATTTGCTAACAAATGTGTGTATTCTATTAGAACAAGGCAGCATGCGACATTTGCCATTGGTTAGAGCGAGATAACCATTGAACATCAAATATCTATGTGTTACTTTTTTCCCACTCTCTGAACAAAGGTAACAAATATTTTAACGAATGCAAAAGTGAACAATAACAAGTCGCTTACACGTTTGCTAACAACTACCCGTCTTGCAGGGAAGTGACTATTGTGCATGGCTATTGTGAATTGACGCACTTTCTGCATTCATTCTTAACAAAAAAATCTTTATAATTTAAATAGAAATTATAAAATCTATTTAAAATTTACCTTCCTCAACAATTTAACTGAACTGAAGTGACTGAAGTACTCTTATAAAAATATTGTTTTTAAATTGAAATAAAAAAAATATCCATTCGCATAGAAAGATTGTTTATACTCATTTAATTTGAAACATAATTTATAGACGCTCGTTTTTATTTGAACTAGGATTGCTAAATAAAGAAAGAGGTATTATAGCGTGGTAACGTGTGACACTAGTATACTTACTCGCGGTATATAAAATTCTTGAAGAACCATTTGTTGCATTGTGCGATGCTCACTATGCAGTGTAAGCTGGTGGAGATATGCTAGAAATAGGGAAGTAAAACGGAATTTCTCTGGAATAATGATGGGATGTCGTTCGTTATAACTAAGGCTGGAGTTCGCTAATCTTCCATTCGCCCTTATGAACCCCTTAGAGTCCAAGAATGGATTTAAGACAAGAAGAGCTTCCCCTTTCGAGTGGTCGCTTTTCGAGCAACTTAGATTTCTCTTTGCTGAAATAGCGAGTTTGTGTATATAAAATTAAACTGACCTTGGCATGTTGCAAGTCGGTATGCGTTAGTTGTACGCAAGGATTATTTGGTACTCCTTTCATTTTTTGTTTAAGTCTTTGAATGAATTGGTGCATATAAGCTACTACCTTTAGTGCTTTAGCAAATGATGAAAATCTGTGGAGAATATCTTCTGGAGTGATATGAAAATCTTCTATTTCCCGACTTTCCGGAGGTATGATATTCCGAGCAGGAGACTTTGGCCAGAATTCTGGTGATTCTGCTAGCCATGTGGGACCATTCCACCAGAGTGTAGTGCTGGTGAGGTGCAGTGGCTTGCAACCTCTTTTCCCGAGATCCGCTGAGTTATCTGCACTTGCAACATGTTGCCATTGCAGACTGAGTGTCTTCAAAGGTGCGACTTTGGCTTTGGCTACCAAGAGGTGTGAAGATATTTTGTTATCGTACTGATTGCGTCCGTAAACTGTGCGTACACAGAAACCGTGTAATTCTGCGTCAATGTTAGCGGTGAAATTTATCCATCAAGGGATTTGAATTTCAGATATAGTATGTAAATAGTTAGCAAATTAAGCCCATTTTGCTAAACGTAAAGGTTTTACCTGTTCATCCCATTCAGTGCCATCTTGCCACAATTCTTGAATGAGGATTTTTGCTTGAATCATTATTGGCGAAAGCCATCCTGCGGGGTCGAAAAGTTTTGCCACCGAGGAAAGTATTTGGCGTTTTGTAATGGCGAAACATAGCAGATATTCACTCAATTGTATATGAGAATTGATTTGTTATCGCATTCCATTGAATTCCGATAGTAATTTAAGGCTTTGATCACTTGCGATAGTGATTCGCATGCTTATGCGATATTGTGGCTACCTGATAGTATGTCGTCCACGTATGTTTGTGTTTGCAACACAGAAGATGCTAAAAGCAAATTTGTTGCATTTGTTTTTGCCACTTCATGTAGTGTCCTGATCGCCAAATAGGGTGCGCAATTGATGCCAAAGGTGACGGTTTTAAGTTTATAGTCGCTGATTGGACTATTACTTGATTTGCGGAAGACTATACGCTGGAAATCTTGGTCATCTCCATGTACTAGAATTTGTCTGTACATTTTTTCTACGTCCCCATTGAAAACGTATTTAAACATGCGTCAATTTAGAATTAGCAACATGAGATCAGGTTGTAATGTTGGCCCTGTGTATAGTACATCATTGAGTGATTTGCCTGAGCTCGTACACTTTGAGGCATTGAAAACCACTCGTACTTTTGTTGTAATTTTATCAGGTCTTATTACCCCATGATGTGGCAGGTAAAAAGATAAATATCTACCTTTAGATACTTTTTCATATGGTACAGCTTCTTCCATATGATTGAGGCCAAGATATTCGTCCATCACATTATCGTATGCCGATTTAAGCTCACTTTTCTTTATGAGCCTTTTTTCCGAGCTTAGAAATTGCTAGACTGCTGATATTTTAGAGTGGCCTAGAGCTATGGTTTCAGGAAAAGTTGGTTTTAATGGTAGTCGCACAACATAACGACCATGTTCGTTTCTTGTTGTTGTGGACTTGTAATAGGCTTCGCACGCCTGGTCTTCCTCTGAAAGTTGGGTAATTTTGGGTAATTCTTCTATTTCCCAAAATTTTTCAAATTGATTATTTAAGTATTGGTTTGAGATATATGAAAGAATTGATTTTTTCAGGGACTTGGCCACTTATAAACCACCCAAAGATTGTATTTTGGGCTAACAATTTATTGGAGATTTTCTCTATACCTTCAAAAATTATTTGAGGTATTAAGTCACTGCCTAATAATATGTCGATTTGTGATGGGGTATGCCAATTAGGATCTGCTAATTTGAGATGTGAGCATTTTTCCCAGTGTATTTCATTTACTTCATAGCTTGGAAGTAAATTTGTAAGTTGCGGTAGAACAATGGCTTGTGCATCTATTCTAACATCCACATTTGGAGATACTATGGTAATTGGGCATATTTTGGTCGAATTTTGGATAATTCTTTCGCCCATTCCCGAAATTTGGAAATTCGAATGTTTTATTGGCAATTTGAGCTGATTTTGAGCCTTTGATGATATAAAGGTTCTTTGAATGCCTTGATCTATTAATGCTCTTAGTTTGAATAATGTTCTAATGGTGATGACCGGAGTGGATAAAACAATTTTGCTTCATTTTCTGAATGAAGCGCTTGAATTTTTTCTGCTTTAGAGCAACATGGGTTTTCTCCCATTTTTTCGGGATTTGAGGCTACTTGTTGTAGTTGTTCATATTTTGAAAGTTGGTAATATGAAGCAGTGAGTGATGTCTTCGTTGACAGTACACACAATTAAATTTGCTTTCACAGTCTTTTGTTGTATGACCATTCGACAGACAGTTGATGCATAGATTGTTCCTGACAGAAACGGATATTTTTTAAATTTCTCGCAAGATCTTATGTTATGACCTCCTTTACAAATTTCACATAATGGTTGCCGTTTATTAGTTTGGTTTCACACGAAAGTGTGACTTTTATTATTGTATTGAATATTATTGCTAGCTTGAGGTTTAAATAAGTTTTTATTTGAGTTTGATGATTTTTTAGGTTTAAATTTTTGTTGTCAATTCACTCAGCTATCTCGTATTGAGCAGTGAGGAATGTTTTCATTTGTTCCCATGTGGGCATTTTCTTCTTTCCACAAGTGATTGTTCCCATCGTAACGCAGCATCAGGGAGTGTTTCTGCACAAATAGTTACTATCATAGGGTCCCACGATTCTGTGGAGATATTTTGTGTTTTTAACACTGATATGCAATTAGTCACTCGAGTATAAATTCTGAAATTCATGGCTGGTTTCTTTTTGAATTTTTAGTAGCTGTAATAATGTATTTTCCAATTTCGTATCTTTCGCCCAGTGCTTCCCTAGCCAGCTTAAAATTTTCGCCATTTAAAGCGAATCGCTTAACGATACTGCCTGCTTCCCCTGTAATTGTGTACCTTAGATGGCATAACTTTTGTGCTTGTGAGAGTTTAGGATGATTTATATAAAATGCAGTGAACATGTCCTGGAAGGACGGCCATTGATCATAACATCCATTAAAAACTTCAGTATCACAAGCTGGTACTTTTAGATATATGCCTTTATCTAGGTCTTCTTTTAGTATAGTAACTACTCTAGGAGGGGAAGTAGTGGCTCTACTTGGCCTTACTAAACTTATTTGTTCAGATATCATTCCCTTTGTTAACTCATACTGATCGCGGCAGTTACATATTACACTTGGCTATCGCCGAAGCTTTTGCGTTTTCTGGGAGATGGCGTGCCCAGATATTGTTCACACTTTCTAGTTTTATATTCAAAACTGATTCTGTGATGTCAGTAATAGGGGAAGCTTAAAATCTTGTACAATATCTAATAAAAATATCACTTCCTGTGATAAATATAGATATTGTCTAATCTTTTTTGTTTTATACTCTGCTTTGAGCGTGTAGCTTCTGCAGGTGTGCCTTGTGTGATAAAGGTGTTTTTGGCTTAATTTCTCTTGATTTGTCAGATTGCATTAATTTGAACAGAGTTTGAAGCTTTTAGCTTAAAGTTTTGTCTAATAGATAATTGATTAAAAATTAATATTGCTAAAGCAATGTAGTTAAATGGAAAGAGTCTATTTTAAAAATTTTGTAAACAGAAGATTTGGTTTTGTAAAAAAAAATATTTTTTTTGTAAAATATATTACGTGATCAAATTTTTCGAATCGCTACCGCAAAGATTAAAGTTGTATATATACTCGTATATATATTTTTTGCGAAAGAAAAAATACAATACGAAAAATTGTTGGTATGTATCTATTTATTATCATATGTTTGCATATGCATATGCTTTATATGCGCCATATGACGTTTTCCTTTTTGTTTTGCTTTGCTCGTATCCCTTGTAGGCATGTAATTGTTATATACATATATGTATGGATGCTTCAGTTTCTTTTTAGATATATGTATAAAATGATTTATTTATCAAAACGGCTAAGCAACATAGGATTAATCACTATATCACTGACCGATAATATATATAAAGTTAATTTTTCAAATGTTCTTTGGAGGGCACTACCGTATGCTGTAAAGTTTCAAAATCAAGTGTCTGTCTCTTTAACCGTCGCTGTCGGCGTTCATTGCTTTCATTGAGTCCGTTCATTCAGGGTGTATGTTTAGAGTTGCATGCAGGTCAGGTCAGGTCAGAGTTGCAATCCCACATATATGTTAAAAATGTAACATACATATAACAATTCGCTAATCGCACATAAATTTATTAAAACGCGGAAAAAATAGTAGGAAATATCATATATATATATATGTTTATATATTTATGTAAGTATGTATGTGGAAAATGTACCACGGACCCAAACCAAACGCACTTACGGACCTTAAAATACGACCCTGCGACAATGACGCGACAATTACATTACAACACTGATAAAGCAAAAGACAAAAATGAAGAACTAAAGCGAAATACAGTTGACCGCGAACTCTCACGTAAGACAGATCAACATTGTAAGCTACGCGCAATTTACTATATATACAAATTGAATAAACTTTTGTTAAATTAAATATAAAACAGTGCGGTTTTATTAAAAAAGAATAGTGTATTGAAGGAAAGAATACTACAAATGGTGTCAGAAGTGAAATAAAAGACCACTACGTTGAATTAGTGCCGCGGGAAAACCGATTGAGCATTAAATCAAAGCCAATGCGCTAAGATTGTAATAAACGTTCTTTAAAACGAAAAACCGCGAAAAAACAATTCAAACGGTGGCAAAAGTTGTGAAAAATGTTTCTTTAAACTTAACCCTTTATAACTCAACTAAGTAAAAACGGAAAAACTGTATCGTTTCTAACAGATTTCGGATAGAAATGAAATACGTGTTTTATAGTTTAAACATTTTTTTTTTATTTGGGTGAAAAGCAACAAAAAAGTTTATTTGACAGATATGTCACGTTATGTAACAACGTCTCTAAGCTCATTAAATAATAATATTTGTATTTCGTGAATATTCACATGTTTTTTAAGAAGTGTGAAATTCTTTGAAGCAGTTGTTTTGCTTGTTGTAGCATAAAGCCACACCACATTTTTCACATACCGTTTGTGATACTCCAACACATCCTGGACGCTTGCAACGAATTCGTTTTTCTGCCCATACCGGCCAGTGTCCAACTTGATCTTGCCTAACTGCCATAGGAGGAACATGTCGGCTTCAATTCCTCTTCGTTTCATAGGGGACTTTGTACCCAATTTACACAACATCGTGGCAACTTCTAAACGAAAATCAGCAGATGACAACTGATTGCCCTCTAATTTTTTTTCTTTATGAGCTCTTTTGTATAAGAGCCAAGCATTAGACGTTGCAAGGTCTAAAAAGTGATAAAATAGACGAACGTGCCATCGCTTGCTTCTTAGCAATATCTTATAGCGGCCCATGATGCTGTCAATGAGATCAACCCCGCCCATGTGCCGATTATACTCGGCTACAATATAAGGTCTTTCAATATCTATGTACTTTTGTTTGCCTTATCATAGCGGCGTACTGTGGACTTCGGTAGCTCACCAGCGAAATTAGAAGCAAGAGTTACACTTTTGTTGTTTTTCCTGACAACGGTGGCTATATCTATTCCTCGCACATTTCCAACATATTCTACGCTGTGACCACGGCTCTTTTTCGAAATATCCTTATCTGTTGGCAATTTACAGTCAGGTATCCTATTTCGTCGTATTGTTCCTAAACTAAGAATTCCTTCCTTGGCCAATTATTCTATAAGTGACAATGACGTGAAATAGTTGTCGAAATAAAGTTTATAGTTTTGGTTCTTTGGAATATTTTTGGCCAAACTCATGACAACATTTGAAGCAGCACCTAAATCTGGTTCTCCGGATTTCAAAATATTTTCAGTTCCAGATTCCACTTCAAAACTATACGCGAATCCGTTAGTGTCGCAAAGTGCAAATATTTTAAGTCCCAATTTTTTCGGCTTTTTAGGGTTATATCGTTTTAGGTTATGTCGAGCTTTGGTGGAGCAAATTTGCTAGATATATTTCCTGACAAGGATAAAAACACTATATGTGCGGAGTCCGGAGATTTGTGGCCTTAAGCCACAATCGTTTTAAGCAAAAAAGCTTAGTTTTGAGTTGTATAAATTAGTTTTAAGTTGAAGTTTCTAATTTTACTTTTACAAATTTTAATTTTTAGAATTATAATTTTTTTACGGAAGAAAACTTAATTTGTATTATTTTTCTATAATAATAATATTAGTTTAAGTAAATATTTGATTATTTTGATTTTATTATTAAATAAAGCGAAATAATAAAAAAAACTGAGTTTTATGTAAAATTGAATTGAATTTTCTAGAAGTACTCTTATAAAAATCTTGTTTATTAAATTGAAATAAAAAAAATATCCATTCGCATAGAAAGATTGTTTATACTCATTTAATTTGAAACATAATTTATAGACGCTCGTTTTTATTTGAACTAGGATTGCTAAATAAAGAAAGAGGTATTATAGCGTGGTAACGTGTGACACTAGTATACTTACTCGCGGTATATAAAATTCTTGAAGAACCATTTGTTGCATTGTGCGATGCTCACTATGCAGTGTAAGCTGGTGGAGATATGCTAGAAATAGGGAAGTAAAACGGAATTTCTCTGGAATAATGATGGGATGTCGTTCGTTATAACTAAGGCTGGAGTTCGCTAATCTTCCATTCGCCCTTATGAACCCCTTAGAGTCCAAGAATGGATTTAAGACAAGAAGAGCTTCCCCTTTCGAGTGGTCGCTTTTCGAGCAACTTAGATTTCTCTTTGCTGAAATAGCGAGTTTGTGTATATAAAATTAAACTGACCTTGGCATGTTGCAAGTCGGTATGCGTTAGTTGTACGCAAGGATTATTTGGTACTCCTTTCATTTTTTGTTTAAGTCTTTGAATGAATTGGTGCATATAAGCTACTACCTTTAGTGCTTTAGCAAATGATGAAAATCTGTGGAGAATATCTTCTGGAGTGATATGAAAATCTTCTATTTCCCGACTTTCCGGAGGTATGATATTCCGAGCAGGAGACTTTGGCCAGAATTCTGGAGATTCTGCTAGCCATGTGGGACCATTCCACCAGAGTGTAGTGCTGGTGAGGTGCAGTGGCTTGCAACCTCTTTTTCCGAGATCCGCTGAGTTATCTGCACTTGCAACATGTTGCCATTGCAGACTGAGTGTCTTCAAAGGTGCGACTTTGGCTTTGGCTACCAAGAGGTGTGAAGATATTTTGTTATCGTACTGAGTGCGTACGTAAACTGTGCGTACACAGAAACCGTGTAATTCTGCGTCAATGTTAGCGGTGAAATTTATCCATCAAGGGATTTGAATTTCAGATATAGTATGTAAATAGTTAGCAAATTAAGCCCATTTTGCTAAACGTAAAGGTTTTACCTGTTCATCCCATTCAGTGCCATCTTGCCACAATTCTTGAATGAGGATTTTTGCTTGAATCATTATTGGCGAAAGCCATCCTGCGGGGTCGAAAAGTTTTGCCACCGAGGAAAGTATTTGGCGTTTTGTAATGGCGAAACATAGCAGATATTCACTCAATTGTATATGAGAATTGATTTGTTATCGCATTCCATTGAATTCCGATAGTAATTTAAGGCTTTGATCACTTGCGATAGTGATTCGCATGCTTATGCGATATTGTGGCTACCTGATAGTATGTCGTCCACGTATGTTTGTGTTTGCAACACAGAAGATGCTAAAGGCAAATTTGTTGCATTTGTTTTTGCCACTTCATGTAGTGTCCTGATCGCCAAATAGGGTGCGCAATTGATGCCAAAGGTGACGGTTTTAAGTTTATAGTCGCTGATTAGACTATTACTTGATTTGCGGAAGACTATACGCTGGAAATCTTGTTGTCTGTACATTTTTTCTACGTCCCCATTGAAAACGTATTTAAACATGCGTCAATTTAGAATTAGCAACATGAGATCAGGTTGTAATGTTGGCCCTGTGTATAGTACATCATTGAGTGATTTGCCTGAGCTCGTACACTTTGAGGCATTGAAAACCACTCGTACTTTTGTTGTAATTTTATCAGGTCTTATTACCCCATGATGTGGCAGGTAAAAAGATAAATATCTACCTTTAGATACTTTTTCATATGGTACAGCTTCTTCCATATGATTGAGGCCAAGATATTCGTCCATCACATTATCGTATGCCGATTTAAGCTCACTTTTCTTTATGAGCCTTTTTTCCAAGCTTAGAAATTGCTAGACTGCTGATATTTTAGAGTGGCCTAGAGCTATGGTTTCAGGAAAAGTTGGTTTTAATGGTAGTCGCACAACATAACGACCATGTTCGTTTCTTGTTGTTGTGGACTTGTAATAGGCTTCGCACGCCTGGTCTTCCTCTGAAAGTTGGGTAATTTTGGGTAATTCTTCTATTTCCCAAAATTTTTCAAATTGATTATTTAAGTATTGGTTTGAGATATATGAAAGAATTGATTTTTTCAGGGACTTGGCCACTTATAAACCACCCAAAGATTGTATTTTGGGCTAACAATTTATTGGAGATTTTCTCTATACCTTCAAAAATTATTTGAGGTATTAAGTCACTGCCTAATAATATGTCGATTTGTGATGGGGTATGCCAATTAGGATCTGCTAATTTGAGATGTGAGCATTTTTCCCAGTGTATTTCATTTACTTCATAGCTTGGAAGTAAATTTGTAAGTTGCGGTAGAACAATGGCTTGTGCATCTATTCTAACATCCACATTTGGAGATACTATGGTAATTGGGCATATTTTGGTCGAATTTTGGATAATTCTTTCGCCCATTCCCGAAATTTGGAAATTCGAATGTTTTATTGGCAATTTGAGCTGATTTTGAGCCTTTGATGATATAAAGGTTCTTTGAATGCCTTGATCTATTAATGCTCTTAGTTTGAATAATGTTCTAATGGTGATGACCGGAGTGGATAAAACAATTTTGCTTCATTTTCTGAATGAAGCGCTTGAATTTTTTCTGCTTTAGAGCAACATGGGTTTTCTCCCATTTTTTCGGGATTTGAGGCTACTTGTTGTAGTTGTTCATATTTTGAAAGTTGGTAATATGAAGCAGTGAGTGATGTCTTCGTTGACAGTACACACAATTAAATTTGCTTTCACAGTCTTTTGTTGTATGACCATTCGACAGACAGTTGATGCATAGATTGTTCCTGACAGAAACGGATATTTTTTAAATTTCTCGCAAGATCTTATGTTATGACCTCCTTTACAAATTTCACATAATGGTTGCCGTTTATTAGTTTGGTTTCACACGAAAGTGTGACTTTTATTATTGTATTGAATATTATTGCTAGCTTGAGGTTTAAATAAGTTTTTATTTGAGTTTGATGATTTTTTAGGTTTAAATTTTTGTTGTCAATTCACTCAGCTATCTCGTATTGAGCAGTGAGGAATGTTTTCATTTGTTCCCATGTGGGCATTTTCTTCTTTCCACAAGTGATTGTTCCCATCGTAACGCAGCATCAGGGAGTGTTTCTGCACAAATAGTTACTATCATAGGGTCCCACGATTCTGTGGAGATATTTTGTGTTTTTAACACTGATATGCAATTAGTCACTCGAGTATAAATTCTGAAATTCATGGCTGGTTTCTTTTTGAATTTTTAGTAGCTGTAATAATGTATTTTCCAATTTCGTATCTTTCGCCCAGTGCTTCCCTAGCCAGCTTAAAATTTTCGCCATTTAAAGCGAATCGCTTAACGATACTGCCTGCTTCCCCTGTAATTGTGTACCTTAGATGGCATAACTTTTGTGCTTGTGAGAGTTTAGGATGATTTATATAAAATGCAGTGAACATGTCCTGGAAGGACGGCCATTGATCATAACATCCATTAAAAACTTCAGTATCACAAGCTGGTACTTTTAGATATATGCCTTTATCTAGGTCTTCTTTTAATATAGTAACTACTCTAGGAGGGGAAGTAGTGGCTCTACTTGGCCTTACTAAACTTATTTGTTCAGATATCATTCCCTTTGTTAACTCATACTGATCGCGGCAGTTACATATTACACTTGGCTATCGCCGAAGCTTTTGCGTTTTCTGGGAGATGGCGTTCCCAGATATTGTTCACACTTTCTAGTTTTATATTCAAAACTGATTCTGTGATGTCAGTAATAGGGGAAGCTTAAAATCTTGTACAATATCTAATAAAAATATCACTTCCAGTGATAAATATAGATATTGTCTAATCTTTTTTGTTTTATACTCTGCTTTGAGCGTGTAGCTTCTGCAGGTGTGCCTTGTGTGATAAAGGTGTTTTTGGCTTAATTTCTCTTGATTTGTCAGATTGCATTAATTTGAACAGAGTTTGAAGCTTTTAGCTTAAAGTTTTGTCTAATAGATAATTGATTAAAAATTAATATTGCTAAAGCAATGTAGTTAAATGGAAAGAGTCTAAATTAAAAATTTTGTAAACAGAAGATTTGGTTTTGTAAAAAAAAAAATATTTTTTTTGTAAAATATATTACGTGATCAAATTTTTCGAATCGCTACCGCAAAGATTAAAGTTTTATAGTTATATACTCGTATATATATTTTTTGCGAAAGAAAAAATACAATACGAAAAATTGTTGGTATGTATCTATTTATTATCATATGTTTGCATATGCATATGCTTTATATGCGCCATATGACGTTTTCCTTTTTGTTTTGCTTTGCTCGTATCCCTTGTAGGCATGTAATTGTTTTATACATATATGTATGGATGCTTCAGTTTCTTTTTAGATATATGTATAAAATGATTTATTTATCAAAACGGCTAAGCAACATAGGATTAATCACTATATCACTGACCGATAATATATATAAAGTTAATTTTTCAAATGTTCTTTGGAGGGCACTACCGTATGCTGTAAAGTTTCAAAATCAAGTGTCTGTCTCTTTAACCGTCGCTGTCGGCGTTCATTGCTTTCATTGAGTCCGTTCATTCAGGGTGTATGTTTAGAGTTGCATGCAGGTCAGGTCAGGTCAGAGTTGCAATCCCACATATATGTTAAAAATGTAACATACATATAACAATTCGCTAATCGCACATAAATTTATTAAAACGCGGAAAAAATAGTAGGAAATATCATATATATATATATGTTTATATATTTATGTAAGTATGTATGTGGAAAATGTACCACGGACCCAAACCAAACGCACTTACGGACCTTAAAATACGACCCTGCGACAATGACGCGACAATTACATTACAACACTGATAAAGCAAAAGACAAAAATGAAGAACTAAAGCGAAATACAGTTGACCGCGAACTCTCACGTAAGACAGATCAACATTGTAAGCTACGCGCAATTTACTATATATACAAATTGAATAAACTTTTGTTAAATTAAATATAAAACAGTGCGGTTTTATTAAAAAAGAATAGTGTATTGAAGGAAATAATACTACAAATGGTGTCAGAAGGGAAATAAAAGACCACTACGTTGAATTAGTGCCGCGGGAAAAACCGATTGATCATTAAATCAAAGCCAATGCGCTAAGATTGTAATAAACGTTCTTTAAAACGAAAAACCGCGAAAAAACAATTCAAACGGTGGCAAAAGTTGTGAAAAATGTTTCTTTAAACTTAACCCTTTATAACTCAACTAAGTAAAAACGGAAAAACTGTATCGTTTCTAATAGATTTCGGATAGAAATGAAATACGTGTTTTATAGTTTAAACATTTTTTTTTTTATTTGGGTGAAAAGCAACAAAAAAGTTTATTTGACAGATATGTCACGTTATGTAACAACGTCTCTAAGCTCATTAAATAATAATATTTGTATTTCGTGAATATTCACATGTTTTTTAAGAAGTGTGAAATTCTTTGAAGCAGTTGTTTTGCTTGTTGTAGCATAAAGCCACACCACATTTTTCACATACCGTTTGTGATACTCCAACACATCCTGGACGCTTGCAACGAATTCGTTTTTCTGCCCATACCGGCCAGTGTCCAACTTTATCTTGCCTAACTGCCATAGGAGGAACATGTCGGCTTCAATTCCTCTTCGTTTCATAGGGGACTTTGTACCCAATTTACACAACATCGTGGCAACTTCTAAACGAAAATCAGCAGATGACAACTGATTGCCCTCTAATTTTTTTTCTTTATGAGCTCTTTTGTATAAGAGCCAAGAATTAGACGTTGCAAGGTCTAAAAAGTGATAAAATAGACGAACGTGCCATCGCTTGCTTCTTAGCAATATCTTATAGCGGCCCATGATGCTGTCAATGAGATCAACCCCACCCATGTGCCGATTATACTCGGCTACAATATAAGGTCTTTCAATATCTATGTACTTTTGTTTGCCTTATCATAGCGGCGTACTGTGGACTTCGGTAGCTCACCAGCGAAATTAGAAGCAAGAGTTACACTTTTGTTGTTTTTCCAGACAACGGTGGCTATATCTATTCCTCGCACATTTCCAACATATTCTACGCTGTGACCACGGCTCTTTTTCGAAATATCCTTATCTGTTGGCAATTTACAGTCAGGTATCCTATTTCGTCGTATTGTTCCTAAACTAAGAATTCCTTCCTTGGCCAAGTATTCTATAAGTGACAATGACGTGAAATAGTTGTCGAAATAAAGTTTATAGTTTTGGTTCTTTGGAATATTTCTGGCCAGTCTCATGACAACATTTGAAGCAGCACCTAAATCTGGTTCTCCGGATTTCAAAATATTTTCAGTTCCAGATTCCACTTCAAAACTATACGCGAATCCGTTAGTGTCGCAAAGTGCAAATATTTTAAATCCCAATTTTTTCGGCTTTTTAGGGTTATATCGTTTTAGGTTATGTCGAGCTTTGGTGGAGCAAATTTGCTCATCTACACATAGCTGACTTTGTAGCGGAATTTTTTTGCAAGTTTCGTTTAGTTTTGCCAATTTGGTCGAATTTTAAAAACTCTATCAGCTTGGGGATGATCACGAGAAAGCATCTTAGAATTGTCATTAAAGTGAATACATTGTCTCAATTTTTCAAACTTATTCACTGCCAATGTTTCCTTTATGAAAGGTGTACCGATTTCGTTATTCCAATGTTTCGTCACTCTCGGGAGGTGCACCAAAGACATCATGTATGTTATCCCAATAAACTGTTGAACGTCGATTTCGGATACATGGAAACTATTGTTGGGATCCTTTTCCCTTATGTATAGGTTAGTTTGTGCGCAATATCTTTGATTAATTCAAGAGGAAATATTTTTAGGAAAAACTGTATGGGTGCTTCCAAATCCAAAATATCAGCAGGCAGTTCTTCCTTTCCAGTTAAACGTATTTGATGTTCGTTTAGTTCAATATTCTTTTTCTTCCAGACTACGTTCATTTTTGGTTTAGGGCGATGTGACGATCCTTTCTGAGTGGCATTTGTAGGCACGGCTGATTCCTCTAAGCGAACGTCAATATCTTCTCTTTCGTTTTCCAAAAGAACGTCATTTTGCTCACAATCGAGTTCAAAGTCTGAACTTATATCGCCCTCAGGATCAAAGTCAGGATCTGTAACGCTATTATCGTCAGTTTCGAACCCATCTTCACTACTTTCATAATTCATCAACTCTTCAAGAATTTTATATAACAAATCAACACAGACAAATTTTTAGTGACCCTTATTACTCAATGTTACAGAAATGGTACAAACCTAAACTTCACTATATATCGTATTAGTGAACATTTTTCGTATTATAGAAATTAAACATAATAGTGAACTTTCCTGGACTTTTCCACTAAATATTTTATTAAAACACTGAAAATTTTCTTATTTTTATCTTTTCGGTAATTGCAAGCACGTGCATTCACTAACTTTACCACAGCGAAAAAGAAAGTACCGTTTTATAAGTGATGCCAATACATAAAAAAACAGAGAATTTTAAAATTGAAAAATACAGAGTGTGACAGTGCTACTACATCATACTAAAAAGTGAAAAATTAATTTTCCTATGTTTTGTATCCTCTAAAAGGGTTTGTAACATATCTGTCACATGATGCTATAAAGGGTTAAGAAAAAGGACAGACGAAAGTAAAAACCGTTACGAAAAAAACGGATTTTGCAACGGGAATATAGACAAGCAGGCGACGACGCCAACAGTTCAGCAAATTCAGTTTTCACGATAAGTGCGCAGACAACAAGGCGGCGGCGTAAACAGTTTAGTAGCAGAGAGAAACTGCCGTTCAGCTGGAACAGAAATCAGTGCGACAGCGTAGACAGGAGCTGCGAGCAGAAGTTGCGTTGTGTGTGAGTGACGTCACATAGCAAGTGTGGTATTGTCGAAAGCAGAGAGCCGTCGACTGCGGTAGCGCTGAGTGTGGGCGCATGCGGAATTGGTTACGTGAGAGAACGGTGAAGAGTATTCACAGGAGTTGACGGCTGCGTGGGAGATTCAAATGCTGTGTGCATTTTTGACGGCTGCGCGGGAGAACAAGAGAATGTTTGAAAATTGACGGCAGCGAGGGATGGAATTTGAACAATCGTAGCTGAAGCTGGTTGTAGCGTTAGAGCTAAGTATTTGTATGAATTTTGTATGTGTATTGATGAATTTTGCTCTAACTGATTCATTGTTTGCATTGAGAAAATACACTTTGAAATATTTTAAATAAAATTAAAGTAAATGAAATAATTTTGAGAAAAGAGTTAAAAGAAAAGTTTCAAGAAAATTTTGATTGAATTAAATTAAAGCTACATATACCTTTGTTTACAGAGCAATACATTTTAAAATTTAATTGATTTTGATATAATAATTTAATACGGCTTTTGAAATATTTATGTATTTAATAAACATTGTAAGACAAAATGGACCGTGACCAAATTTTAGGTTTAAACATACAGGAACTGAAAGAGAAATTGGGTGGGTTGGGACTAGCGACCCAGGCACGTAGCCAGGGGGGGGGCTAGAGGGCTGAAGCCCCCCCCGAAATAAGGAAATTTTTTAAATAAATCGCAAATAAAAAAGATTTATCACTGACTGAATCTTTTGAAACTCTTATACACAACTCAGCTCAAACCTATAACAGTCGTACGCAACTACACTAGACGGTGACTGAAAACTTATCAAAAGTCATACTTAAGCGTTGTACAGATCTCCATCTTGATATGGCAAAGTTGGTTGGACAGGGATATGACGGAGCAGCAAACATGTCAGGGCATTTAAGTGGAGTGCAAACCAGGATAAGACAACTGTATCCAAAAGCACGTTCAATACGGAACTGCCTTGGTATTGTCAATGAAATAGAAAATTTATTTAGAAACCATTCAAATGCAAACATAACTTTCCAGGACGTTATACAGAAGCACGCACCAGAAAGCAAAAAAAGACGACTTGTTCGCCTTTGTGAAACAAGGTTTATAGAAAGGCATGAAAGCATTATAAGCTTTGTGGAGCTTTTCAAATTCATTGTACTAAGTTTGGAAATAATTTCGAGTAAGACATAGTCCATTTCGTCTAAAGTATCAGCCTTCTTAGCAGCGGTAGAGAAAAGCGATTTTTTGCTTAGTCTATTCGTCTGTGAGCAATTGTTCAGCTTAACGCTGCCACTGTCTGTGCAACTCCAAGAAAAATCTATGGATTTTGTATCTGCACAAGATAAGATAAGTAAAATATCTCACCAAGGTCCTCAACCTGTCGCTCACCACTATTCAAATACCCGATGTGTGGAAAGTCGGAAGAGTGGTCCCACTACTGAAACCTGGGAAACCCGCCAACAAAGGGGAATCTTATCGACCGATAACTCTCCTCTCCCCAGTAGTGAAGACACTTGAGGCCTTGTTACTCCCGACCTTCACTTGCCACCTGAGCCTAGCCAGCCACCATAGCACTTAGCGTCATAAACGCTCAGATAGTTCGTGGCCTCAACCAGAAACCACCCTGCGAAAGAA
Organism: Bactrocera dorsalis; assembly: GCF_023373825.1. Classification (NCBI taxonomy): domain Eukaryota; kingdom Metazoa; phylum Arthropoda; class Insecta; order Diptera; family Tephritidae; genus Bactrocera; species Bactrocera dorsalis. Next base: position 65,229,015 of record NC_064303.1, read on the forward strand.
CGATTCTCGTAGCGTTGGACCTGTCAAAAGCTTTTGACACGGTCAACCACACAACGCTACTGCAGGACATTGAAAAAACCACTCTCCCTCCAGGGCTTAAGAGGTGGACCATGAACTATCTGAACGGTCGTCAGTCATCCGTACTATTTCGAGGTGAAACATCTAAACTTAGAAGAATTAAACAGGGGGTTCCGCAGGGTGGTGTCCTCTCCCCGTTACTGTTTAATTTCTATATCTCGAAACTTCCTCAACCACCAGAGGGGGTCTCCATAACCTCGTACGCTGATGACTGCACGATATTGACGTCGGGCAATGGAATCGATGGCATGTGTTCGAAAGTGAACAGCTACCTCTCCGACCTTTCTCGTTTCCTCACTGCACGGAATCTCCAACTTTCCGCCACCAAATCCACAGCGACCATATTCACAAACTGGACGAAGGAGTATAGACTTGAGCTTGATATTGCAGTCGACGGCGTCAAAATTCCGACTGTCAATAACCCTAAAATTTTAGGCGTAACCCTTGATAGTCTATGCTCCTTCTCTCCCCATACGACCGCGATTATCGCCAAAGTACAGAGCCGCAACAAGATCCTCAAGTCGCTAGCCGGCAGCACATGGGGAAAAGACAAAGAAACGTTGTTGGCAACTTACAAGGCAATCGGCCGGCCGGTCCTCAACTACGCAGCACCGATATGGTCGCCTAGATGCAGTGGCACGCAGATGAGGAAACTACAGACCTGCCAGAACACAGCACTCCGGACTACGACGGGATGTCTCTTGATGTCTCCCATCGAACACCTTCATAGTGAGACGCGCATGCTTCTTGTAAAGGAGCATAATGAACTCCTCTCCAGGCAGTTCCTGCTGGGGTGTTTCCGTAGGAATCACCCTTGCAGCCATCTGCTTGGAGCGGAGCCGCCTCCTAGGAGCATCAAGAGGTCATTCCTCGACTACGTCGACGACATCGTACAGTACGCCGACCGCACTTCGGACGCTACAGACTTCAGACAGGCACTGACCGCCATTCACAGTGGAGCCATTAACACCTTCACCGACTCCCTTCCCGTGAATGGCGTTCTTGGAGTCAAAGCACCACCTATTGCAGATGAAGAGCTCCAGTTGCCGCGAGAAACGCGAGTGACCCTAGCGCAACTTCGTTCTGGGTACTGTAGCAGGTTAAACTCCTACTTATCCAGAATCGACCTCGACATTAGGTATTAATGTATGTCCTGCATGCAACGAGTCTCCGCATGACACTGGCGACCTCTTTGCATGCCCCACAAACCCCACCCATCTAACACCCTCTTCCCTTTGATCCGACCCCGTCGAAACAGCACGTTTCTTGGGCCTACCGATAGATGATCTCGACGACAACACAAACAACCCTTACCATCCTAACGGGGATTAGCTAACCGTTAAAACAACAAACTACAACAGAAACAGCGGATGGTTTTTTCAACGATATTTTCCAAACAGCATCACAAATGTCTAAAGATCTTTTTGACACTTCGCGTCAAACTACTCGTGCTAATCCACCTTGCACAACCCCTGAAAACCACTTCAGAGTTACAATATTTATTCCATGCGTTGATGCTCTGATTCAAAAGATTACAGAACGTTTATTAGTGAATGAGGATATACTCTCGTCATTTCAAATTCTACTCCCAGGTTTTGCTGCAATTGATAATGCCGAAGAATTAAAAAATTTAACTATTTACTTCGAGGAGCAAATATCAATGACAGCATTAAAATCAGAGTATCGATTGTGGTGTGCCAACTTATCAACAATAGATCCAACCATAGAAGTGTTGAAATTACTGCAACATTGCGATGCAACACATTTTAAAAATATTCACTACCTGCTTACAATTTTAGCAACTCTTCCAATGACGACCGCTTCCGTTGAAAGAACTTTTTCAACCTTAAAAAGAATAAAAACTTTACCACGCAGTGTGATGGGCAATGAGCGGCTGAGTGCACTTGCTGTTATTGCAGTGCACTGGGATATTAAAATAGATCCAGATGAAGTAATTAATGATATGGCAAACAAGAAGAAAAGAAAAATATTACTTATTTAAGTTACAACTACCAAATCATTTAAGTAATATGTATATGAATTTATATCGTTTTTTTTTAATAAACAGAAAATTTAAAGTTTATAAAGGGTGATTTTTTAAGAGCTTGATAACTTTTTAAAAAAAAAACGCATAAAATTTGCAAAATCTCATTTGAAACGTTAGATTGGTTCATGACATTTACTTTTTGAAGATAATTTCATTTAAATGTTGACCGCGGCTGCGTCTTAGGTGGTCCATTCGGAAAGTCCAATTTTGGGCAACTTTTTCGAGCATTTCGGCCGGAATAGCCCGAATTTCTTCGGAAATGTTGTCTTCCAAAGCTGGAATAGTTGCTGGCTTATTTCTGTAGACTTTAGACTTGACGTAGCCCCACAAAAAATAGTCTAAAGGCGTTAAATCGCATGATCTTGGTGGCGAACTTACGGGTCCATTTCTTGAGATGAATTGTTGTCCGAAGTTTTCCCTCAAAATGGCCATAGAATCGCGAGCTGTGTGGCATGTAGCGCCATCTTGTTGAAACCACATGTCAACCAAGTTCAGTTCTTCCATTTTTGGCAACAAAAAGTTTGTTAGCATCGAACGATAGCGATCGCCATTCACCGTAACGTTGCGTCCAACAGCATCTTTGAAAAAATACGGTCCAATGATTCCACCAGCGTACAAACCACACCAAACAGTGCATTTTTCGGGATGCATGGGCAATTCTTGAACGGCTTCTGGTTGCTCTTCACCCCAAATGCGGCAATTTTGCTTATTTACGTAGCCATTCAACCAGAAATGAGCCTCATCGCTGAACAAAATTTGTCGATAAACACATTTCGAACCGAAAACTGATTTTGGTAATAAAATTCAATGATTTGCAAGCGTTGCTCGTTAGTAAGTCTATTCATGATGAAATGTCAAAGCATACTGAGCATCTTTCTCTTTGACACCATGTCTGAAATCCCACGTGATCTGTCAAATACTAATGCATGAAAATCCTTACCTCAAAAAAATCACCCGTTACATATATGTTTTTACTTCAGCCCCCCCCGAAATGAAAAGCTGGCTACGGGCCTGTAGCGACCACTGGACGAAAACCGACATTGCAGGACCGGTTACTAGAACACTTCGGCCTGAATGTGAGCGACAATGAAGACAGCGATTGTAACGATGCTGCAAGTCAACGTAGTGCTGTCTCGAGCGTGCGAAGAATTGATTGAATTGTTTACCTTGCGAGATATTGAGGATTCGCTGACATCATACTCCGGTTCGGGGCAACCAAGCATCGAGCAATGGCTGGAAGAGTTCGAGGAGAATGCAGAAGCGGTGAACTGGAACGAGTTGCAGAAATTCATTTATGCAAAGCAGCTTTTGAAGGGTGCAGCAAAAATGTTTGTTCGAAGTTAGCGCGGTATCAACAGTTGGAGTTCACTGAAGCAGGCGTTAAAAAATAAATTTGGAATTGTTGTATCGTCTATAGAAATTCATCGCACATTACGAAATCGTCGCAAACGCCAAGGGGAAGAATTCATGGAATATCTCTATAGCTTGATGGAGATCGGCAAGTCGATAAACTTGGACGACACCAGCTTGATAGAGTATTTCATTGAAGGCATTCCGGATTCCAAGGCGGGTAAAGCAAATTTGTACCAGGCTAAAACCGTAAAAGACCTAAAGGAGCAGGTGAAGGTTTATGAAAAAATCAAAGTTCCTGTTTCAAAATCTCAATTCGTCAACGCAAACAAAACGTCGTCTACGTCATCAAACATAGCTTCGTCGAGTTCAGGCAGTTCAGCGAAAAAATGTTACAATTGCGGAGATGATTCACATTTTGTTAGGGACTGTCCACGCAAAAAGGTGAAATGTTTCAAATGCGGTGTAGAAGGTCACCGAGCAACAGAGTGCGCTACAGTTGAAAAATTAGTTAAGAAGGAGAAAAGCTTAAAGTTTAACTTTCAAGGACATTTGGATGAATGGAGTATGTGTTTCGGTATTAGTTGATACGGGTGCAGATGTATGTTTGATGCGATACGATACTCTATTTATGTTAGACTTGGACGTAAAGCTGACAAAGGAAAGAGTATGCTTGGTCGGAATTGGGGACAGTGAACTTACAACAATAGGTAGCTTCTCCATCCGCATTGAAGTTGATGGCATATGGTTAGAAATAAAATTCCATGTTGCCAAAGAGACTGATTTGAAGTATGCTCTAGTAATTGGTAACAACATTTTGAAGGATGTCGATCTAATTGTGACCGAGGATGGTGCGGAGTTCAGACAAAAAGAAGTAGGAAAACAACAACGTAAGGTGCAACAACTGGCTGATAAGCATAGCGAGAAAATCTCGGATGGTGCTGATGCTAAGGAGCATGCAGCTGAAGCCGTCGAGCTGGAGACTAAGGTCATGGGTGAGCACAAGCAGGTGCAAAAGACTGTGAGCCGGAACAGTGGTATGCAAAAGGCGGTGGCTATAGAGCACAGCGAGTACGTGAGCGAGCGCGCTGCTGTGGCTGAGGAGCCACGTGAGCATCCACCAATGTGGAACGCTATGGAGAACCTGTATAACGAAGGCGCAAGCAAGAGCGCTGTTATAGCAGGGAAATCAGTGACAGTTGCGGGCGAAAATCGAGTTGTCCAGCTGATGAAGGAGTTCGGTGAATTATGTCTGGTCGAAAGCATAAACGAGAAGGCCGATGTTGAAGTGAACGTATCCCACCTACAGGTAGAACAGGCAGATGCGGTAAAAGAAATGGTTGGCGTATATACTCCTGTGAGAAATTTCGAGTCACCAGTCGAAATGAAAGTTTTGCCTACGCTGATCGATGCGTAGTGGACGACCAAGTGACGCAGTGGCTGGCAGAAGGGATCATTAAACCCAGTATTTCCAACTAAGCGTCACCAGTTGTACTTGTATCCAAGAAAGATGGAAGAAAACGACTCTGCTGCGATTATCGACGACTGAATGAAAAGATAGTCCGAGATAATTTCCCTATGCCAATGATGGATGATGTCAACGAACGACTGAGTGGAGCAAACGTTTTTACAACATTGGACTTAAGAAACGGATTTTTTCATGTTCCAGTCCAGGCTGATTCGCAAAAATACACGTCATTTGTAACATGCAATGGGCAATATGAGTTTCAATACGTACCATTTGGAATCTCGAACTCGCCGGCAGTGTTCACCAGATTTGTTGTGGCTGTACTGAGAGAACTAATCCATGATGGAACAGTGGTAGCCTACATGGATGACGTTGGAGCGCGTTTTACTGACAACAGCATCAAAAGGGTTGCAGATAAAATGAAGTAAATGCCAATTTCTGTTACGAAGAGTCGAATTCAACAAAACCCTCTGAGGCAAAAACAATTGCTATAAAAGACTTTCCGATACCGCAAAATCGTACAGAAATGCAACGTTTCCTGGGATTGACGTCATATTTCAGAAGATTCGTTGAAGGTTATGCTGTAATTGCCAAACCACTGATCTACTGCAAAAGGACATAAAGTTCAGGATGGAAGAGGAGCATCTAGCAGCTTATCAACAGTTAAAAACAGCGTTAATGAATCCACCGATTTTAAAGCTGTATAATCCAAAAGCAGTAACTGAAGTGCACACGGACGCTCGCATGTTTGGCTACGGAGCTGTGATGCTGCAGAAAGATAACGACGATCAAGATTTCCACCCGGTCCAATATATGAGTGGCAAGACTAAGCCTGCAGAAGAGCGGTACCATTCGTATGAGCTAGAAGTGCTAGCGATTGCGGAATCGTTAAAGAAATGGCGAATGTACTTGCTGGGCATGAAGTTTAAGATTGTCACTGACTGCAACGCATTTGCCATGACAATGAAGAAACGCGATGTGCCACTACGTGTATCCCTTTGAGCGATTTTCCTGCAAGACTTTGATTATGTAATCGAGCATAGAAAAGGAACCAGAATGCGACATGTCGACGCTTTGAGCCGTGTCTCGTGCTTGATGTTGGAAGACTCACTAAATCATCGATTCAAGAAGGCTCAACAAAGCGACGATTGGACGCGAGCCGTACGGAAAGTATTGGAGAAGGATGACTACGAAGATTTCTACATAAAACACGAAGTGCTGTATAAAAACCCAGATAAAGAGCTGATAGTCGTACCGTTGTCAATGGAAGACGAAATCATCAAGATAGCACATCGACAAGGTCATTTTTCCATTAAGAAAACGCAAGACGCTGTCGAGAAATCATTCTTTATCCCGTAATTAAATTCAAAAGTGACGAAGATCGTGAAGAGCTGTATTGAGTGTATTGTCACTAATGCTAAGTCTGGAAGGAAGGAAGGATTGCTGAATCCTATCAACAAAGAGGACAAACCATTGGGAACTTTCCATCTCGATCATGTTGGTCCGATGGAAACGACAAATAAGTCATACAACTACATACTTGTTGTCATTGACGCTTTTTCGAAATTCGTGTGGCTTTATCCCACGAAAAACACTAGAGCAGAGGCAGTTGTAGAACGCCTGAAGAAGCAAGCTGCTATATTTGGTAATCCAAAACGTGTAATCACCGATAGAGGCGCCGCATTTACATCAAATCTCTTCAAAGACTACTGTGAAGGCGAAGGTATACAGCATCTACTGATAGCGACTGGCATTCCAAGAGGAAACGGCCAAGTAGAGCGAATACACAAAATCGTAGTACCCATGGTGTCAAAACTATGTCACGAAACCCCAAGCAGTTGGTACAAACACGTCGATAAAGTGCAACAATTCATAAATAGCACTCCGCCTCGTAGTACCAAGACGACCCCATTCAAAATATTGACGGGCTTAGAGATGCGTGTTCCGGGTATTCCAAAACTACAGGAAATGCTAGGTGAAGCCGCAATTGATGAACTTAATGCCGATCGAGATGCAGTGCGCCAACAAGCGAAGGAAAACATCATCGAAATTCAGCAGGAGAATCGGAATTGTTATAATTCACGCCGCCGAACAGCAACCAACTACGACATCGACGAACTGGTAGCCATTAAGCGTACCCAATATGGAACGGGCTTGAAATTGAAGCCCAAATATTTCGGGCCGTACAGAGTTGTGAAGAAGATGTAGCATGATCGCTACGAAGTGGTAAAAGTCGGGGACCATGAAGGCCCAAGGCGCACCACGACTGTTGCCGAGTTCATGAAGAAGTGGAACCCTTCATTCGGAACGAATGAAGCCGCAGGACGGCCGAATGTGGAAAATGTACCACGGACCCAAACCAAACGCACTTACGGACCTTAAAATACGACCCTGCGACAATGACGCGACAATTACATTACAACACTGATAAAGCAAAAGACAAAAATGAAGAACTCACGTAAGACAGATCAACATTGTAAGCTACGCGCAATTTACTATATATACAAATTGAATAAACTTTTGTTAAATTAAATATAAAGGGTGATTTTTTAAGAGCTTGATAACTTTTTAAAAAAAAAAACGCATAAAATTTGCAAAATCTCATCGGTTCTTTATTTGAAACGTTAGATTGGTTCATGACATTTACTTTTTGAAGATAATTTCATTTAAATGTTGACCGCGGCTGCGTCTTAGGTGGTCCATTCGGAAAGTCCAATTTTGGGCAACTTTTTCGAGCATTTCGGCCGGAATAGCCCGAATTTCTTCGGAAATGTTGTCTTCCAAAGCTGGAATAGTTGCTGGCTTATTTCTGTAGACTTTAGACTTGACGTAGCCCCACAAAAAATAGTCTAAAGGCGTTAAATCGCATGATCTTGGTGGCCAACTTACGGGTCCATTTCTTGAGATGAATTGTTGTCCGAAGTTTTCCCTCAAAATGGCCATAGAATCGCGAGCTGTGTGGCATGTAGCGCCATCTTGTTGAAACCACATGTCAACCAAGTTCAGTTCTTCCATTTTTGGCAACAAAAAGTTTGTTAGCATCGAACGATAGCGATCGCCATTCACCGTAACGTTGCGTCCAACAGCATCTTTGAAAAAATACGGTCCAATGATTCCACCAGCGTACAAACCACACCAAACAGTGCATTTTTCGGGATGCATGGGCAGTTCTTGAACGGCTTCTGGTTGCTCTTCACCCCAAATGCGGCAATTTTGCTTATTTACGTAGCCATTCAACCAGAAATGAGCCTCATCGCTGAACAAAATTAAAGCGCGAAACACATTTCGAACCGAACACTGATTTTGGTAATAAAATTCAATGATTTGCAAGCGTTGCTCGTTAGTAAGTCTATTCATGATGAAATGTCAAAGCATACTGAGCATCTTTCTCTTTGACACCATGTCTGAAATCCCACGTGATCTGTCAAATACTAATGCATGAAAATCCTAACCTCAAAAAAATCACCCGTTAAAACAGTGCGGTTTGTTGAAGGAAATAATACTACATGTATGTATATGAGATGAATTGTATACATAAATGTGTATCTACTAAATAATTTGTTCAAATGTGAAGAAAGAATAATTGAAATGTAATATGCAAAAAAAATTGCATGTACATATGTCACACGGGAGATGCATATGTTTATCGGCACATTGGGACATATATAAATGTAATGCCTTTTTTCTCTCTTTTTATTCTTTTATTATTTCTTTATTAGTTTTTTTTATTACCTACCTTTGCATGAATGTTATAAGCGATACAGCTTGTTGCTTTATAGCCCAAGGGGTATCGCTGGAAATTTCCAAGCAACGAGTACTTGTCTTTTGTAAATTTTTTTTAATGGTTTTTGGTAGTATGTTTGGAGACACGAATTGAACATCCAAGCAGGTTAAGTTAGTTCATGTATGTATTTATATAAGTACCATATGATTTTGTATGCATATAAATAAGTACATATATTAAAATGGAATAATTTGCATTTTTAGAAGAATATGCTTATATATGTGGCAGCCTCGAATGATCATTACGGCTTTAATTTAATCTTCGACGCAGCAATCCTTAAATACAACTCTACCTAACTCCTAAAGCCAACGCTATCATATGTTTTTAATCCTTCATTCCTTTTATTATTATATTCTTACTAGTTCTTATGTTATAACGAATAAGAAATAAATCTCTTCTGCTATTTGACGTCAAGCATAACGCATCATCTTCACTTGTTCCCACATATATATGTATGTTTTAATTATATATGTATCAGAGGCCTGCACGATTAAGGTAGGCATCGTACGATTACGTTACTAAGTAACACTTCTGACGATTACCACGATGCGAAGGTAACATTGCGCATTGGCATCGCGGCATCGTGGTATCGTACGATTACTATCTGGTATCGTCAATGGCAAATGAAACGCTATAGTCTTACATGATGTTAATTCGTTGCTGGCTCGACAACGACTGAACCATGGATAACATGATACGAAACTCTTTGAATCGAGAGAGAGCTGTCAAAACTCGCATTTTTTATAACATTTGCCAATGATGCCACTGCTGAAAAAATTAGATTGGGTATATAAAAAATTATACAAAACACTAAATTAAACAGTTTAAAAATGCATACATATATAAATGCTAAAATGCAAAATCATTAATTAATTTACATAAACATTTATTTTGCCAAAATATGTTCGCACAGTTCAATGAAATTTCATTTCACATTAATTTCGTCAAGTAATTATAGCGCTTTACTTCTGGCATCCCGCCTTTTCTGAAATCAACTGTCAAAAATTCCCTGATCTCCATCGCTGTCAAATAATCAGGGAACGCGTTTGACAGAAAAAGAGAGCCAATGCTAAAGTTACGTATCATGTTATCCATGGACTGAACGATAGAGCAGAGCCGCTCAAAATAATGCGCTATTTATTTACCAACGCATACAATCACACATTTGATATCTGCTAGCGTATGATTGTGTGCGCGCGCTTGCTTAGTATACTGAGTGAAATCGTGCTATTTGGTTATTTTGTTATTAAAAATTTAGAAAAAAATAAAAAATTATGATTTTTGATTAAAAAAGCAATTAAGAACAACAATCATTTTAAGTTAATTTTTTTAACTTTCCATGATTTTTTCCATATCGACGTCAAGATCGTAAGTTTTGATTCTCATTAAGTCCTCTATATGCTTATTCGAAACTGAATTCCTGTATTTCGAGTGTATTTTTGACGCTGGCAGAATTAGCGTCATAGCGTACATGCTTCGACTGCATTTGCTTGCCTATACTCCGAGTATAGGCATGAAAAATTTTGAGCGGCTCTGTGATAGAGCGTAAGCGTACGTGTGAAGTTAGTTTCCACAATTGTTCTAAGAAATGCCGACCACTGGTAACATGTTAGTAATCGACGATGCCCGCGATGCCGATACCCTCGATGCCGATGCCCACGATGCCAAAGTACCGTTACGTAGCGTGTACTCGCCGCATCGGCATCGCCGCTTGCTAACATGTTACTTTTTTAATTACTCGTGCAGGACTCTGATATGTATATATTTGGTCCTCTTTTCGTTTCTTCTGCTTTTGCTTAGGGTTTGAGCGATCCTGCTTGTTGCTTTTTTTTATAGCCCAAGGGGTATCGCAGGAAAGATTGCAAGTATGTAATACTTGGCTTAGGATTTTTTTTTTTTTGAAATTATATAACGGGGTGTCTAACGACACAAGCTAAGCAAAAGGCGAGTACTTTTTGCAGTTATGATTATTTTTTTGTAGATATGCATATATCGCACTGTTAAGAACAGTTAACGGGGTCCCGAAATACCGTCAAAACTGTACCTAACATACATACATATATACTCGTACTCGTATGTGCATAAGAATATAATTTATATATTTTTATATATATCAAATTAATATATGGAAGGGGCTCACATTAATTTCCGCCAAGGGTTTTGGGTTATTTTGCTTATCCATTTTTTCGTCTCTGTTTGTTCCTATGTTAATTTTATAAATATTTACGTATGTCCAGCGCTGTCCCGTTGATTAGCTTTCTTCCTTTGTTGTTGTTCGTTGGCGTAGTCTCCTTCGATTTATATAAGTTTATGTGTTTGTTAATTTATCTGTGATTATAACGCGCCCGTTTGCCCGGGACTCACGTCACTACGTCATTTTGACGAGAAGAAAGTGCGGAGGTTGCGGTTTTAGAAAAATGAATAGTTGCGGTCGAACGTCTTGCTTCACGGATGAAACGATAAGAGGCCGATCCCGTTCGGATCTATCCCTTTTGATAGTTTGGGTGGTGAATATTAGATTATTCCGAGTCGTCTCGTTGATGATCGTGTGGTTGCTGTGTTGTAATAATAAGCGGTGTTAGGTACAGTGTTTGATGCGTATGTGTGTAGTGGTGTGTGCTGTGAACTGTTGTGTGATTAGGTGTTGTGACGTGACGTGATGCGATGTGACGTGAGGTGATGCGATGTGGGATGTTGCAAAACGCTCATAGCTCATGTGAACATAGCGAATCAAAAAAATTTCAGTGAATTGCTCATATTCGCTTATTATCTAATGGCTGCGCTCCATTTCTTCATAATTGTTAGCACATAAATAATGTTTACTACGAGTGTAAAATGTAATTTTTAAAATAAAGATTTCTTAGGTAAAAAACCTGCTAAAAGAGTAAAATGTGAATTTATTTAAATTTTTACAGTTTAATTTAAGGGGGTATTCTACTCTAGAATTTTGAAAAATTCGATTTTTTTTCATATGTTTAAAGTTTAGACCCTTAAGAACATATCCTCCAAAGGATTTTTAAAAATTAAAATTATTTTAAGAGCTACAGTTATTTTAGTGACGCAGTACCTAGCCCAATAGGTAGGTAGACTCACTTTTTTAAAAGCGTTTTTTCTCGAAACTACTTTTTTCCACACGGTACCGGCATTATCTCAAGTTCTATACAACCGATTCACTTGAAATTTTGTGTGAACCTTCTTTATATAATCCTTTATCCTTAATTTTTATATAATCCTTAATTATTTGTTTTTACTATTTAAAAAAAAAATCAGGAATTTCAAAAAAAGCGTAAAAAATGTAAAAAATGATTTTAATTTTCAGGCAGTCGCCATTTTTCAAAAAAAAAAAATTTTCATGTTCCCTGAAATAGGGACTATAACAGCATACTTACGGATTAAGAATTTCTTTTGATTTTTTTTTTCAGACCACCAGGAGAGTCAGGATCAATGTCACCAGGATGAGCCATTTTTTTACACCTGTCTCTCCCTCCCCCTCTAATTATTTTAATTTTTAATATTTTTTTGTAAAATTTTTTTTCTGTATTCTTAAGATATCAATAAAAACACCATAAAAATGGATAGTAAAAATATTTTTGGTTTTTTATTAAATAAAATTCAAAAAACTGCCCAAAATTAGATAGCTTCTTGAAATGTTCGAATTTTGGAAATTTTTGAACTTTAAGATCGAATATCTCCTAAACTAATATTTTTTAATTAGGAGCACTTCCTCTTTCCAACGGTACCTTCAAATCGCGGCGCCAAAGAAATCTGAATTGTGCCGTACCATTATTTATATTTTACCTTATTTCAACTTAGTATCGAGAAAGGACGTTAAATTTCAAACCAAAACTGGTTTTCGCCCTAAAACTTGTGTTTTCGTCCATGTAAAATGTGTCAAACGAAAACACTTGAAAACCAGTTTTCGCTGAAAACTACTACTTGAAAACTTACTTTCTCTCTCTCTCTAGTTTAATCGATTTTATTGGAAGATCTATTTTGGCAGCCCTAAATTGTCACTTGATATTTGCTTACATTCCATATACAAATACAGCTGGCACTTGATAGTGTCATTTTCTTGCTCTTGCAAAACCCTTGCACGGTGCACGAATTGCGGAATTTTCCTCTTGGTGCAACGGCAAAACACCAAACACACGAAGAAAATTATTTGTTGTTAAATATGTCAGACCAAACCCAGGTTTATTTTCGTGCAATGACATGTAAAAATATTATTGCAACCTTGTTTTAGCTGTCATTTCACATATTTCGTCGTTAAATTGTTGAGGAAGGTCAATTTTAAACAGGGTTTTTAATTTCTACTTAAATTATAAAGATTTGTTACAGTTTTTTTATAAGAATGTATGCAGAAGGTGGGCTTATTCACGATAGTCATGCACAATAATTGTTTGATTTGTGTTGTCAAACAGTGTCCTCAAAAAAGAATTTGTCATTCTTTACCACTGGTGGGGGGAAATGAAAAATCTTATATCGAGGGAGAATTTATTCATTCTGATTTTATTTTGATATTTTCATTACTTATATACTATTTTAGAAAACAGTCTTAAGTAACTAAATATATGTGTATGTGTATGTATTGCAGCATATTGTTTTCGCTGCTTGATATCCTAGCAAAACCTGAGTGACCGAAACTCCAACACATTTACACAATTTTTACATGTCACTAACACACCCTCACAATTCTGTCAAGTGAGTAAGAGATCAATCAATTGTGTCTTTTGCTTGTTTTATATTACACGCTCTTCACTCAACAGATGTTAAGAAAAATAAAACAAAAGAAGACAAACTGAGTTTTTAGCTGTCATTGCTTATTGAAAACAATGGATGTGAAAGCGTACGGCATGATACCGTGAATTTGACGTTTGCTTGTTCGTTGCGACTAATTGAATTCAAAGAAAAACGATTTCTTTTATGAACGCGTCGCGATAAGAAGTTTTCATTTTCTGGAATTAAATAAATTTGTTTGTTATAATATATGTATATAATATTTGATTAAAGAATTTTTAAGTGGTTACTACAAACGTGTGTGAGAAAAGTGTAAGTAGCAAACATAACAATTAAAATGAAAAAATACATTCAGTACTTATATGAGCCGAGAAAAAAAGGCTTTTAATCTTAGTGCGTCTCAGTTTATGAACTTTTCTGAAAAATATATAAAATCTGAATTTGTTATAGTGATAGTGTAAATTTAAAAATGATAGAAAATAATATATTTAGCTTAGAATTAAAAGCATGGGCCTTAAGAAATAGGGTATCCCACAATACATTGAGCGATTTGTTGCAAACGCTGCAAAAAATAGGTTGCACTGATTTACCTTTAACGGCTAAAAGTCTCCAAGGTACCAGCCGAAAAAAGATAAATATTCAAACGATTCCAAGTGGATCTTTTTTATATGTATAGAGGAATTCAAAATTATTTTAAGAATAATTTATTTCCTCAACTGAAAAATTCGAATACCATTTTGCTTGATGTGGGAATAGATGGCCTTAAATTATCCAAAAATTCAAATAAGGTATTGTGGCCTATTTTAGCGTCCATAATTGATTTTCCAAACGTATTGCCGTTTACAATTGCGTGCTTTTCTGGAACAGAAAAACCTTGGAACATCAATGATTTTTTGAAAGAATTTTGCGAAGAAGTTAATTATTTAAAAAATGGCCTTCAAGTTAGTGTTTATCCTATAAAGAAAAAATTTAATATTCGTTTATTTTGCTGCGATGCTCCTGCTAGAGCTTTTGTTACAGGTGTGCAATCGCACACTGGAAAAAGTAGCTGTTCTAAATGTGATCAAATTGGTGACTACAAAGAACAGAGAGTTTGTTTTTCAAAACAAATAAAAAATTTAAGGACTGACCTGTCTTTTAAAAAAAGAAATGACAGATCAAAGTTGCTTCAATTGTTAATTAAGAACGGCAATATGAACGCAAGCAAAGTTAACGAAAAAATGACATTTTTTTCCAATTTAGTTCCTTCAGAGTTCGGCCGAATATGTTGAAGTTTAGATGAAATCAATATTTGGAAACCGACAGAGTTTAGGCAGTTCTTATTGTATATAGGTATATTTGTTCTAAAAGATTGCGTTAGTGGTGACCATTACTACCATTTAAGACTACTATCATGCAAGATATATATAGCACTGAAGCCAACGTTGCCCAACAAATCTTGGAAGAATTCGTTAATTTGTTTGGAAATATATACGGAGACCATTTAGTTAGTTACAACATACATGGTTTACTCCATTTAACTGAATATACTAAGCTATATGGGCCTCTAGATAACTTTTCCGCTTATAAGTTTGAAAATCACATGCAATTTAAAAAAAAAAAACTTATAAATAAGCCCAATATAATCCTGCAGCAATTACATTTAAGGCTTGAAAAAAGAAATAGTGCAGATTTTAGTTGCAATGAAATTTCTAAAATTAATTCATTTAATATAGATTATAAAAAAGAAAAAGACTCTTATTGTTTTAGTCAAAAATTAGGCCCCATAAAAGTAATAGGCATGGCAGACGAGTCTGGCAGTGCTATAGTATCGGCGCATTGTTTCTTGGGTGTTGAATGCTACTTTCAAGAACCATTGGAATCCTCAACTGGTTTAGGTATTTTGTTGGCAAATAAATTAGATCCACAATTGTTTAAAATCGAAAAAGATGATATAGCTTATAAATATTTTTCTATTCCACATGAGGGCAAGTTTCTTCTTATACCAATTTTACATCATCTATTTCATGAATTTTCAAATTAGTACTATTTAAGGTAATTGTGGTATTTTCCGAATGTATTTTATTTCATGATATGAATTATTTAAAAGAATTTTGATACTGCCAATTTTTTATTTTACGAACAGATGGATTCACCAGCGCTCTTTGATGCAATTGATTTTGAAGAATTCCCAACAACGTCTTCGACTCCTGTAAAAGGTATGTACATGTAAATTTGTCGTTTTAGTTTTCACTTTATTTGTACACATTTGTTAATGTAGAACAACTGACATTGAAGCGCAAAAAATTTGATATTTCTGGTTGCTACAACCAGAGAACGTATAATATAGAGAAGGTTCAGGGTGTGCCGATTGTCAAAATGTTCCTCTTTTTGGAGGGGTTGAGTTTTCTATTAGTGGATTTCACCACAAAAGGAGGGGTTGAGTTTTCTATTAGTGGATTTCACCAATATTTAACAGGAGCGTCGAAAATAGCAGAATTGAGCATTTTCAGTGTTAAATGAGAAAAATAATGCTAATTTTAATGTTTAGAAATGTACGCTTACAGATTCGCGTATTTACAATGCACAAACGACTATGGATATCATTTATGGATATTCTCCATATATTTGAAAACAAAGCTATATATGTATGTATGTGCAATTTGACCTATGTAATGATAAATTCCATTAAATCTGTTGGAATTTATAATAAAGTCATATTTCCATTATTACCTAAACAAATATACATTCATATGTACGAGTATATATTGGGCATTAGAGGTTTTGATAACATTTTGAAGACCAAGCCGACGCACATATTCGCATATGGATGTAATTATGTGTACATATAAACAGATTTTTAGAAACCATACCCGTAATGATAATTTTTTTTTTTTTTGATAAAATCTTAAAAGTCATATGCATATAATTATGTACATACATATGTGTACAAGTAAACAGATTTCAAAAACCGTACGCATAAAGTTCACATATTCACATATGTATGTATGTACCTTTGTGTTCATGTAAAAAAATTTGAAAGAATCTTTCGCATAATGTTTGTAAATTTGTCTACACACAAATTTGTGTGTAAATATACACACCCATTGTTTCATACAAAAACTCCGTTGCCACGGACAAAAAAATTGCCGAACTTCACGTTTTGTAAAAAAGTCAAACATTGTATTGTTGGTAGAAAATCCAAGCTATGCCGAAAAAATAAACGAATGGCCGCCGATTGTCACCGCTTTCCTTGCCGCTGTACAGCTCCGCCTACAAACCAGCGTAAATAGGTATGTTTGTGCGTGAGCTTCCATACATATCGACGCAGCTGCATAAAAATTTTCAGAATTACAAAATATTTTCTACATTCCTTGACAAATACAGTCAATCCCGTTTATGTGCCACAATCAAAGATGCAGATATTTGTAGTTAGTTAAAAATAAAAAGATAATATGGTACATAAGCGACTGCGGATACTTAAATGAGTCGTACTAAAAACAATAATTTTTATGTATTTAAAAAAAAGCCCGTGAGATGCAGCAAAATATAATATAGGCTGTTAAGAGTGATGAGGGAGGGATTTGATTTTCATTTAAGCGGAGTACTACTTAGCCGCGATTGACTGTACACATAAATCAGAGGAATATTGAATATTTTCTTTGAAATATGTATTTCTTGACTTGAAAATCGACAAATAAACTATGGTGGCAATTTTATTCTAGATATATATTTGCGGGGTTGTCAATTTTTTCCATAAAATTTCAGAAATATATTCAATTTATGAATTTTAGCTTTTGAAATCGTCGCGAAAAGACGCTTGTAGGCAAGGCATGCTCGGGGAGATGTAATGGCATCTGCTTTTATGAATGAATCGAATATTCTTTTTGAAAGTACGTTTGCGTTCATGAATGAAAATTTTGTTGTTGTGTAATTTACTATAAATTTTGACGTCGGCAATTTGGCTGCCATATTGGTTTCTGATGCTTTTTCAAACGATTGTTGTTTTTGTAGAACAATATTTGTAGGTGACATATCCACATGTGAACGCATGTAAGTATGTATGTTGTGTATGCATTGTTTGTGTGGGAATGTTATACGAACATATTTACATGTGTACTCATATTGTAAGTATGTACATATAATGATTTTTGAAACTATTGTTGTTTTTCCAGAAGAATGTTTGTATTTTTTGATTTACATGCGTACGCATATATTATTTGTGTGAGAATGTCATACGCACATACATACATACATATGTGTGTACGTAAATATAGAGAAGCGCGCGCTTTTTATATTACTGATAAATGATAATATCTTGATTTGAAATTGATTTGTACTTGCATACATATCTGCAGGATAGATGCGTATGAAAGTTTTAAATGATAAGAGGTGTGATGAAATATAATTTTATCGTAATATATTATGTTTTTAGGATATTCCGATAATATTTCATATATACTTATAGCATATATACATACATACATGCATACGAAATTATGTAATATTATCAAAGATAAGAAATATTTAAAAATTAGCTTTTATTTGGACATTAACTATAAATATTACCTTGAAAATAGCATAGCGTTGATAACGTTATTATTAAATGTTATCATTTTTGCTTGAATTTACAAAAATTCGCAAAATTATATTCATATCAATTGATATGATAGCATGTAAACGTATAAAAATATAAGCCAAAAGGCCAACATGCGTCTGTAAAAGCAATGTATATTTCTGAGCATAATTTTCATTCAATGCTCAGCTCTGTTCACTCATTTCTGTTAAAATTTCTCCTGCCGAGCCAAAAGTGGTGAAATCCACTAATAGAAAATTCATGGCTCTTGACAGTTCACACGCTTGTCCGTAGTTGAACCTTCTCTATATTGTACGTTCTCTGCTACAACTCAGAGGCAGAGAACGTACAATATAGAGAAGGTTCAACTACGGACAAGCGTGTGAACTGTCAAGAGCCATGAATTTTCTATTAGTGGATTTCACCACTTTTGGCTCGGCAGGAGAAACTTTAACAGAAATGAGTGAACAAACCTGAGAATTCAATGAAAATTATGCTCAGAAATATACATTGCCTTTACACATGCCTGTTGGCCTTTTGGCTTTTATGTATTTTTATACGTTTACATGCTATCATATCAATTGATATGAATATGATTTTGCGAATTTTTGTGAATTCATGCAAAATTGATAACATTTAATAATAACGTTATCAACACTATGCTATTTTCAAGGTAATATTTATAGTTAATGTCCAAATAAAAGCTACTTTTTGAATATTTCTTATCTTTGATAATATTATATGTATAATTTCGTATGCATGTACATATATATGCTATATATGTATATGAAATACTATCGTAATATCCTAAAAACATAATATATTGCAATAATAATATATGTAAATCACACCTCTTATCATTTAAAATTTTCATACGCACCTATCCTGCAGATATGAATGCAAGTACAAATCAATTTCAAATCAAGATATTATTATTTATCAGTAATATAAAAAGCGCGCGCTTCTCTATATTTACGTGTACACACATGTATGACACAAATAATATATGCGTACGCATGTACATATGTACATATGTATATCAAAAAATACAAACATTCTTCTGGAAAAACATCAATAGTCTCAAAAATCATCATACATACTTACAATATGAGTACACATGTAAATATGTTCGTATGACATTCCCACATAAACAATGCATACACAACATTACATACTTACATGCGTTCATGGTGGATATGTCACCCGCAAAAATTACAAATATTGTTCTACAAAAACAACAATCGTTTGAGAAAGCATCAGAAACCAATATGGAAGCCAAATTGCCGACGTCAAAATTTACAGTAAATTACACAACAACAAAATTTTCATTCATGAACGCAAACGTATTTTCAAAAAGCATATTCGAGTCATTCATAAAAGCAGACGCCATTACATCTCCCCGAGCATGCCTTGCCAACAAGCGTCTTTCCGCGACGATTTCAAAAGCTAAAAATCATAAATTGAATATGTTTCTGAAATGTATGAGAAGGAAAAAGTGTCAACCCCGCAAATATATATCTAGAATAAAATTGCTAACATAGTTTATGTGTCGATTTCCAAGTCAAGAAATATTTCAAAGAAAATATTCAATATTCCTCTGATTCATGTGTACAGTCCATCCCGGTTAAGTAGTACTCCGCTTAAATGAAAATCAAATCCCTCCCTCATCACTCTTAACAGCATATATTATATTTTGCTGCATCTCACGGCCTTTTTGTTTTGAAATACATAGAAATTATTGTTTTAAGTACCCCTCGCTTAAGTATCCACACTAGAGATGAGCGATATTGCGATTTTTAAATCACTGTGATTTCAGTGATTGCTATTTTTAAATCACTGTGATTTTATATTGCCATTGCGATCGCAACTAAGTCGACGTTCAAACGTCGTTGTTGTTGTTGTAGCGGCAGATTCTGCCAATTTGACACTGTTTGGCCGAATAAAAGTCCGGGTCTGTTCCACTTACCACTTACGTAGGTTTTCCGCCTTTCTTTTCACTACATTTTCGCAAATATTGGAGCGGATCGGCTACCTGACACTTAGAGCGTATTGCATAGTTCAATTGTATGTTGGTATGATGGTTTCACACATTTCTTAGAAGGAATTACCATTAGTGTGGTTGATAATTTGTTTGTTTAGAATACACGCTTTTAATATTTTCAAGACCAAATAATTAACGCGAGTTTCCTAATCTTTGAGAAAATATTAAAAACCCGTAATTTTTTTATTCCATCATTTTTTCTGAAATTAATTAGTTACAATTCTTGTTTTCATCACAAAATGCTTTATATAAGAACGTTACACTCAAAACTTCAAAGTTGTTACTTTTCTGCTATTTGCTATTGTGATCGTAATTCACAGGTTCGAACTGCGATCACAGTTTCGAACTGCGATCGCAATCACTGGTTCGAACTGCGATCACAATTCACTGGTTCGAACTGCGATCACAGTTTCGAACTGCGAACTGCTATTTATAAAAAGTGATCGCAGTTGCGATTTGCGATTTTTCAATCACAGTGAAAAAATCACCGGTAGTGAAATATCGCTCATCACTAATCCACACTCGCTTATGTGCCATATTATATTTTTATTTTTACAAACCACAAACATCTGTATCTTTGATTGTGGCAGATACCCGGGATTGACTGTATTTGTCAAGGAATGTAAAAAATATTTTGTAATTCTGAAATATTTTTACGCAGCTCCGTCGATATGTATGCAAGCTCACGCACAAACATACATATTTACGCTGGTTTGTAGGCGAAGCTGTACAGCGGCAGGGAAAGCGGTGACAATCTGCGGCCATTCGTTTATTTTTTTCGGCACAGCTTGGATTTTCTACCAACAACACAATGTTTGACTTTTTAACAAAACGTGAAGTTCGGCCATTTGTTGTCCGTGGCAACGGAGTTTTTGTATGAAACAATGGTTGTATATATTTATACACAAATTGGTGTGTAGACAAATTTACAAACATTATGCGAAAGATTCTTTCAAATTTGTTTACATGAACACAAAATTACATACATACATACTTATGTGAATATGTGAACTTTATGCGTACGGTTTTTGAAATCTATTTACATGTACACATAATTACATATATGCATATGACTTTTCAGATTTTATCAAAACGGGATTTTATCAAGAAAAAATTTATCATTACGGGTATGGTTTTTAAAAATCTGTTTATATGTACACATAATTGCATCCATATGCGAATATGTGCGTCGGCTTGGTCTTCAAAATGTTATCAAAACCTCTAATGCCAATATAATATACTCGTACATACATATGTACATATGCATATTTATTTAAGTAATAATGGAAATATGACTTTATTATAAATTCCAACAGATTTAATGAAATTTATCATTAAATAGGCCAAATTGCTCATACATACATACATAGCTTTGTTATCAAATATATGGAGAATATCCATAAATTATATCCATAGCCGTTTGCGCATTGTAAATACGCGAATCTGTAAGCGTACATTTCTAAACATTAAAATTATCATTATTTTTCTCATTTAACAATGAAAATGCGCAGTTCTGCTATTTTCGACCCCTTCATGTTAAATATTGGTGAAAACCGCTAATAATATTTTTGTGGTGAAATCCACTAATAGAAAACTCAACCCCTCCAAAAAGAGGAACATTTTGACAATCGGCACACCCTGAACCTTCTCTATATTCTACATTTTCTGTCTGAGGCAAAACGAAATGAAAATAATTTGGCTGTGGATAGAAATGGTAATTCAATACTTTTCTAAAATGTATTGTTCTCTACTATGTTTATAACTTTTTCAGAAGTTTTTAATATGTTAAACACTATTTCTGCACAATTAGAAGTATTGACGACAAGAGTATATGGAGAAAAAGATGGACAGCTATGAAAGAAAATGTAAGTTTATATTATTTATAAGTATTCATCAATATAGAGAACGTATTGTTTTGTTATTGTAACTAACTGCATATCTACATACATATCTCTTTCCAGATAATTCATAAAAGCGAAGAAATGGCCCAAAAAAACTGTGCGCGAATGTAAGGTTTTAATTAGAAAAATTCACCATTCAGTATGCCGACTGACTGGTAAAGAAATAGATAGTATGCAAACCGAAGTTGCCTCCACGCTACCAATAACAACGATAGCTGCAGCATTGGAAATGGACGAGAAACTGAAATGCGAGGAATTTGCTACTGCAACGGTTAGTAATGTATACATTTTTTTCAATAAATATTATTTAAAGTTTTGCTAAATATTTTCAATTTACAGAAACAGTTTATTTTAAAAACAAAGTGAAATTCAGATAATTTACATGATGTGCTGAGACATATATACACTGACGAATTTTTGTTTTTGTGTAACTGGGACAGTAGAGGAAGGAAGCAACCCCTATCGAAATTTCTACTGGCATCTAACATATGAAATATATGGTAAATTTAATATATACATATTTAGTTAAGAGGATGTGTTTTAATTTGTCTCTTCATTATAATTTATTAGATTCTTTCGTTACTTGTGGACTGGCGAATTTCGAAAAACAAATTCGGAAGTCCATCGAAATGAGCCACTATAGGTACAAACAAAAGAAATACAGGAAGCGAAAAGCTGTGGAGGAATCGAACGAATCCAAATAGATAATAATTTAAAAAAAAATGTAGTAGGATTTAAGAATGTATAAACAAAAATTAATTTTAATAGTGTAACTATAATAGCTTTAATATGAATGTTTATTTTAAAAATTTATATCTTACCATGTAATTAGCAAAATATAATATTATAGATTATTTTTAGTTTCTTAAACTCAAAAAATTATAATATAAAAACTATTAATGAAATTAATATAAACATTATAAAGCAGTTTTGTCGATTTGTCTTAAATTTGACGAAAGTGTGAGAAAGAAATATATAGTTTTATTACTACAGAAAATATGTGAGCGAGAAGGTGATAAAAAATCACATGTATACAAAAGTTTTGGGAGCTTTTTTGATTCACTCTTAAGAAAATGATAGAAAAGTGTGACAATTAAACTGGCACGCGTTACCGGCATTTCACTAAGTAACGTAACCGTCACTGTTCTAGCTGGGTATGTTTTATGCTACATAGGGTTGTTTTCAAGTGTACAATTTAATACATGTGTGTGTGTGTGTTTAATGTTATCACCCCTGCCAGCCAAGAGCGGTTAAAAAACTAGTGAAACAGTAGATTTAGAAACCCTCAAAAGTAGTGGTGGTTAGCTCCCATAGGCCGCGTGAAGATTCTAACCAATTTTCCCCTCACACGTACGTATACATGTGATCATACATCTCTGTTGCGCTCATTCAGCGGTGTCACATAAAAAAATATATCTGTCCTGCTCTAATATCCCCAATCGACAACTAATGCAGGGTTGCATTTTCTCCTTCCTAATTTAATTTCTAAACATTTTAAATTTAAATTTTTTTAATTAACCTTTATAAATTTCACAATTTTACTTCCAATGTTAAAAAAGATTAAATTTTTGCTTTTATGTTGCGGTGTATGTGAACTGACCGGTGCGCGCGTGTGTCGGCGTACGTGATTTTTCGAATTGTGTAGAACAAGTGCCGCCACAGCTTCTTCTTCCCTTGGGTACAAAATGAAACAGGAACTAAAACCGTTGGGTGTGGAGAGGATCAGTGATGCCCCTTTTTTTCTGATTAGCTGGTTGATGTGGAGAGTGTTGTACTTATTCAGTGCTGCCTTTTTTCATGATTAGTGTGTTGATGTGGAGAGTGTTGTGTAGGTTAGTGCGGCCGACTGGAGTTCATTTCGACATCCCGGCCCCCCTAGGCGAGTACTAGCCTAGTAGACGCTGTAGTGCCTGTAGCGTAGCTACAACTCCGCTCAGGCCGGTGGGGCGGTGAAGTTGTGGCCTTAACTGGTTGCGCGTGGATGTCGCATGGAGTGGGCGCCAGGACCGTCCAGCTTCTGGATGTCGTGGTCATGCTACACGGTTGGGCTGCGATCGTCGGGTGGCCGTACGGCGGCGGAGGACAGTTGGCGAGACAGGATGTCCGGCGTGCCGGTGCAGTAAGGTATGATGCGGTCTTTCACACAACCGGCACAAAGTGTCAGATTCGCACTTCTGCGTGGCGTCTGACTGAGCCAAGCAGTTTAAACAGTACTCATGTACCTGTGCCAGCATCTGACGTTGTACGGGTAACATTCCCTTGAAAATGGAGCAATGCTGCAGCCTATGTGAACGGCAACAGAGCGGACATCTGGTGCGGTGCGGTACTGGAGGCGTCGCCGTCGGTGCTGCGCGTGTTGATCTTCGTGCGACGGTTGGCGCCGTTGCAGCCGTGATGGTTCGGGGCGCTGCTACTGGAAGAGTTCCAGAGCGAGGCACAGTAACAGCCAAACGGAGAGTTGGCGTGGGGGTTACAGGTGTATCGGCGTCCATATCAATATGTGTGAAGAAAGAAAAATCGTAATGGTTATAATTTGATTGCCTGTAAGTGCGCATGAACAGGGTGCCACTGTAGGTGGCATGACTAAAAGATCTACCGTCTGGGGGGTTGCAATATATGGGTTTACGTTTGTCTGTCGGCTTGAAGCTTATTATAATTATCTTTGCGGTGTTTCTTAATGATCTCGGTCTATTAGTAATTTATTTTCTTTTTCCCGTCCTTTCGGATCGGTTTAGGAATGGTTATTATTTACACTTTCGTAAGTAGCGGCAGTTGGCAAGAAACATAATTTAACAAGCGGCCGGGTTAGCGCTCCATTTTGCGTGCGGAGATCAACCACCCGGATGTGATCGTCTGAACCGTAGTGAAGTTTCTCTATGCGGCCAAGCCGCCATCTCCAAGCATTGGAGCCTGTTCTGGGATTTTCCATTTATACCTTTTGTGAAGGTCTTTCAAATACTCTTCTTTCCATCGGCGGCTGAAATTATGATGGAGAATTTTAATTCGTTTTGTTTAGTAATGTTCATTCCTTTAACCTTTAACTTAAGAGGTCAAATTTCGAAACGTAGATTTAGAGGTAGTAGTAAATTTTACACCATTTTGATTGTTAAAATTTATTAGAGATTTTTTTATTATAATACTTACAAATTTCATCAAACTGATTTAAATAATTTCTAATTACTGTATTTGGAAAAAAAATTTTAAACTCTTTGTATTTTTTTGAAAAATTTGTCGTTTATTTTAGAAGCCTTTTTTATGATTATGAGAAAATCAAAACACAAGGTGTAAAATTTACTACCACGTTATTAGTTAAAGGTTAAGAAAATGCCCTGGGGTGAGGGCAGCAAAGTCTGAGGGAGAGAGAGTGCAGCGAGAGGCCGTGAGTTGAGAACGACTTCGATTCTGGTTAACAATATCGTGAATTCTTCATAATTGAATATGAGGTTGCCAGCGAGCTTCTTAAAATGAGATTTAAAGCTCTTTACAACTGATTCCCATAAACCACCCATATGAGGGTGGCAATTCATCCCCCCAAGAGGGCGTTTTTTTGAACAATGTCAGGTTAGACTTGTTTCATGAACTCCACAAACTGTTTTTCTGTAGCTCTTTGAGCTCCAATAAATGTTTTGCCATTATCGTTCATGATTTTGAAGGAAAACCACGTCTTGCGACGAAGCGAGCAAATGCGGCAAGAAAAGCCTCCCTGGTCAGATTAGTACAAAGCTCAAGGTGTACTGCTTTTGTTGTGAAACAGACAAAAACAGCCACATAGCCTTTCATGAGGGTAGGAGATCTTAGCATGGAAGCCTTTATCTTAAGTGGAAGGTATCAGATATTTACACAAATAGCGACCATATGGCTATAATCGCTGATGTTTCGTTATCCCAAGAAAGGGAACTGTTTCAGAAAACGTAGTTGGCGAGAAAAGGAATTTGATACTGACGTCTTTGCGAGCGTCTGGAGTTCGGCAAAGGCACTAGGCGAAGACGCCACCCAATTAGTATCCGCTGTGCAGAAGGAACTAGTTGCAGCATGCGACGCAACCATGCGCAGGACGAGATACAATAACAATCGAAAGCCGGTATACAGGTGGAGCGACGAAATTGCCAAGCTGAGGAAGCTCTGTCACTCAGCTAGACGTCGCGCACAGAGAAACCAGGGAGGGGAAAATGAAATCCGCCTCAGAGAGGCATTTAAATGCCAAAAAAAGCTCTTGAAGTCAGCCATTATCCGTAGTAAGAGATCCTGTTTCGAAAAGCTATGTGAAGAAGCAAACATAGACCCTTGGGGATCGGCATAAAAAATTTGTATGTCGAAATTCAAAAATAAGTCGCAGCAACCTAACAACGCATTGTTTATGAAAAACGTTGTCGAAACGTTATTCCCGACACATGCCTCCATTTCTTATATTAAGCGAAACGAAGCTACGGAGCCACCCCTATTAGTCACAGAAGACGAACTATTGACTATTGCGAAAAATATTAAAAACTCCAAAACGCCTGGAATAGATGGCATACCAAATAGAGCCCTTAAAGAAGCCATAACTCTTAGACCCAGTTTATTTGTTAACATGTACAATGCGTGTATATTAGAAGAGGTGTTCCCCGATCCGTGGAAGATACAGCGCCTGGTTCTACTCACGAAACCAAAAAGCCACCAGAAGAACCTTCATCTTATCGACCTCTTTGCATGCTCGACACGATTGGGAAAGTGTACGAAAGCATTGTAAGAAACCGCTTGGAATTAGCAATCCAAAAAGCCGGCGGATTATCAGAGAGACAATACGGCTTCATAAAAAAGAGATCCACTATAGACGCACTTCGAGAAGTCGTCGATATTGCGAAATGTGCAGTAAGTGGCAAAAGATGGAAAGGTGGCACAAAAAAGTACTGTGCGCTGATTACCCTGGATGTCAAGAATGCCTTCAACTCGGCGAATTGGGCAGACATAATCAATGCCCTGGATGAAATACGGGCCCCTGAATACCTTATAAATATAATAACGAGTTACTTTAAAAACAGAAAGCTGTTTTTTGATACGGATGAAGGCACCAAGAGCTACTCTATCACGAGTGGAGTACCACAAGGCTCAGTGTTAGGCCCACTATTATGGAACCTTATGTATGACGGGGTGCTAAAAATACAGCAACCAACGGACGTGAAACTAGTAGCTTATGCGGACGATCTCATGGTGGTAGCAGTCGCCAAACAATTAGCCGGCCTGAGAGATAAATGCAATGAGTGCATAAATAATCTACGTCAATGGTTTTCTTCTGTGAGTCTGAAACTGGCGGAGGAAAAAACAGAAGTTTTACTGATAAGCACTAGGAAGATAGAAGAACGAATAGAGCTGAGAAATGCAAGATTACTCCGCAGCCGCAATTGAAGTATCTGGGAGTAATATTAGAATCCAAATTAAAATTTAAAGAACACTTGGAGTATTCTTCCGCCAAGGCGAACAAAATTTATAATGCCCTATCGAGACTGATGACCAATAGAGGCTGTGTGCATTTCAGCCGGCGATTCTTAATAGCGAATGCAATGAGTTCCGTAATACTGTATGCGGCACCAGTATGGATACAGGCAATGGATATAAAAGCGTATGCCAAAAAAATAATTGCAGTGCATAGACTAACTGCAATCCGGGTAATAAGTGCTTTCCGGACTATATCAACCGATGCTGCTGAAGTGTTAGCCAGCATGCCGCCCATTGACAACCAGGGAGATGAACTCCAGCGTTTGTATCAATTATCAACGCCTAAAACTGTCACGGCGAGGACAGAGGAGAGAAACAAGAGCACTAGAATGTGGCAGGAGCGGTGGAATTCCTCATCCAAAGGGTGCTGGACCCATCGACTTATACCGGACATCCACTCGTGGATAGACAGACGACATGGGGACTTAGATTTCTATCTGACCCAAATACTTAGTGGACATGGTTGCTTTAGAAGCTACCATTTGAGATTCCACAATGACGTTAGTCCGAACTGTCCCACGTGTACAGAGTATATAGAAGACTCTGAACATGTTTTATTTTATTGCCCTCGTTTTTCGAATACAAGGGAAAATCTAAAAACCACACTCGGTGGTAGTTTTATGGTCGATAATTTAACGACACTCATGTGTCAGTCGACTGATAAATGGAAAGCTGTTAGCGAAGCGTCAGCGTTCATAATGAGAGATTTTCAACAGACAAGGCGTCCGTTAGTCCGCGCAATAGAGGAGACTTAAATGTCTAGTCCATCCCACGAAGTAATACCTAGCCGGTGGTTTCGTGGGAGAGTCGTGAGTTGGCAGTAGGTTAGGTGTAGCGGATTAAAGTTCCGCACTTCGGCTTTCGATGCTTCCCCCTACTTCAAAAAAAAAAAAAACATGAAAATGCATTTCTTGATTTGGGCCTTCAGACGTGGAATGTAATATTCTTGTCGTACCACATGCTGCATGAGACGTTTTTCGGGGTGTAGCATTAATATGTGGATGTAATGCAGGAATAAGGTGGAAAATGGAGACTTCTCAGGTATTATTGTGGGGTGGACTCTGAGGGCTCGGGGCAACGATTAAAATCGTTCAAGTCCTCCAATATCGTGAGATAGGTGTCGATTCTCCGACTTTCGAGGCAATTATGTTGCGAATTGGCGATTGTGGCCAAGAATCGGAAGATTCAGCCAACCATCGAGAGCCATTCCACCAGAGCGTGGTGGTGGCAAGGTGCAGGGGTTTGCACCCTCTTGTACCTAGATCGGCAGGATTGTCAGCACTGGCTACGTGTCGCCATGTGGCGGATCCCACTAGATCAACTATTTGCGAGGTTCTGTTAGAAATATATGTTTTCCGCGCATGTGGGGGTTTTTCCAACCAGGCTTGGACTATTTCGGAATCAGACCAGAGATATAGCTTGTATTTTGCCATGTCTAAGTGGGTCTGCACCATGGAAACTAGTTTTGCTGGTAGCAGTGCGCCGCAGAGTTCAAGTCGAGGTAGACTTAGCGTCTTTAGAGGCGCAACTTTTGCTTTTGCCACTAATAAGTGGCTTGTGGTTGCGGTATCGCTTTGTGTGCGCACATATATAGTGGCACAATATGCTTTTTCAGAGGCGTCGCAGAGCCGTGTAGTTCCACTTTGTATTCGGTAGAATAGTTTACCCACCGTCGAATTTGTATCTGCGAGATGTCGTTCAGATTACTCGCGAACTGGGACCACTTTTCTAGAGGAAGTGGTTTTACTTGCTCGTCCCAGTCGGTACCATCTAGCCATATTTCTTGTATCAGGATTTTGGCTTGTATCATAATTGGCGATAGCCATCCTGCGGGGTCAAAAAGCTTTGCCACAGAGGAGAGCGTTTTGTAATGGCGGATATGGACCCAGTCGTGTATGAAAACTGGTCCGATATCGCATTCCATTGGATGCCCAAAATTTTTGTGGTACTTTCCTCTTCGAATGTGAGGAAATTAGTGTCCAACAAATTTTCTTTTGGTATGTTTTTTAATATATTTGGGTGTTTTGCCGTAATCTTTTTTAATGGAAACCCTGGGTTGCCAGAGGAAATTCTGACTTGGTGTTTTCAGCCAATTCATGAAGTGTTCGAATGGCTAAGTATGGGGCACAGTTAACGCCAAAGGTAACTGTTTTTAACTTGAAGTCGCGTAGTGGACTATTGGGGGATTTTCGGAAAATAATGCGCTGAAAATCTTGATCGTCTTTATGCACGACTATTTGTCTATACATTTTCTTGACGTCCCCGTTGAATGCGTATTTGAATATACGTCAGTTTAGAATAAGCAGCATTAAATCAGGTTGGAGCGTGGGTCCCGTAAACAGGATATCGTTTAGGGAATTCCCCGAGCTAGCAGTTCTTGAGGCATGACAACCATGTGATTTAAATGAAGGTATTCTTCTAAGACACCATCGTAATCTTGTTTCAGCTCACCTTTTCTAAGTAGGTTTTTCTCCATACTTAGAAACTGCTGTATTGCAGAGGTGGGAGAGTGACCTAAGGCAAGTGTATCTGGGAATTGTTGTTTTAGTGGTAGTCGTACGACATACCGACCATCATCTGATCCAGTAGTTGTGGCTTTGTAAAAGTCTTCACAATACTGATCCTCTGGCGTTGTGATTGAAATGGGGGGGAGTTCTTCCAACTCCCAAAATTTTCTTAATTGTGAATTGAGGTACTCGTTTGAGATTTCCTCAACTTGAGTTGTCAGAGTTGTGACTGGTTCCGCAACTAGTCCACTTAGGATCCATCCGAAAATGGTATTTTGCGCCAGAAGTGTTTTTGAAATTTTTTCAACGCCTTCTAGTATAATTTGAGATATCAGGTCGCTGCCTAATAGAAGGTCTATTTGAGCGGGGGTGTGGCAGTTGGGATCTGCTAGCTTTAGGTGAGTAATCTTTTGCCAATGCTTGCTATTTATATGATAGCTTGGAAGCATGTTCGTGAGTTGCGTGAGTTGCGGTAAGACTATTGCATCTGCTTGAATGCGCTTATCCGTTTGGGGAGAAATTAGGGTAATGGGGCAGATTTTATTGGAGTTTTGAACTACTCTTCCGCCAATTCCCGTAAATTCAAAATTGGCTAATTTTGTAGGCAGTTGTAGCCTATTTTGTGCCCTAGACGTAATAAATGATCTTTGTGATCCTTGGTCTATTAAGGCCCTGAGTTTAAACAGTTCTCCTCGATGTTCGATGGAGACGACTGCTGTTGGTAGTAGTACCATACTTTGAATCTCGCTGTGCAGCGTTTGAGTTTTTAATGCCTTGGAGCAGCATGGTGTCTCCTGGCAAACTTCGAGATTTGATGATTCGGAAGTTGCAGTTGCAACCAAACCCGTGCCTCTTTTGGAGAAAGCGCTACTTTGGGGTGTGTTGGGGAAATTAGTGAAGTGCAACAATGAATGATGCCTTTTGTGGCATTATACGCAATTGAATTTGCTTTCGCAATTATTTAGATTGTGTGAATGGGACAAACAGTTTGTACAGAGTCTTTTTGATCTGACAAAGTTGTTCTTTTCGTTAATATTAAATTTTTTAAACTTATCGCATGATTTGAGTTTATGCCCTCCTGTGCATAGTTCGCATGACGTATGTTTGTTTTGTTCAGAAGTGAACGATTGTGTTTTGAAAAAACTACGATTTAAGTTGTTGTTGTTATTAGCTTGGGGTCTAATGAAGCTGCGATTTAGGTCGTGTTAAACGTTTTTAGTTCTGACCCTTTCCGCAATTTCATAGGAAATCTTTCATTTGTTGCCACGTTGGCCACTTTCTTCGCGAAGAGAGCGGTTGCTCCCACAAAAGCAACGATTTTTCCGGTAATGCCGCGGAGCATATGTTTACCAGTATGGGGTTCCAGTTGTCAGTGGGAATATTTTGTGTCGATAGAACCGACAGACAATTTGAAACAGTGGATTGAAGTTTTATGAATTCTTCACTTGTTTCTCTCTGAATTTTTGGTAAATTCATTAATATGGAGCGAACTGTTTTACTATGACGCCTGCTTGATCTTTTGTTTTGTATCGGAGGTGATACAATTTTTGTGCATTAGATAATTTTGGGTGGTTTATGTAATCGGCTGTGAACATGTCCCGGAAGGACGGCCATTGTTCATAACCCCCATGAAAAATTTCTGTGCACATGCGAGCACTTTGAGGTGAATACCTGAACTTGCCTCTTGGGCCTGTGTTTGTGGTAGCTCTACTCTCAGTTGTGGATTTGGTACGTTTGACCTTTTAAATTTTAATTGATCAGAGATCATGGCTTTTGTCTCTTCATATTGGTCAAGACAATTTTCATATTTGGAGTAAGCCGAGGTTTTGAAATTTTCCGGAAGATTCGAATCGTCAGTTTCTACAATGGCGTCATAGGCCGCTTGGAGACGTGTCCAAAAATTGTCAATGTTTTGATTCTTGATTTCTAGTACCGATTTAGAGTTATCTCGAATCGGCGAAGATGAGAATCGAGTGCAGTATCGTATTAAGCTGTCACTCTCTGATAAAAATTTAGCGTACGAAACATCTTTACCCCGTTTTTGTTTTGTAGCACCTTGCTTCAAGCGTGTAGCTTCTGCCGGTGTACATGGACTTTTTCGTCCGAAATCATTTTTGGTATTTTCAGAAATTGATGAGATTTAGATTCCTTTGAATCTGTGTTCATTTATATGAAAAATTGTAATATATGTATATATATATACTGTTCTCTTTCGATTTAAAACAAACGGATAAATTTTGAGAACCGTAAAACTCTTTCACGTCGATAAGAGCTTTAATTTCTGTTAGAAGTGATAAAATACGCGTTTTTCAGATTTAGCGTTCGCGCGGTTGTATGTAGTTTGTTTTTAAACTTTATATATTATGTATATGCGGACTTATCTGACTGTCCCTGTTTGTGTACTCGTTAAAGCGGTCAATACACTTTATCACTATTCGGCAATTCACAAGCTTTGTTGTATGTCTTATGTCATATTTTAATATCCTTAAAAAATACGACAATTGTCAGCACCCTTAACTTTTGTATGTCATATTTTGTCATACTTCTACACCTAATCAGCTGATAGTGAAAAATTAAAAAGACAGAAATTCCACGAGAAAGTCAGAAAAATAAAATTATAGCTTCTTAATGTGAAAATCATGCATTGGCTCTATTAGAAGTTGAATCAAGTGAGTATTTGCATAC
Source organism: Bactrocera dorsalis (assembly GCF_023373825.1). Taxonomy (NCBI): domain Eukaryota; kingdom Metazoa; phylum Arthropoda; class Insecta; order Diptera; family Tephritidae; genus Bactrocera; species Bactrocera dorsalis. The sequence goes on from NC_064303.1 coordinate 65,261,643, forward strand.
ATTTCTTCATTAAATACAAATATTTATACTTTGCCAGGTGACGAAGAAGACGAAGCTATTGAAAGTTTTTTGATCAGGATGAGCAACAGAAGAAGCGTTCATTTCGGCTTACCAAAATGTTCCAGTTTGCAGCGAAATGTGCTAAGGAATCTTGACGAAAGCAGATTCAATCAGATGCTTCGTGTTCGCCCAGAGGAATGCGAACGTATCTTAGAATTAATTAAAAATGACGCTGTTTTTAAGACAAGTTCAAGTGCTTCACAACTTCCAATCGAACTGCAACTCAAAATAGTGCTGTATCGGTTGGGATCTACCGGCGATGGACAATCTGTTCGCAAAGTGGTTTCCTTATTTGGTGTGGGTGATGGAGGCACTATTAAAAATGTAACGCATTAAAAATGTAACGAATTTTTAAAGCCATATTGCGATTAAAAAATGAGTTTTTATACTGGCCCAATGAAAGAGAAAGACTGGAAATTGTGTCCGCAACTGCGAAAGAAATGGCAGGGTGTGTGGGTTACATCGATGGTTCCAAAATAAAATTAGCTGAAGCACCAGTTCTGCAGCATGAAATTTACTATTCGCGTAAACGTCAATATTCTGTAAAACTACAAGCGATTTGTGACTATAAATTGCGCATAAGACAGGTGACGATTGGTTTCCCAGGCAGTGTACATGACGCGAAAATATTTTCAAATTGTTCACTAGCAAAGCATCCGAAACGATTCTTGTCGACATCACAGTGGGTCGCGGGAGATAGTGCCTATCCACTAAAACCATATTTAATAACGCCCTTCCGGCAAAACTGTGTTGAACATAGAAAAGAAGAAAGGGATTTATTCAAGGCGTATTTTTACAAATACCGTGTACGAATTGAAAATTGTTTGGGTCTTTTGAAAGAGAAATTCGGTAGTTTAAAGGAGCTTAAATTTAGAATGCTTTCAACGTCAAATAAGAAGGAATGCAATGACTGGATTATGGTGTGTTGTATTCTTCACAACATGTTAATCAGTTTCGATATAGATAATGAAAACAGCAATGAAGTTTTGATGACTCAATTCCCTTTATCCTCAGAAAATAATATGAGGAATTGCTTGCTTCGTTATATACAAAATCAAAATATTTAATACTTATATGCATTTGTTCTTTAATCATACAAGTTAATAAAAATGCGTGATTATTTTGCTTAATTATAATTCAACTATATTTTTCATTTTGGTTCTTTTATTTTGGGTTAGGTACATTTATCATTTCATTTTCGTAGTCTTCAAAAGGCACTAACTGTTAATATCACAAAAAAACTTATAACATAAAAACTTCATTTAAAACATAAAAAAAACACATAATAATAAAAATAAATTCATAACAAAAGTGAACTAAAAATGTAGTACATTGTAAAATTATTTATATTTTAGCCTAAGCTCTTCCATTGCCAACCTCTCCTGCATTTGTTATTTCATTTTTCAATTTCTAATTTGTCACTAATTTCTCTTTTTTTTAATTATATTTCTTTTTCTTTTAACTCTAATTCTTTTTCTTTGATTAACATTTCCCTTTCCCTTGCTGCAACATCCATCTTAAGCTTTTGCTTCCTTATTTCTGCGATCTCGCTATGAACCTGCAAAATATCTGACAAGGCAGTTTTGGAATATATTCCTTTCTGCCTTCGAGTGCATACAATGTCGTTCAACGCAGGACTTTGTAATTCTTCAGCTTCAACTGAACTGCCCGCTTCAACCACACATTCTGCTCCCGATGGACTTGTAGAATCGCTTTCTAACAGCGTCACCAAACTGTCTACTGCAGAACAATTTAATCTGCTGCCGAAAATATCGTCCAACTCTTTATAGAAAAAAAAATGTTCTTAAAGTATCTATAGAAAAAAATATATGTCACAATTAAACAAAAAGAGATTTCCTTAAAAGAAATTACTTTTTATTGTGTCGCCTTCCATACTTCCTGCGCCTGTCGACCCTTCCCACTCCTTTGCTTTGTTATAATTGGTACGCATATTGCGTACTTTTGCGCGCACTACTTTCCATCCTACCGTCAGCTGCGTGTCTTCGATGAAACGACCATAAAAGCTTTGAGCCGTTGGTTTCTTTAAAAAAAAAATTACTTGACTTTGTTTTTTTTTTTTTTTTAAATTAAAATGACAAACCACGAAACTTCTTTTTTCCATTAGAAACTCCACAAGCGCTTTTTCTTCTGCCGCATTCCACTTATGTACCGGGTTGAAACGACGGCGTTTTGGTTTACACTGCAATGAAATCATTTGCAACCACATAAACATCAAAATATTTTCATATTTCGCTTATATTCCACTTAATTTACCTGAATATCGTGGTTTCCTTCCATATTAATAACGAAATTTATTAAATGTATTAATTTCAAACATTTAAACTTAAACGCCAATAGTCAGAAAGTAAACAAATACAGCTGATAGAATAGCGAACTCAAGAAACATACCATGCAGTGTTGTATTTGTAAACAAATACAGCCGATAGAACAGCGAACTCAAGAAACATACCACGCAGTGTTGTATCAGTCATATTTTAATTTTGCATAAAAAAATATGACAATATGACGATATGATACACTATGACACCTTGTGAATACCCTATATGTATGCACGATATGTGCTCAATGTAATCCTGCTTGTTCTATGACGAAGAACAAGAGGTAATTGAAGGTATGGGCTTTAATATATGTACTATGTGTGTATGTACTGATTAGTATGTATGCAAATAGTTATTTATTTATATATGTGTATATATGTATATATACATATACAGTATAATCCGAATATAACGACTTCACTTACGGCGTCCGACCGCTTTTAGCGACGTAAACGCAACTTAAAGTTTGGTTTTAGTAGAAATTATTGAAAAAAACATTGCTTAAAGCGTCACCGTTTTTAGCGACATACCGGCTTTAGCGACGTAATTTCACGTAATTTTAAGATAAGTTTACTGGTTATAACGACGACGCATGCTTTTTTATTAAGAATGAATGTCGCCGATCAGTTGCGGAATCAATAACGGTAAAGTACGGTACAATGTTTTTATGTCTTTCGCTAGTACATAGCTATTTACTTATGTATGTATTTCGTAAATTTTTGTAGATCAGTCTCGTCTTCAATGTCTAAATGTCAGTTAGTTAGTTATTTTTTCGCGGTCAGACAATAAGAAGATGCGCCGTAATGAGTGCAAAATTGAATTGATTTATTCAATGAAAATGTTCTTAAAATTAAACGTGTGAGAGTTTCGAGTCAAGATGATGTAGATAAAGCATTATTGCAGTGGTTTAAAGTGTAGCGTAATAAGGGTATACCTATAAATGGGCTTATACTACAAGAAAAAGCAAACGATTTTGCTAAGAAACTTAACATTTCTGGATTCGAATGCTCAACAAGTTGGATCAGCCGATTCAAAGTATGTCACAATATTGTTGCAGGCAAAGTTGCTAGTGACTGGTTAGCAAAAGTTTGGCCAAATTTGAAAGCCCAATTTAGCGATGATGAGATTTTTAACGCTGATAAAGCGGGATTATTTTATAAGTTGACACCAAATCAAACTTTAAAATTTAGAGGAGAAAAATGAATGTTTAGGCGGACTAACTGTGCTAATTGCAGCAAACATGAGTGGTACAATAAAAAGAAAATTGCTTGTAATTGGAAAGTCAAAGCGTCCAAGATGTTTCAAAAACGTACGGTCGTTACCTGTCGATTATGTTAGTAATAGCAGAGCCTGGATGACATCTGATATTTTTACGAAATGGGTGCGTGATTGGGATCGTGAACTCAAGAAAACGAAAAAAAAATCCTGCTTTTGGTTGATAATTGTCCAGCACACCCTAAAATCGATGACTTGAGAAGCATTACTCTAAAACTTGTTCTAAAACTAATCAACGACCACGATAACAATAAAAATAACACGGTTGGGCGAGTGAAGATTACAATACTTGATGCCATTATGCATCTTATGATGTATGATGCTTGGAACAAGGTTTCTGAAATAACGATTTCCAACTATTTCAAGCATGCTGGATTTTCTATCGCGAATATAAGCGTTACCAGCACCTCAATATCATCTGATTTTAATGATGAAGATGATGTTCCGCTCTCAGTTTGGGCGAGTGCTTTTGAAAGTAGCCTACCCATATCAACAGAAGAAATCGAGGAATTTTCTAGTATTGACAATAATCTTGCAATATGTGGAGAACTAACCGATGAAGCAATTGTGCAAAATGTAATTGTGGACAAGAGTGATAGTCATAACAGCGCTGATGAAAATGACCAGATTTCTTCATCTCCAAGCGTATCTGAAGCTCTAAAATCTGCAGAAATTTTAAATCAATTTGTACGTGCTAATTTCGTTGATGAAATGCAAAATAACGTAACAACATTTTCGGAAAATGGAACATGAGTGAAACAAAATTTTAATATTGGTTGAAACAGGTTTATATCTGACCGCAGAACCTGATAATGTTGAACTTATGTAATATTATGTATGTATTTTAAAGTAGTGAAGCGTAATCAATAAGACGATATAAACTTCACAATATCTTCTTCACTATAAACTTTCCACTCTCGCTTCTTCACTATATAAACCTCAAAATATCTTGTTGAGCTACATATATAAGCTTTACAATCACTTCCTCACTATATAAACGTTACAATATCTTGTTGAGCTATATAAGCTTTACAACCGCTTCTTTACTCTATAAACGTTAAAATATCTCTTGATGAACTATATAAGCTTTACAAACGTTTCACTATAAATTTCACAATTTCACTTCTAATGTTAAAAAAGATTAAATTTTTGCTTTTATGTTGCGGGGTAGGTGAACTGACCGGCGCGTGTGTCGGCGTACGTGACTTTTCGAATTGTGTAGAACAAGTGCCGCGGCATGCCGCCACAGCTTCTCTTTCTTTGGGTACAAAATGAAACAGGAACAAAAACCGTTGGATATGGAGAGGATCAGTGATGCCCCTTTTTTCCGATTAGCTGGTTGATATGGAGAGTGTTGTACTTATTCAGTGCTGCCTTTTTTCATGATTAGTATGTTGATGTGGAGAGTGTTGTGTAGGTTAGTGCGGCCGAATGGAGTTCATTTCGACAACTACTTCTGATGATATTCCTGCTGCTGATATTTACAATTGACAATTATGTTTTCTCCTTCGCACTCATTCAAATAAATCAAGAAATGAAAGAAACTTTTTTTCATCGCATTTAGGTAACCAAAAAAAATATGAAAATAGATACATATTCATTTTTAATAGAATTTCGGCATTGCTGATAAGTAAGCATGTTCAATGATATTTGAACATATTGCCGAGGGAAAGAAATGATTATTTAAAATTAGTGGACGGACTGTATATGTTTTCATGGCCTTATGTATTACAAATTTCTTAACTTATCTTATTTAACGAACATGTTCAATTTTGAAAATTCTACCGGACGGCAAAAGTGATTGCTAGAAAGGTGACAACAGCTTGCGATCCTGTCATGGTCGACAACTAAGTGACGTTCACGATGACTATGCACCTTTTTGTGTGGAATTAATGAAGTTTACTCGTAACTATTTCTTCAAATTCGTGTCCTAGCAGCTTTTCCTCTTTTACATCGGACGACTGTATACCTTTGATTTTAAGCTTCTTTATTTGCATCTTTGTATACTCTTCTGCATTGAATCCGTCCTTCAGTGATTGTTGTATGTATTTTGTTGGTAAACATCCCATCATTTTCTTCATCTTGGCTTTTATGTTCCATTCTGCATCTTCTGATGTCATGGCTACATCGTCAGCGGCTTTAATTTCCACGTCTTCATTTGGCTCTTCGTCCGGTAGATCAGAGTCCAGTATTCAATTAGCAGTATTTTCCCATTGTGTTTTTAACTCTAAAGTAATGAGCACTGTCGGGTATATTTTAGCAATTTGTGTATTGATGCGTTTATAAGAGCTAATTGCATCTTTCTTTTTGGTAAGATTAGGATTTGGCTCAACTATACCACCTGTCATTCCTTACCACTGGTGAGGGGAAATGTAAAGTCTTAAATCGAGGAAGAATTTATTCATTCTGATTTTATTTTGATATTTTCATTACTTATTTACTATTAGAACACTATCTTAAGTAACTAAATGTATGTGTATGTGTATGTATTGCAGCCCATTCCCAGTTAGAACAGTGACGACATGTTACCTAGTGGCATGCCGGTAGCGCGTGCCGGTTTAATTATTACTTATTCCTATCACGCTCTTAAGGGCGAATCAAAAGAGCTCACAAAACTTTTGTATACATGTGATCTTTTATCACCTTCTCGCTCACATATTTTCTGCTGTAATAAAACTATATCCTTTTTTCTGACACTGTCATTAAATTTGGGACAAATCAACAAAACTGCTTTCATGAAAACGTGACGGTGCATACTGGGTAAACCACTCGCTTGTCATTCCTTCAACCTGAAGTTCGAAACTCTAAAATATAAAGATTTTTTTTATAAAATATTTTTTTTTATTAATTTTAATAATAAAATAATTTTATTTAGATTTACATTAAATTCATTTCCTCCATCTTTTGACATTTTTTTTAATAATATAAAAATTATTTCTATAAATTTTTATATAGATACATAAAATAATATATACATATACATACATATATAAAAAATTATTACAATATTATATTATATGCTCGAAATTTGCAAGTCCAATGCAATGCAATTAAAAATCAATTTAAAATACATCTTTTTGGGTAAATATTAGGGTGTGTCATTCTGAGGCAACCTTTTTTTTCAACTGAAAAACAGGCTCAAAACTTTCGAAAATGTATAAAAAAAATAACTCGAAAGATGAGCTCTTAATATTAATATTAAGAGGTGCCTATTTCAAATTTTCTGTTTCCCACATAAATTACATGGAAACAAAATAATTTTTTTTTGTGGTGGTTATTATGCGGAGGTTTTATATGTCCCCCGATAGCTGCCAGTAGGGATGGTATACTCGATTCCGATTCTACTCGAAAATCGAGTTTTCTCGTAAAATAATCGATTTTTCGGAATCGATCTCCAGTAGTCGAAGTCGATTAAGAATCGGTTCTTGACATTCGAAAAATCGCACAATAACCACTACAAAAAAAAACGATTTTTTTTCTATGTAATTTATATGGAAAACAGAAAATTTGAAATAGGCACCTCTTAATATTATATTAGGAGCTCATCTTTTGAATGACTTTTTTTTTACACATTTTCGAAAGTTTTGAGTCTGTTTTTCAGTTGAAAAAAAAAGGTTGCCTCAGAATGGCACACCCTAGTAAATATGTATGTATAAAATTTACCATATAATATAATATGTTGGACAACAGAAATTTTGATAGCGGTTGCTTGCTTCCCCTACCGTCCCAGTTACACAAGGTTAGGAATTCGTCAGTGTACAGATACCGCAACACATCAAATACACTGTCGGAACTGCCTTTCATCTTTAAAACAAACTGTTTCTGTAATTTGAAAATAATATGCAAAATAAATATTGTTTATTGAAGAAATTGTATATATTACTAACCGTTGCTGTAGCAAATTCTTCGAATTTAAGTTTTTCTTCTATTTCCAAAGCTGCAGCTAGTGTTGTTAATGGTAGGGTGGAAGCAATTTCTGTTTGTGCGTTGTCAATTTCTTCACCAGTCAGTCGGCATACTGATTGGTGAACTTTCCGAATTAGCACCTTACATTTGCGGACGGTTTTTTGTTGGGCCATTTCTTCGCTTTTTTGAATTATCTGAAAATAGAACAAGAGCAGCTAGAAAATACTTAAATAATGCCTAAACAACAATATCTTAACAATACGTTTTTTGTATTGATGAATACCTACAGAACAATAAAAATTTTTATGGACATAAACTTACATTTTCTTTTAAAAAGCTGTCCATCTTCCTTTCCATGTTATCAACTCTTGAAGTCAATTCTTGTAGTTGGGTGGAAATAGTTTTTAACATGTTAAAAACATTTGAAAAAGGTGTAAACACATCATAAAGTAAATTTTTTTAAGAAATGCATTTAAACAATATACTCGTAGTATATTGGATTACCATTTCCATCCACAGGCAATTTGTTTCCTTGTTGCTTTGAAAAGCTTGCCTCTGAGTTGTAGCAACCAGAAATGTTGAATTTCTTTCGTTTAAATGTCAATTGTTCTACAATACAAATGCGTAAAAATAAATTGAAAACCAAAATGACAATTTTACATGTACCTTTTACGGGTATTGAAGACGTTGTTGGGCATTCCTCCAAATAGGTGTCATCAAAAAGCGCTGGTGAATCCATCTGATTAAGAAATAAAAATTTGGCAGCATCAAAATTCATTTTAAATAACTTAACATAATATAATAAAATACCATCGGGGCAATGCAATAATTACAGTGAAAAATACTAATTTGAAAATTCATGAAATAGACGATGTAAAATCGGAATTAGAAGAAACTTGCCCTCATATGGAATAGAAAAATATTTATAAACTATATCGTCTTTTTCTATTTTAAACAAATGTGGATGCAATTTATTTGCCAACAAACAACCTAAACCAGATGACGATTCCAATGGTTCTTGAAAGTAGTTTTCAACGCTCAAGAAACAATGTGCCGATAAAGTTGCGATACCAGATTCCTCTGTCATGCCTGTAACTTTTATGGGGCCTAATTTTTGACTAAAACAATAGTAGTCTTTTTCTTTTTTTAAATCTATATTAAACGAATTAATTTTTGATATTTTAATGCAGGTAAAATCTGAAATATTTCTTTCTTCTAGCCTAAAATGTAATTGCTGCAGGATTTTATTGGCCTTATTTATAAGTTTTTTTAAATATTGTATGTGATTTTCAAACTTGTAAGCGGAAAAGTTGTCTAGAGGACCATATTGCTTGGTACAGTCAGTTAAATGGAGTAAACCATGTATATTGTAACTAACTAACTCACCGTATATATTTCCAAACAAATCAACGAATTCTTCTAAAATTTGTGGGGCAACATTGGCTTCAGTGCTATAGACTTCTTGCATGATAGTAGTCTCATACCTGCGTGAAATAAGAGGAAATGGTAGTAATGGTCACCACCAATGCAATCCTTTAGGACAAATATACCTATATACAATAAGAATTGCCTAAACTCTGTCGCTTTCCAAATATTGATTTCATCAAAACTTCTACATATTCGACCGAACTCTGAAGGAACTAAATTGGAAAAAATGTAATTTTTTCGTCAACTTTGCTTGCGTTCATATTGCCTTTTTTAATTAACAATTGAAGCAACTTTTTACATACACCAAGATCTACAAGGTGCATTGGGTCTAAAAGAAATTGGGAAACCATTTTGAAATTTCCTGACTCTAAATTTAAAAGGATTAATGTGATGTGATCTGTCACTTCTATTTTTAAAAGATTGGTCAGTTCTTAAATGTTTTATTTGTTTTGAAAAATAAACTCTTCTTTCTTTGTAGTCACTTGCTCACATTTAGAACAACTACTTTTTCCAGTGTGCGACTGCACACCTGTAACAAAAGCTCTAGCGGGAGCATCACAGCAAAACAAACGAATATCAAATTTTTTCCAACCTGAAGACCATTTTTTTTTAAATAATTTACTTCTTCACAAAATTCTTTTAAAAAATCATTGATGCTCCAAGGTTTTTCTGTTCCAGAAAAGCACGCAATTGTAAACGGCAATTCGTTTGGAAAATTAACTATCGATGCTAGAATAGGCCACAATACTTTATTCGAATTCTTGAATTATTTCAGGCCATCTATTCCCACATCTAGCAAAATATTATTTTCATTTTGAGGAAATGAATTTTTCTCAAAATGATTTTGAATTCCTCTATATAAAAAAGGTCCACTTGGAGTCATTTGAATATTTACTTTTTTCGGCTGGTACCTAGAAGACTTTTAGCCGTTAGAGGTAAATCCTATTTTTCGCAACGTTTGCAGAAGATCGATTACTGTATTATGGGATACCCTATTTCTTAAAGCCCAAGCTTTTAATTCTAAACTAAATGAATTATTTTTTATCCTTTTTTTAAAATTTCACTATCACTATTATTCCTATCACTAACATAGCTATCACTGCAATTTGAAGAAAAATCAAGGGAGCTTAGTGAACTGCATCCCTCCACTTCAGGATAACAATCAAAATTTAACTCCCTTTTCACAAATGCACTAAGATTAAAAGTCTTTTTTCCCGTCTCATATACATATGCACTAAATGTAGTTTTCATCATATTGAATTATAGTTTTCTTTACTCACCCTTTTTCAAATATTATTGCACAGACACAAAACGTTCACAAATATTAAAGAAACACAATTATAATAGCTTTAATCTATTTATTTTAAATAATTTTGCATAAATATGCACAATTCTCAATTCGACGCGTTTGTAACCGAATTCAATTTGTCACAACGAACAAGCAAACGTCAAATTCACGATATCATGATGTACGCTTTCACATCCATCGTTTTCAGTAAGCGGTGACAGCTAAAAAATTTATTTGTTTTCTTTTGTTTTATTTTTGCTTAACATCTGTTGAGTGAAGAGCTTATAATATAAAACAAATAATAGACACAATAGATTGACTTCTTACTCATTTCAAAGATTTGTGAGGGAGCGTTAGTGACAAGTAAAAATTGTGTAAATGTATTGGAGTTTCGGTCACGCAAGTTTTGCTGGGTTGTTTATGCTGCTTAATATGTTTTATGCTGCATGGAGTTGTTTTCAAGTATACAATTTAATACATGTGTTGTGTATGTTTAATGTTATCTTATCTATAAATTTATGACTTGTGTCCCCATGCATTTTTATTATTATTAGATGTGCATTGCATGTAAATGCATTATGTACATATGTATGAAAATATATACATGTTTATTTTTAATATTTCGGTCAATAAATTTACCGAATCAGCCGTTCATATATCACTAGATTCTGCAATGGGTGCTCTCTTGGCCTTCCATATTTCGGTATAGGATTTTTGCATTTTGTGTCAACGTGCAATCTTGAAAGAGCAAGAGAATCCCCCTATTGACATTGCAAAATGGAAAAGCAAAAATACAAAAAAAGAAATTTGTGGAGTGATAGGAGAGAAGCCTTCTTGTGGCAAAACAAAATTAGTGCTCTTCGCGGGTAAATATTAAGGCAAACAAAACTTACCATTCTCGTTGCTCAAAATGCAAAGAAACAAATAAATTTGTGATAGGGGAGAAGCGTTCTTGTGGCAATTGTGGCAAAACAAAATTAGTGCTCTTCGCGGGTAAATATTAAGGCAAACAAAACTTACCATTCTCGTTGCTCAAAATGCAAAGAAATAAATAAATTTGTGAGTTGTCAGTGAAAACTCATCGAAAACACACATTGTCTGTCCGAACGACTTAGATTCCACAACCCGCAAAATGTTTATATTTTTTGTGGCAAAACAAAATTAGTGCTCTTTGCGGGTAAATATTAAGGCAAACAAAACTTACCATTCTCGTTGCTCAAAATGCAAAGAAATAAATAATTTTGTGAGTTGTCAGCAGTGTTGGTACATGTAGGGAAAATTCCCTACACGTAGGGATTTAAGTCGAAAAAAATGGACGTGGGGAAAAAAGGACAGATTTTTATATATAAGTAAAATGTAAAGATTTTTCGACAAAGCAAAATCGAAATTTCTATGTAATATGTCAAAATGCAAATAAGTCTATTTGGCAACTTTTTTATCAAGAATATGTTCGAATGGCAGCATTAAATCGGTTTCAACTTCACGTTGTCAAAGGCAGCACTCTGAAAAAGTGTTTGTATGGCAGCATGCTGGCGTCGCATATAATTCGTTTGCCGCTTTTAATTTGATTGCTGACTTTTTGTGAGGTAAGTCTGAAGTAAATTTAAAAGCTTTTACTTTTATTGACAAAAACCATTTTTACAGAAATGAGTTCTTCAACAGAATCGGACGAGAGTATTGCAAAGAGCCGCAAATATCGTAAACAAAAGTTTACAAATAAGTGGCTAGGAGACGAAAGATTCAAGGGTTGGTTACAAGCTTTGGCCGGTGAGTCGTTTAAATGCAAATGCGCTGCCTGCAACAAAATTTTAAATTGCGGCAAGTCTGATTTATTGAAACACGCAGAAACAAAAGCACACCAGAAAAATGTAAAAGCCATAAGCAAAACGAACAAATTGAATACTTTTTTTAAGAGAAACGTAAATGCGGAAGGGGTATACATAGATAAAAAAAAATTTGAAATAAGACTCAGCATGTTTTTCGCTGAACACAATGTCGTTTTGACAGTGGTAGATCACCTAATCCCACTTTTGAAAGAAATAGTGCCGGATTCTGAAATTATAAAAAATGTTGATCTTGGGAGGAAAAAGTGCACCAGCATAATAAAAAATGTAGTAGCAAAAGAAGAAAAGGACAACTTGGTAAATAAGTTAAAAGTAAACCCGTTTTCCGTAATGATCGACGAGAGCACAGATATCGGCCTCAATAAGCATATGTGCATCCTAGCCAGGTTTTACGACGAAGAAAAGGGACGAGTTGTGGTAAAGTTGTTGGATCTACTACCAATAGGAGCTGATTGCACTGCAGATGCTCTATACAAGACTTTTAAGGAATTAATTTTATCCCTAGGAATTCCATTTAATAACATAATTGGTAAATAAAATAAAATGGTCATATGTATATTCTTCACATATATGAATATGTATGTATAAACATAAATTTTAAGGTCGTTTTTTATTCCTTGTATTTTTAAGGCATGTGCAGCGACGGCGCAAATGTTATGGTCGGGAAAGGCGATTCATTCGCTTCCAGGTTGATTAATGACATTCCAAACGTGGTCGTTGTAAAATGTATTTGCCATTCGGCCGCAATTATTGCAAGTAAAGCTTGCTTAGCACTGATATGAGCACCCGAAGATCTTTTGCGGCAAATCGGTTCGTATGTCTCTGGAAGTTCCAAGAGATGTGCGCAATTGGAAGCTGTGCAGAAAATGTTAGGTGGGAGGAAGAAAAAAATCCTAAGGATGTGTGCAACTAGATGGCTATCACATCATAGGTGCGTCGAAAGTGTTTTAGAAAACTGGGAAGTGCTTTTAGAATTTTTAAAGCAAGCTGTCGCGCAAGATAAGTTAAAATCTACAGAAATTATTTCGTTTGAACTCAATAACGAGTGTAATAGAGCTTATTTACTTTTTTTTAAGTATGTCCTCAACTATTTTAATACTCTAAATGCACTTTTTCAGTCCAAAGTGCCACTAATACATGTTCTTCAATGGGAATCAGAAACATTATTTTTGAGTCTAGGTCAAAATTTCATTAAAAAGTCGGAACTTAATACTACTTGTGCTGTTAGATCACCGTATATTTCTCTACCAATCGAAGAAGTTTTTTTTGGGCATGAGTGCATCGATCTCTTAACAACTATTCCGAAGGCTGCTGCAAACAAAATAAGAATGGATTACCTGCAGTTTTACATTATTGCTTTAGAAGAAATACAGCGAAGATTGCCCCTTGGAACAGGTATATTTACAGAAATGGAGTTTTTAAGTCCCGAAATTGCAATGGGGGTAAAAGGAAACAAAAATGATTTCACATTTAAAAATATTTACAGCAGATTTAATGTAGATGCTTACGCTCTTCTACAAGAGTGGAGAACTTTTGAGATTAATTTTAAGAGCGATGAAAAAGATAATCTTTTAGAGATGGGCACTGAAGAGTTTTGGAGCAATATCACTAAAATGAAAAACTTTAATGACAATTTTCTTTTTCCTACTATATCAAAATTAGCCAAGTTTATTTTAACACTACCACATGCCAATGCAGATTCCGAAAGAATTTTTTCTATAGTTACAGATGTTCGTACGAAAAAAAGAAATAAGTTAAGCCATGCAAATTTAACTTCGATTTGCATAATCCGCTCTTTTTTGCAAGACGAAAATCTAAATTGTTGCATTTTTCAGTGCAAGGAATCGCATCTAAAAAAAATGACATCGTCTGAACTCTACGACCATCATTAATATTTTTTTTTGCACTGTGGTTACATCATGCTTAAAGTATATGTTTACGTGTTTTTTGTTTGTTTAGTTTTTTTAACCAAATAAATTAATATCGCCTTAGTTAACCATCCATTTGATTGGATCATTCTTGTTGTACCTATGCTAGTCTAATTTAAAACATGATATGTATTTAAATGAAATAAATTTTTTTCTTTATATATATATATATATATATATATATGTATGTGTACACATACAAGGCAATGGTGCACATATTATATTTTTATGTATTATACATATTTAATATTATAATAAATGTTCCAAACCTTTTGTACTTTAAGGTCAAACTTTTTTGTTTTCTTTTAATATTGTAAGAAATGATTGGTAAAACTTGTATTATACATATTTAATATTATAATAAATGTTCCAAATCTTTTGTACTTTAAGGTCAAACTTTTTTGTTTTCTTTTAATATTGTAAGAAATGATTGGTAAAACTTGTAGGGAATTTTGTAGGGAAAAATTTTAAACAGGGTAGGGAAAAGTGGGGATTTTTTTCTTCTTTGGTGGGGATTTTCCAAAAAATTATGTACCATCACTGGTTGTCAGTGAAAACTCTTCGAAAACACACATTGTCGGTCCGAACGACTTAGATTCCACAACCCGCAAATTGTTTTCAAGATTTTTCAATGGCGGTCCGAATATAGTATAAGTCTTTCTCAAGGCAAATTAGAGCTGCAAAACAATCGATGGGATAGCGTTGATTTTTGTCTTAAACTAGATATACAAATGCAGACTTGTATGCAAATTAATTCCCGTATGGCGGGAATTTGTAAAAAAATATATTTTTTCTATCTGCCAACGCGCAGAGAAAATGAAACATGTCGTGTCGACTGGATCGCCGGGGACAAAATCTATATTTTATTTCCATTTTACTAATATTTATACATTTACTTATTATTTACTTAAAGTTATTACATATTGAAGTTGAGTTTGTAACAAAGAAAGTGTCAATTTACATTAATATCATATTCAGCATTTTTAGGCAGAACGTTAAGTGTTCTATTTTGATTTTATTATGCCTTCTTGTGAGGGCTACAAATATTGTTTAGATAAGAATGGTTTATTCTAATGTGAACGGAAAAAGTATATCGAATTCTATTTTAATTTATGAGGCCGCACAACTACAAAGTGTAAAGATTCAATATTGTTTACAGTTATGGTCAAGTGGCTGTGTGGAGGCTGTCATTAACTCCCCCCTTCCTAAGATGAATCGTCCCCGATTCACTATTATTTTGAGTTAATTTATGTATTTGATCTAAAAGAGCATTATATGTGACTTCTTGCAATTGCACATTTTCTATTTGTTTAAATGAGTTAAACCTCCCCCTCACTCAACCTGGGAAAAACTGGCGCACTCTAATACGACAGCGCAACTCACCACACCTATACCAATCTAATCAAAAAGGATGGACAAAAGGAGAGAAGTTCATTCGTTCTAAACAATCCTTCTGCGCAACATTTCGTTCGACTCACTGCGCAAATCGTCATTTTCGATACTACATACATACTATACATCGTTACACGCGTCCGTGCTTACGTTCGCGCTCAGCTCAGTTTTCCGTCTACACCACCCGTCCCGCTCGCTATAGTTAGCATTTCAGCAACAGAGATCTGGCGCGCTATCTTATCCTACCGTTTAAGTCGATTACTTAAGTAATTCTAAGTAAAAAATATTTGTAAGAAGTAAAATAGTTTGTGCAAAATAAACTTATAAATTATAAAATTCAGCGAAACGGAGGTTTTTATTTTATTTGTGCGGGAATTAAAGATATACTGGTTACAAACTTATTCATGGTCCTTCGAGCCATAGTGAGAGGCACTATGGATTAGTGAAACAATTTAAAAAATAAAGAATTGTATTAAAACAAAAAACAAAGGAATTGTGCGGTGAAGAAAACCCAAAACAATAAAAGGTGCAATGACCCAAATATTTTGAACAAACACAAACCAAAACAAAACATTCGTATACAAACATAAATATTAGGAAAGTGCAGTGGGACAAAAAAAAAAAAAAACAAAGCTGTAATGACGAGCATTTAAACGTTTCAGTAAAACAAAAAGAGAAAATGTTTAAAATTCTTGCCAAAAACAATAAAATAAAAACGTTTTATCTATCTAAACTACAAACCGGGTGCGAAACCCAAAACATAAAATAAAAATAAAAACAAAATTAACAGGCGCGATTATTAAAACAAAGTGCAGTGACATAAAGTGCAAAAACGAACAAAAACAAAAAAGAAAACTAAAAACCTAATCAAAAGAGCGGGATTATACTCAAAAATCCAAACATATTTTCAAAAAATAAATGCAACTGCAAGAAAACAAAAACAAAAAAATACTTTGCGCGAATTCCTGCTGTAAAACAAATATATATATACCAACAAATTAAACGGGCGCGAATTTAAAACAATAATTTCAACAAACAAAAAATAACACAGACAGCCGGGCGCGAACAAAACAAAAAAAAAAAAAAAAAAAAACAAAATACAAACAACAAACACAACAGGTCCAACCAACTGAGAGAAGCGGTGGAGTAAAATTGGTGGGAGAAACACACATACATATATTACAGGGGCACTTTACGTACAAAAGGAATACCGAGTGAGCGTATCAAGTCCTTTAATATATAATATACACACATGAATACATAAATCCAAAACCTAATTATTCGTTGCCTACTTACCTTCGTGTATTCAAACACACTTCTTAACAAGAAAAAAAATATTCAAATATTTACTTGCAATTTTTCCAGCATACCTCTTATGTTTAACAAAAACAATAAGCAGGATTGTATAAGCTAAGAAAGCAAAGGAAACACCCTTAAAACAAAAAGGAAAAAAACATACATACATACATATGTATATGCAAATTTCTCCTCTATACATAACTTTAATATACATACTACATATATGTTCATATCAACAACATTAACAAAGTAATAAACGACAATAATTTCTTACCAATTGGCAAACATATATACAAAGTGCATACGGGAGCATACCTGCACGTTTCCCACTTCGCTTTCGCGCTCTCGTTCTAGTGCGAACTTACATACACAGTTACGGACAATAAAATAAAATCAAAGGTGTTGCTTTGAAACAATATCATAATTTTTTTGAAATATATGTATGTTATCCTACGGCATAGAATCTGCCTGTAATTTTATACCCTACACTGGGTACCACAGGCTAAATTATTAAAATTATAACTTTAATCAATTTTTCAAAGAAAAATTTGTCATAATTTTCCGTTCCGTTTACGGTAAAGTAAAACTCACAAAATACTTTGATCGAAAAAAAAAGAAAAAAAATCAATTTCGCAAAATATAAATAAGTTTAAGAACACTATATATAGTACATAAATATATTATTGGTACATCTACAATTGTACATACATTCCTATACATAACTGTATTCATATTTGCCCACATTGGCAAACATCCCACAATACCTCTTGTTCTTTGGCAAACAAAAACAAGCAGGAGTGTAGACAAAATGCTAATTGATCTCTCTAACGAGCTCTCAATTGCTTAAGAAAATAAATCAGAAATACATACATACTAACAATTCGTGCATACTTAGGCACAAAGCGAATTGATCTCTTTAACGAGCGCTCAATTGCACAAAAACAAGTACATACAAGCAAATTATTAGGGTGTGCCTACCCTAAATAGAAAATACTTAAAATTAATATTGCGGCTTGGAAACAAAGCATATAAAATAAAATTAAAATAAAAATTAAAAATAAAGTTAAATAGCAAGTAAATAAGTAACGGTATTAAAAAACAACAAATAATCCGTCTTTTACGAAAAAAAGGTTTATATACATAAAAAGTATTCAGTTCACACTGAGAAACCTATATAATAATGAACAATAACAAAAATCAAAGTACACCTGGAGCTACACGCTCAAAACAGGTTGTTAAATATATTTCACAAAGTGACAGTTTATTACGATACTGCACTAGATTTGCCGCTTCACCGATTCACGAAAACTCGGAATCGTTATTAGAAATAAAAAGCCAAAATCTTAAAAATTTTTGGACTCGCCTCCAAGCGGCTTATGACGCCATACTAGAATCTGACGATTCAGACTTGCCACATAATTTCAAATCCTCGGCTTACGCAATATACGAAAACTGCTTAGACCAGTACGAAGAAACAAAAGCGATGATCTTCGATCAATTAAAACTCATTAAAGCAATTGCACTTACTCCCTACAGTGGAGTAGAGCTGCCACAAATAGAAAGTCAAAAGGCAAGTTCCGGCATCCACCTCGAGTTGCCGCCATGTGACACAGAAACATTCTATGGAGGTTATGAAGAATGGCCGTCCTTCCGGGACATGTTTACAGCCATTTACATCAACCATCCAGAACTATCAAAAGCACAAAAATTGTATCACCTCCGCTACAAGACAAAAGCTCAAGCAGGCGTCATGGTAAAACAGTTCGCTCTTAATGACGATAATTTCAATTTGGCTTGGGAAGCTCTAAAAGCTAGATATGAAAACGAAAGAATATTGGTCGATAAGCAAGTAACGACACTATTAAACATGCCTAAAATCAAGAAAGAAACAAGTGAAGAATTTGTAACCCTACAATCCACTGTTTCTAATTGTTTGTCGATTCTGTCGACACAAAATATTCCCACAGATAGCTGGGGCCCAATTCTGGTAAACATTTGCACCGCCGCATTACCAGAAAAGTCGTTACTTCTATGGGAGCAATCGCTCTCATCACGAAAAAAGTGCCCAACGTGGCAACAAATGAAAGATTTTCTCACCACCCAATATGAAATTGCGGAAAGGTTAGAAGAAAAAATAATAAAAAATAAGAACATTAAACACGACCTCAATGCAAGCTTCAATAGACCCCAAGCTAGAAGCAACAAAAATTTAAACAAAAGCTTTTACAAAACACAAACGTTCACATCAGAACAAAGAAAACAACCGTCATGCGAACTATGTAAAAGAGGGCATAAACTTATATCTTGCCACAGGTTTAAAACCTTAAATATTAACGAAAGGAACAACTTTGTCAGATCAAACAGACTCTGTACAAACTGCTTGTCCCATACACATTATCTTAAAAATTGCAAAAGCAAATTCAACTGCGTAAATTGCCACAAAAGGCATCATTCTATGTTGCACTTAAATAACTATCCCATCTCACACTATAAAAGCGCTAACAAATCAACAACCACGGGATTAATTGCAAACACAAATCCCGAAAACCAAAATTTTAAAAATAGCCAAGAGACACCATGTTGCTCAAAGACACAAAAAGTTCAAACGCTGCACAGCGAAACACAAAGTGGACTAGTTACTGAACTAGTTACCACCATGCCAACTAAAGTTGAGTATAAAACAAGCAAATACCTTAATTCACAATTAAGGAAATTTCGAATGTTAGGGAAACTTCTCCCTATAACAAACAAAACTCCAGAACATCAGTATTGTGAAGACTTCTTTAAAGCCACAACTACTCGATCAAATAATGGCCGGTACGTCGTACGACAACCAATAGAGCCACAATTTTCGAATACCCCACATAATGGTAGAAAAAACAAGGTCAGATACCCTCTGACAACCTCATATAAAACCAAAACTATATGTTCGTAACTTTTCGACCCCGCAGGATGGCTTTCGCCAATAATGATACAAAAATTCTGCTTAAAAAAATCTCAAGCTATGTGGCGCGGTACTAAACGCCAAATTAGTGCATACATAAAAACTTAAATATAACACAGTTGTATCAAAAGTCGAAAAATCGACATTTTTTCGCAAATTTTCAAAATAAATAAAATCTTAAACAAAATTAAGGTTCAACTAGCACCATATGCCCAATGCGATAGTGTGACGCACCTAGACTTACAAAAAGCAAAGGTCGTTCTTATCATTCTTACATAAGCGCTCCTCATAAGAGTAGTGGATGTTAATATGTTGTACAACATGAACATCCCACTTAAAAAATTATAATTCTAAATGAAGCCGTTCGCAATGACCGGCCACTCTCTCGCAAGATCCCTCTAATCCTACAGCTCGAACCTCAAACCTGAGAAGCACGCACTCTGGCCATATCTGAGTCAGACGTGGTGTCGCTACATTTCATAATAATAAAAAAAAAAAACCTGCAAACGATTGCCAATAAACCGATCTAAGGAAAATTCCTATAAAAATTATAAATAATTCTTCCATAAAAGAATCAACCACAAACGGTTCTTATAGGAATATGTTTAGAAACACCGTTTTTAGCATTTACACGTACTCTGCGCCCTCGGATACTTTACCAGAAGTACTCCGAAATACATACAACCGCATATATGTACATACGTGTAAAACTAGGCAAAATATTCGCCTAGGGGGCCCAGGATGTTTAAATGAGTTAAACCTCCCCCTCACTCAACCTGGGAAAAACTGGCGCACTCTAATACGACAGCGCAACTCACCACACCTATACCAATCTAATCAAAAAGGATGGACAAAAGGATAGAAGTTCACTCGTTCTAAACAATCCTTCTGCGCAACATTTCGTTCGACTCACTGCGCAAATCGTCATTTTCGATACTACATACATACTATACATCGTTACACGCGTCCGTGCTTACGTTCGCGCTCAGCTCAGTTTTCCGTCTACACCACCCGTCCCGCTCGCTATAGTTAGCATTTCAGCAACAGAGATCTGGCGCGCTATCTTATCCTACCGTTTAAGTCGATTACTTAAGTAATTCTAAGTAAAAAATATTTGTAAGAAGTAAAATAGTTTGTGCAAAATAAACTTATAAATTATAAAATTCAACGAAACGGAGGTTTTTATTTTATTTGTGCGGGAATTAAAGATATACTGGTTACAAACTTATTCACTATTGGTTTGGGAATTTCGCGAGATTTTTTGAATTTTAATATTATGTAAGTTATGAAATGTATTCCCGAGATTAAAATTATGTACCAAAAATATGAATGGGCTGTGATATGCTTATTCCGTTCTGCTAAAATGTTTATATTATCCAATTTTAACAGTTTATTAGTTGTTTCAATATATTCTAAAATTTCAAAATTATTGATATGGTTATTTTTAAGATAATTCCAGATTTTTGTTTCTATATTTATTGTTGTATTATTAATTACTGTATTATTTTCAAATGTTATTAAATATGTTCCAGTTAATGTTTGATTGTCTACAATATTTTTTCCTGAAATTAATATTGCTCCTGGTTTTATTTCTTCATTTTCAAAATTCTCTTTTAATTTTTTACATTTTCCTTGTTTTTTATTTAATATTTGTGATAAACATGTACTTTTTTTATTTAATTTGCAATATGTTTTTGTAATTTCAGTTTTACAATTTTGTATATTAAAAAAATTATTATTACAATATGTTATGTTCTGATCAATTATAAGCTTACCATATAATTGAGCTATGGTTCTCACATCATAGTGTTTACATGTTGATTCTATTTTAGGGTACTTGATATAAAATATAATTATATCTAGGAGGATGGAGTCATGTGTAGAAGTTCACGCAAGTGAGGAAAGTTCTCTGATCGCCATTCACTTGGGAGTGGCCAGAAACGATTCTTTTACATATGACTCAAGCAGCTCACGACTTCCGGTCTTTGACCAAGTATCCTCTGGGTAGCCTAAGAACATCCGTTTGAAGGCGAGCTCAAGTGAGAAGGCGAAACATCCCCTGCATAGGGTTGTGCGCTGGGTTTGGGACCCGCCACGTAAAAAACACCCCCAATGAAAAACAACAACCAGCCTCGGATGAGAGACCCCCCTTTTGATGACGACCATGGCAAACGAAATAAGGACTATGATTTGAGGGCATGCACCTGGAATGTCCGGTCCCTTAATTGGGAAGTTGCCGCTGCCCAGCTGGTAGATGTCCTCGTAAAGATAAAGGCTGACATCACCGCCGTCCAAGAAATGCGATGAACGGGACAAGGACAGAAACGAGTAGGTCCTTGTGACATTTACTACAGTGGCCATATAAAGGAGCGCAAGTTTGATCTGGGATTCGTGGTGGGAGGGAGACTCCGTCGCCGAGTACTATCATTCACTCCGGAGAATGAACGTCTAGCCACAATCCGCATCAAAGCGAGGTTCTTCAACGTATCGCTAATTTGCGCCCACGCCCCGACGGAAGGGAAGGACGATGTGACCAAAGATGCTTTTTATGAGTGTTTGGAGCGCACTTATGAGAGATGCCCCCGCCACGATGTAATCGTGCTTGGCGACTTCAACGCCAGGGTGGGCAAAGAAGGTATCTTTGGCACTACGGTCGGTAAATTCAGCCTCCACGAGGAAACATCCCCAAATGGGTTGAGGCGGATCGACTTCGCCGGGGCCCGAAATATGGTTATCTGTAGTACTAGATTCCAGCATAAGAAGATACATCAAGCTACCTGGCTGTCTCCGGATCGAAAAACTACCAACCAGATCGATCATGTTGTGATAGACGGAAGATACGTCTCCAGTGTTTTAGATGTGCGTGCGCTCCGAGGTCCTAACATCGACTAGGACCACTATATTGTTGCAGACAAAATTCTCACCCGCCTCTGTGCAGCAGAAAAGGCACGCCAACAAACACAAGGAAGGTTCGACGTCGAGAAGCTGCAATCACATCAACGTCACGATCGACCACAACACGTGCGGGATGGGATAGATACCGGGAGTTGATGAGGGAAGCGAGACGAACAGCGAACAGCTTGATAAGCTGGCCGACAGGGGTAATGCTCGAAAGTTCTATGAAAAAATGCGGCGGCTTACGGAAGGTTTGAAGAACGGAGCATACTCCTGTAGAACCCCCAAAGGTGATCTAGCTACCGATGCCCAGAGCATACTTATATTATGGAGGGAACACTTCTCCAGCCTGCTGAATGGCAGTGAACACATAACACCAGGAGAAGACGAACCCGATTCCCCAATCGATGACGATGGAGCAGACGTTCCATTACCCGACCATGAAGAAGTTCGAATAGCAGTTGCCCGCCTGAAAAGCAACAAAGCGGCAGGGGCCGACGGATTGCCGGTCGAGCTATTCAAACACGGCGGCGAAGAACTGATAAGGAGCATGCATCCGCTTCTTTGCAAAATATGGTCGGATGAAAGCATGCCCAAAGATTGGAATTTAAGTGTGCTATGCCCAATCCATAAAAAAGGAGACCCCACAATCTGCGCCAACTACCGTGGGATAAGCCTCCTCAACATCGCGTACAAGGTTCTATCGAGCGTAATGTGTGAAAGATTAAAGCCCACCGTCAACAAACTGATTGGACCTTAACAGTGTGGCTTCAGACCTGGTAAATCAACAACCGACCAGATATTCACCATGCGCAAATCTTGGAAAAGACCCGTGAAAGGAGAATCGACACTCACCACCTATTCGTCGATTTCAAAGCTGCTTTCGACAGCGCGAAAAGGAGCTGCCTTTATGCCGCGATGTCTGAATTTGGTATCCCCGCAAAACTAATACGGCTGTGTAAACTGACGTTGAGCGACACGAAAAGCTCCGTCAGGATCGGGAAGGACCTCCCCGAGCCGTTCGATACCAAACGAGGTTTCAGACAATTCGACTCCCTATTTCTCCAGACTGAATAAGGAAGCAACGCAAATGGGTCTGGCAGTGAACGAGGGCAAGACGAAATATCTCCTGTCATCACGTCACTGTTGACAGTCATAACTTTGAAGTTGTAGATAATTTCATCTACCTTGGAATCAGCGTAAACACCACCAACAATGTCAGCCTGGAAATCCAACGCAGGATTACTCTTGCCACAGGTGCTACTTCGGACTGAGTAGGCAATTGAAAAGTAAAGTCCTCTCTCAACGAACAAAAACCAAACTCTATAAGTCGCTCATAATTCCCGTCCTGCTATATGGTGCAGAGGCTTGGACGATGACAACAACCGATGAGTCGACGTTGCGAGTTTTCGAGAGAAAAGTTCTGCGAAAGATTTATGGTCCTTTGCGCGTTGGCCACGGCGAATGTTCGTTCGATGGAACGATGAGCTGTACGAGATATACGACGACATTGACATAGTTCAGCGAATTAAAAGACAGCGGCTACGCTGGCTAGGTCATGTTGCCCGGATGGATGAAAACACTCCAGCTCTGAAAGTATTCGACGCAGTACCCGCCGCGGGAAGCAGAGGAAGAGGAAGACCTCCATTCCGGTGGAAGGACCAAGTGGAGAAGGAATATCCAATTGGCGCCACGTAGCGAAAAGAAGAAACGACTGGCGCGCTGTTGTTGACTCGGCTATAATCGCGTAAGCGGTGTCTACGCCAGTAAAGAAGAAGAAGATATTTATATCTCTTTTCGTGCTATTTTTAATTTTGAAATGTCCATTAAGTCTGTAATGGTCATTGTACCATGTTGGTAATATGTTATGTTTTTTAATTCCCCAAAATGTAAAATTGTTGGATTTAAAATTGCTTTTTCCCAAATGTTATTGTATTTATTATATTTTGTAGTTCATGTATAATGTGCTAATGTTCTTTTGATTTTTCTGGCTGTGTTATCACTTTTTATATTATTTATTGTATCAGTTAATTCTGTTATTACTTTAAAAATTTCTGAATTTGTAGTAAATTTTTTATTGTTATTTATTGTTAGATCATTTAATCTATCATTTATTTTTATGAAATCGTCATGATCTGGAGTTCCTGCTATCCATTTCCAAAGTGTACCTAATTCATTTATTCCTCTTTTTTGTCTAACATGGTTTTGTTTTAACTGTCCTAATTAAGTTTCAATTAATAATATTTCTGATTCTGTTTCTTGAGTGATAATTTCGAAATTATCATTATTATCAATTCCATATTTCATATTGTTATAAAAACTTCTTTTTTCTTCTGTCATTATATTTTCAAAGATTGTTAAATTAGTGATGTGAAATATATCTCCATATTCTTCATAAATGGAAACGTCTCCATTTTCGATAAGTACGGAGTCCTGTCGGGTATAATCTATGATAAGAGCTGTCGTTAAGCTAATTAGTAATTGGATCATTTTGAAAACCTATAATTAATTATGATTTTATGTTATCTTTATGTAACGGGTGATTTTTTTGAGGTTAGGATTTTCATGCATTAGTATTTGACAGATCACGTGGGATTTCAGACATGGTGTCAAAGAGAAAGATGCTCAGTATGCTTTGACATTTCATCATGAATAGACTTACTAACGAGCAACGCTTGCAAATCATTGAATTTTATTACCAAAATCAGTGTTCGGTTCGAAATGTGTTTCGCGCGCGTGTTTTGTTCAGCGATGAGGCTCATTTCTGGTTGAATGGCTACGTAAATAAGCAAAATTGCCGCATTTGGGGTGAAGAGCAACCAGAAGCCGTTCAAGAACTGCCCATGCATCCCGAAAAATGCACTGTTTGGTGTGGTTTGTACGCTGGTGGAATCATTGGACCGTATTTTTTCAAAGATGCTGTTGGACGCAACGTTACGGTGAATGGCGATCGCTATCGTTCGATGCTAACAAACTTTTTGTTGCCAAAAATGGAAGAACTGAACTTGGTTGACATGTGGTTTCAACAAGATGGCGCTACATGCCACACAGCTCGCGATTCTATGGCCATTTTGAGGGAAAACTTCGGACAACAATTCATCTCAAGAAATGGACCCGTAAGTTGGCCACCAAGATCATGCGATTTAACGCCTTTAGACTATTTTTTGTGGGGCTACGTCAAGTCTAAAGTCTACAGAAATAAGCCAGCAACTATTCCAGCTTTGGAAGACAACATTTCCGAAGAAATTCGGGCTATTCCGGTCGAAATGCTCGAAAAAGTTGCCCAAAATTGGACTTTCCGAATGGACCACCTAAGACGCAGCCGCGGTCAACATTTAAATGAAATTATCTTCAAAAAGTAAATGTCATGAACCAATCTAACGTTTCAAATAAAGAACCGATGAGATTTTGCAAATTTTATGCGTTTTTTTTTTTTAAAAAGTTATCAAGCTCTTAAAAAATCACCCTTTATAATTCTATTTCTATTATTTATTATTATAGTAGAGGATCCGGCTTAAGAACAACACCCCTCATTCTTTTCCTTGATAAAATAATTTTTTTTTATAAGAAAACTTATTGATTAATCAAATGAGAAATGATTGACAGTCTATATCTAAGCAAGACTATTTTTAATTAAAAATTAAATTATTTAATTTTTCTTCTTGTTTACCCTCACTCTTTTCCTTTATAAATTTAGTCTCAATCAAAGAAAAAAAGTATATAGAAAATGCCATACAATGTTTGACTACCTTTTTTTAGGCAAGGATGCGTGTCAACCAGGTGTAAACAGGTGAGCGGATGGAGTGATTTACCCTCATTCTTTTTCTTTAAAAATTAAATATGTAAATATTCTGAATTTTATTACGAATCCAACGATATATGATTGACTTTCCAAATCTTGGCAAGGCGAATGATTGACACGATCTAAAGTTTCAATAATTTCATGTAAAAATAAAGTGTGACTGCAAGCGCTATGTACAATAACAGCTGCGCATAAGACTCTTGCCAGAAAGAGAAAGGCGTGAGTTCATAATAAAATATATTATAAAAACGTAAATAATTTAAGTAGTTAATTGTTGAACAAATATTTTTTTTATAAAACGTTATAAAAGTATTTTTTGTCCTTAAATTATGATTAATTACTATAATATAAAAAAATTATTCATTATCTGATTCATCAGAACTTGCAATATTGAAATCGAATTCAGAGTTATCGTCGTCATTTTCTTCAATTGTAGCCGGCAAAATGTCATCAACTTGCAAGGGTGTCGGATCTCCAAGGAATTCTATTGGTTTTAGTAATTTCTCATCTATGTGCCATCCACAATTTTGGGGTTGCAGCTGAGCACAGTACGGATCAGTAGCATTAAGCCACATGGCATTCACGTATATTGTTCGTAGAATTTTTTGTTTCAACGATTTCCAGCAAGGTGGAATTGTGTTGGAATTAAAGCTTCTAACTTTTCTCAAAAATTGTTCGTTACTTTTATTGGCTGAATAATTTTTTTGAAAAATGCGATATCTTGCATCATTAACACTTGTGCAATTTTTTATGCCGTACATAACAGCAGTAAATTCTTGGACCACGTCAATTTTTTCGTCTATAAAAAGATCGGTACTATCTTTCAATGAGGCAAACACTTTTTGATAAGTTTCATTTTTTGAAAACATTTTATAAGGCCTGACTTTTCCTTTATTGTAAAAAGCTGCAGTATAGTCACAGCCTGTAAAAGCGTGGAACGCCGGTAAACTTTGGCATAATGAGACCCCTAACTTTGTTGCTAATTCAGTACAATTTACGCAGCTAATATCTTATACACACAGAACTGAACTCACGCCTTTCTCTTTCTGGCAAGAGTCTTATGCGCAGCTGTTATTGTACATAGCGCTTGCAGTCACACTTTATTTTTACATGAAATTATTGAAACTTTAGATCGTGTCAATCATTCGCCTTGCCAAGATTTGGAAAGTCAATCATATATCGTTGGATTCGTAATAAAATTCAGAATATTTACATATTTAATTTTTAAAGAAAAAGAATGAGGGTAAATCACTCCATCCGCTCACCTGTTTACACCTGGTTGACACGCATCCTTGCCTAAAAAAAGGTAGTCAAACATTGTATGGCATTTTCTATATACTTTTTTTCTTTGATTGAGACTAAATTTATAAAGGAAAAGAGTGAGGGTAAACAAGAAGAAAAATTAAATAATTTAATTTTTAATTAAAAATAGTCTTGCTTAGATATAGACTGTCAATCATTTCTCATTTGATTAATCAATAAGTTTTCTTATAAAAAAAAATTATTTTATCAAGGAAAAGAATGAGGGGTGTTGTTCTTAAGCCGGATCTTAGACTATTATGTTATTCCCCAAGTTTTCTTTAACTTGTTGTTTCTTATACCTAGGTTGTAATTTATTTCTCTCTCCTATTATTTTTTCATAAATAATTTGTCCAGGATGATATTGCTTATCTGTTCTATGTTTATTATGAAACATTAGCATTTCCTCCTGTGCTTGCTTTAAAGTGGTTGGTAAGTTTTCTTGGTTTACCCTATTATAAAGTACTTCATTTGGTTTAAAATTCGTTACTGAATGAATTGTTGTAGTGTATTGCTGCGCTTCTCTATTCTTCTTATATACATCTGGCTATTTCGATTATCGTTGAATGAACTCTTTCAACTTGTCCATTAGTTGTGCTATGACGTGGATCACAAAAGTAAATTTCAATATTTAACCTTTGCGTTAAGGATTTAAATGTTGGTGTGGTAAAGCTTGGTTAATTATCTAAAGTAATTTGTTTTACATCTGTGAAGGTTTGAAGTAATTCTAAAACCTTTTCTTCGATATTTGACTTGTCTTCTATATGTTTTAATATTAAAAATTTTGAATAAGCGTCTACACATGTGATAAATTTTAGTTTCTGTGCGTAAAAAATGTCTAAATGGAGCTGTTCTCCTTCTTTCTCTGGAATTGGGGCTTTACCTATTGGTATTTTCTTAGGATGGCGATCATATTTATTTTTATTGCATATTATACAATTTCGAATGTATTCTTTCATTCTTTTTCTCATTTCGGGCCAATAATACAATTTCTCTATTTGTTTAAGATTTTCATTATAGCTTCGATGAGCTCTATTATGGGTTTGTTCTATTAATCTGGACTGATCTTCTCTATTAATAATATCCATTGGAAAAAGTTTGGTAAATACAAATTTGTTTTGAAAAGTTTGTTTCAGAGCTTCTTGGATTTCGTGCAAGTCTTCAACAGTGCAGTGAATCGCTGTCACTAACTTTGGTTGAATATATTCTTTCAAAATAGTCATTAAATTTTCTACTGTGTTATAATCTATTAAATGCCTTTTATTCCCAAAGGTTTCGATTAACTCATGAATCGTGAACCTATTTTTACTTAGTATAATTTGCTGTTTAAACTGATTTAATGGTTTTTGTGTTTCCTGTATTTGATTGTTTTCGCTACTCTGTGCCGAGTGCTCTGAATCTTCCGATTCGTTTGATAAATGGTTTAACTGAAGACGGGAAAATGCGTCTGCTACGGCATTGGTTTTACCGGGTTGGTACATAAATTTAGGAGAGAATTCTTCTATAATTGCGTGCCATCTTTTCATTTTTGATTCGAGCTACGGGGTGATAAAGTAAATGTTAATGGTTGATGATCAGTATGTATTTCCAAATTGGTTACACCGTAGAGATAATTTCGTAGATTTTTTAGTGCCCAAATAATGGCATAAAGCTCCTTCTCATTAGTTGCGTAATTTCTTTCAGTTTTATTAAGAGTTTTTGAAATGAAGGTAATTGGTTTACCACCTCCTTGTGATAGTACCGCACCCATTGCAAAGTTAGATGCATCGGTAGTTAATACAAATATTTTTGAGTAATCGGGTTTTGTTAATTCCATTTCTGAAGCCAAATAATTCTTTAATTTATTTAATGCAGATATTCCTTCCTCATTTAGAGTTATTTCAAATTTTTTTGATTTATTTTTAGAAATCCTACCATTTTCTCCTGATAGGTATTTTGTCCAAGGTTTAGCTATCATTGCATAGTCTTTAACAAATTTACGATCATATCCTGCAAGCCCTAAGAAACCTCTTAATTCGCGCAAACTTCTTGGTATTGGATAATTTAATATTAATTTTATTTTATTTGGGTCTGTTTTGATAACATTCTGAGCTACTACATAACCTAAAAACTCTATTTCTTTCTTGAAAAATTTTGATTTTTCTAATGAAATTTTCATATTAGCTTCTTTTAAAATTTGCGTAATTGTTTCCAAATCCTTTAAGTGTTGAGTTATATTTTCCGAAAAAACAATTATATCATCCATATAAACGTGACAAATTTTTCCAAAATGTTCTCGCAACATGTCATCTGAAAAATTCTAGGGGCATTTTTTAAACCAAAAGGCATCCTCAAAAATTCATATTTCCCATTATTAACGGAAAAAGCTGTTTTCTCAATAATGTCATTCTTTGACATTATAATTTGATGAAATCCTGATTCTAGATCGATGCTTGACAAATATTTTGCCTTGCCTAAATTAGACAATATTACGTTAGTATCTGGAATAGGGTAACGATCGGAAATTGTATGCTCATTTAGCCTTTTGTAATCGATAACCATTCTACCACCCAAATAGGTGAATTATACGGACTTTTACTCGGTCTTATGATATTTTCATTAATCAATTTTTTTATTTCTTCATTAATAAACGAATTTACAGATAAGGGATATGGATATTGTCTGCTCCATATCGGATCCTCATTTTTCATTCTTATTTCTGCTTTTACTTTTGTCATGAAGGGAAAGTTTGTATTGATACTTGAATGCATTTGAGCAATTTTTTCTTTTATATGTGTTTTAAGATCCTGCAATAGGTTAGGTTAGGTTAGGTTATATGGCTGATCAAAGATCGCACGTGGACTGTTAGTAGTCCTTGGTAGCCAATACAAATTTGCAAAGGCATTTAATATCTACACCCACCAGTTCGGTAGGATGTCTGAAGGTATGTGCCCCCAAATGTCTAAGTCTTAACCTCCCGAATGCGGGACAGTCAAGAAGAAAGAGCTGGCTAGTTTCTGCCGCATCTTCTTCTAAGCAGCTTCTTCACACAGCATCCGGTAAGATTCCAAGTCTTACAGCATGTGTGCCAATAGGGCAATGGCCCGTCAAAAACCCCACCACTAAGGAGAGGCTAGCTTTATTGAGGGCAAGGAGATCGTTAGATCTTGTAATGGGGTCTCGTCCATAGCTGAGGTAAGCTCAGCCGCTCCAGGGTCAGCCTTGGGACCCATGAACCCTTAGCAAATAAAAGATTTGATTTTAATAAACGAATTGTCCACGCCCCCCTTTCAGTGGACAGCCAGACCAGCGTGATGTGTACAGTGGTGATGAAAACGAACGAGATTGGTGAGCCGGGCGTTGACGCTTGTTGCAGCTGGCACGGTGATGAAAACGAACGGGATTGATGAGTCGGCGTTGACGCTTGTTGAAGCTGGCACGGTGATGAAAACGAACGGAATTGATGAGCCGGCGTTGACGCTTATTGAAGCTGGCACGGTGATGAAAACGAACGGAATTGATGAGTCGGCGTTGACGCTTGTTGCAGCGGGCACGGTGATGAAAACGAACGGAATTGATGAGCCAGCGTTAACGCTTAGTGAAGCTGGCACGATGATGAAAACGAACGGGATTGATGAGCCGGCGTTGACGCTTATTGAAGCTGGCACGGTGATGAAAACGAACGGGATTGATGAGCCAGCGTTAACGCTTAGTGAAGCTGGCACGATGATGAAAACGAACGGGATTGATGAGCCGGCGTTGACGCTTGTTGCAGCGGGCACGGTGATGAAACGAACGGGATTGATGAGCCGGCGTTGACGCTTATTGAAGCTGGCACGGTGATGAAAACGAACGGAATTGATGAGCCAGCGTTAACGCTTAGTGAAGCTGGCACGATGATGAAAACGAACGGAATTGATGAGTCGGCGTTGACGCTTGTTGAAGCTGGCACGGTGATGAAAACGAACGGGATTGATGAGCCAGCGTTAACGCTTAGTGAAGCTGGCACGATGATGAAAACGAACGGGATTGATGAGCCGGCGTTGACGCTTATTGAAGCTGGCACGGTGATGAAAACGAACGGGATTGATGAGCCAGCGTTAACGCTTAGTGAAGCTGGCACGATGATGAAAACGAACGGAATTGATGAGCCAGCGTTAACGCTTAGTGAAGCTGGCACGATGATGAAAACGAACGGGATTGATGAGTCGGCGTTGACGCTTGTTGAAGCTGGCACGGTGATGAAAACGAACGGAATTGATGAGCCAGCGTTAACGCTTAGTGAAGCTGGCACGATGATGAAAACGAACGGGATTGATGAGCCGGCGTTGACTTCCCGCTGCCTACTGCTGTTCCCGGTGACCGTCCGATTCGGCGAACTGGAGCAAATGAGCGCACTCAGTGCGAAGTGCTTGCTTATATAGCAAGCACAGCGCAGCTTTCGTCGCGGTAGCGAGGTGAGTATGCGTATGGTGCATTAGGACGTATGGTGGAAAGCTCTAGCGGGGTTCAGCATCGTTGTGTGCGTATGGTGCGGGTACATGGTGTACTGTGGGGCGAAGTTGACGTAACTTATTGGAAGGTGGCAAAAGCCACGTTACAGTCCCCCCCTCACTTCGGACAATGATCCTTCGCTGGCGGCAGGTGGGAGGAGATCTCCCACGATGGTTCGGCTGGAGGCTGGCTGGCTGTCTTAGTTGGCGTGAGCCGTGAACGGGGAGCGGGTGTGAAATCTTTATTTAATAGTAGTTTCTTAGCCTATAGTACCAAGGCGTCTTATAAACTAGTATTACAAATTTTTAAATTAACCTATTGTACAAGGTGTCTTATAAACTAGTATTACCAATTTTTAAATTAATTTTAATATCTTTCTTGTCATTTTGATTATCTGGAAAGAGATGAGCAAACGGACGCTTCGATTAGCGTTGGCAACGTCTATTGTTGCATTACATTAGTGCTAAGTGGCTCGGAGCTAGAGTATTCGGTTGGCAGCTGCTTTAAATCTTGCAGATGCACATGCTCGACTGTATTGGTCGACTTGAATTTTCTGACGATATATGGGCCAGAATATTTCGGAGCAAGCTTCTGTGCAAATCTGTTTACTGCGGAAGAGAGCGGATGAGCTCTTTTGAGTACTTTCTCGCCGATGAGTGGCTTCCATGGTCGTCTGCGCAAATCGTAGTATTTCTTCTGGCGTTTTGCTGCAGTAAACAAGTTGCGAGAAATTCCTTGCCAAAGCTCGGTGAGTGTCGGCACGATGGTGGCTTCTTCGTCAGGCACATTCCCATCTTTACGGATTTGTTTCGGTGCAGCCGGTGTGTACCCGAAGTTTATCTCAGCTGCTGATGTTTTTGTCGAGTCGTGTGGTGATGTATCTATTGCGGAAGCTATTTCGGCTAGTTGGTGGTCCCAGGTTTGATGATCGGCCTTTGCTCGTCGTGCAATCATGGCTTTCACGATTCTGTTTGTGTGCTCGGTTGGATTGATTACTTCCTGCATCACTGGGTTGCGTGGAGAATATCTCTGCTTTAGTGGACGGTCGTGTTTAAGACGAATTATGTGTTCGGTGGCTGTGCTGGGGCCGGTGATCGTCGAGAATACTGCTGCGTTTTCAGTGAGGAGAGTATTCAATTGGTGATTCTCCTGTTCCGTAAGATGTTGCCTTTCGGTTAGCGTAGCAAGGTGATCGGTAGGTGCCTGTGTGCTTAGGCGTGTTGCGGTTAGGGGCTGACCATCGATGGTGATAGTCAGGTCTCGCTTCCTTAAGAAATCCATGCCTAAGATGACATGTTCCGAAAGCGTCGGTAGAGCTGATACAAGTAGGTGCGTAGACTTGTTTCCCAGCTCTATAGTAACAGGATACATTTTCGTGCTAGGTATATACGTCTGGTTAGCTAGCTGAATGCGACTGGTCTGGCGTCTGGCTTTAATTTGGTGTTTATCTAGATGACGTTGAAGTTCTTTGCCGATATATGTGAGCGTGGCTCCGGTGTCCACCAGAGCTTCTATCTGCATGCCTGCGACAGTAATGGGCAAATAATAACGGCCATCTGGTTTCCCTTCTGGGTACGGAATCGTTGCTTTGAGTGCTGTTGTACTGGGTTTGAACGGAAAAGCTCGCACTGTCGTATGTGTAGGACAATTGCAGTCCCGCGACATGATTCCGTCGCGTCCACAGCGAGAGCAAAATATTCGCTGTTGGTTGCGACATTGGTGTCTTCGGTGTCCCGGCTGCTTACATCGCCAACAAACGTTCTCGCTGCAATACTTATTACTTACCGCCGTCAAACAGTGATTGGTGTTTCTCGCTTGCCTGGTCTCCTCGCCTTTCAACAATTCGAATTCTTCCGTTAATTCGAGTAGTTCGTCCACGCTGTTGAAATCGCTCCGACGGACATATAAGCGATATTCCACCCTTAGACCGTCATATATACGCTCGGTGTGATCTTCATCGCGTAGTTTCGGGTGCTGGCGGATGAGCGTTTGGATGGCCAGCACATAATCCTTTGCTTTCTCTCTGGGTAATTGCTTGCGCTGATGGATGGTTTCCTCCAGATATGCGAGGTGACGTTTCGGTAAAAAGAACCGTTGAGCCTCGTAACGAAAGTCGTCCCACGTGTTGATGACATTGCGTTTTATACGAAACCATTGCAGCGCTTTGTCCTGCAAAATTTCCGGCATAGTAGCAAGAAGCTGGTTGTTTGCTATAGAGTAGCATTCGGCGAGTTCCTCGCATCGCTCTAAAAAGTCGTGTAAATTTTCGCGACCGCTGTAGCGTATGTTCCATCGCCGCAAGGAGTTTATAACCTCCAAATCCGGCACTCTTGCGGCTGAGGTTATGTCGCCACGTGTTGCTGCCGCTT
Source organism: Bactrocera dorsalis (assembly GCF_023373825.1). Classification (NCBI taxonomy): domain Eukaryota; kingdom Metazoa; phylum Arthropoda; class Insecta; order Diptera; family Tephritidae; genus Bactrocera; species Bactrocera dorsalis. Next base: position 65,296,184 of record NC_064303.1, read on the forward strand.
TGCTGGGGATTCTCACTGTGGTGGTTGGAACGAGTATGGTGGCGTTATCTTCCTCCTTCATTTCCCTTTCCAAAGCTTTCACCAGATCTTCCGTGGATTTATTGTGGCGCTTTGCACGGATGCAGGCGCTCAGCTCGGTACGGAGATCTGCTACGGTGCGCCCTTCGACAGCGATGTGGTGTCGTCTGCACTCGGTGATTAATCGGTCCTTCTTCAGCCAGTAAATCCAACTGGTCGTGTCCGTCTCAAGCGTTAGAGCCTTGTTCGCTGGAGTACTGCGATGCTTATGATTGTGTGGGGGGCGCGGCGAACCTGATTCATGAGCGTTGGTGACCGTTTCATGTTTTTCACTATCACTCACAAAGTCAGGTCCCTGCTCGGGCGCCATTTGTAATGGGGTCTCGTCCATAGCTGAGGTAAGCTCAGCCGCTCCAGGGTCAGCCTTGGGACCCATGAACCCTTAGCAAATAAAAGATTTGATTTTAATAAACGAATTGTCCACGCCCCCCTTTCAGTGGACAGCCAGACCAGCGTGATGTGTACAGTGGTGATGAAAACGAACGAGATTGGTGAGCCGGCGTTGACGCTTATTGAAGCTGGCACGGTGATGAAAACGAACGGAATTGATGAGTCGGCGTTGACGCTTGTTGAAGCTGGCACGGTGATGAAAACGAACGGGATTGATGAGCCGGCGTTGACGCTTATTGAAGCTGGCACGGTGATGAAAACGAACGGAATTGATGAGTCGGCGTTGACGCTTGTTGCAGCGGGCACGGTGATGAAAACGAACGGAATTGATGAGCCAGCGTTAACGCTTAGTGAAGCTGGCACGATGATGAAAACGAACGGGATTGATGAGCCGGCGTTGACGCTTATTGAAGCTGGCACGGTGATGAAAACGAACGGAATTGATGAGCCAGCGTTAACGCTTAGTGAAGCTGGCACGATGATGAAAACGAACGGGATTGATGAGCCGGCGTTGACGCTTGTTGCAGCGGGCACGGTGATGAAACGAACGGGATTGATGAGCCGGCGTTGACGCTTATTGAAGCTGGCACGGTGATGAAAACGAACGGAATTGATGAGCCAGCGTTAACGCTTAGTGAAGCTGGCACGATGATGAAAACGAACGGGATTGATGAGCCAGCGTTAACGCTTAGTGAAGCTGGCACGGTGATGAAAACGAACGGGATTGATGAGCCAGCGTTAACGCTTAGTGAAGCTGGCACGATGATGAAAACGAACGGAATTGATGAGTCGGCGTTGACGCTTGTTGAAGCTGGCACGGTGATGAAAACGAACGGGATTGATGAGCCGGCGTTGACGCTTATTGAAGCTGGCACGGTGATGAAAACGAACGGAATTGATGAGCCAGCGTTAACGCTTAGTGAAGCTGGCACGATGATGAAAACGAACGGGATTGATGAGCCAGCGTTAACGCTTAGTGAAGCTGGCACGATGATGAAAACGAACGGAATTGATGAGCCAGCGTTAACGCTTAGTGAAGCTGGCACGATGATGAAAACGAACGGAATTGATGAGTCGGCGTTGACGCTTGTTGAAGCTGGCACGGTGATGAAAACGAACGGGATTGATGAGCCGGCGTTGACGCTTATTGAAGCTGGCACGGTGATGAAAACGAACGGAATTGATGAGCCAGCGTTAACGCTTAGTGAAGCTGGCACGATGATGAAAACGAACGGGATTGATGAGCCAGCGTTAACGCTTAGTGAAGCTGGCACGATGATGAAAACGAACGGAATTGATGAGTCGGCGTTGACGCTTGTTGCAGCGGGCACGGTGATGAAAACGAACGGAATTGATGAGCCAGCGTTAACGCTTAGTGAAGCTGGCACGATGATGAAAACGAACGGGATTGATGAGCCGGCGTTGACTTCCCGCTGCCTACTGCTGTTCCCGGTGACCGTCCGATTCGGCGAACTGGAGCAAATGAGCGCACTCAGTGCGAAGTGCTTGCTTATATAGCAAGCACAGCGCAGCTTTCGTCGCGGTAGCGAGGTGAGTATGCGTATGGTGCATTAGGACGTATGGTGGAAAGCTCTAGCGGGGTTCAGCATCGTTGTGTGCGTATGGTGCGGGTACATGGTGTACTGTGGGGCGAAGTTGACGTAACTTATTGGAAGGTGGCAAAAGCCACGTTACAATCTTCTGCGATCTATTCTGGGAAAGAATGCTCTTGCGACCGCGCAAGTACCAATGCTGTCCCACCGTTGACCAAGCATCCGCGAGGCCCAACTATCCAGTAGTAGGACACAAGAGGACACCGGAGCACCGTCCCGTTCCCATTCTACCGATAGTGACTCTAGGGTGCCCTTCTTTGCTAGCTCATCAGCTTTGCAATTACCCGCTATTCCGCTGTGGCCCGGCACCCATACAAGTCTTATAGTAAATACTGTCGCCGCCAGGGAGACAGTGTCGCTAGACACTACTCAACCAGCGCTGAACGCACTGTGAATGAGTTCAGGGCTGCTCTACTATCGGAGTGAATGGTCACCTCCCTGAAGGTGGACACTCTCCGGAGTAGCAGATCTGCTGCTACCTTGATGGCTGCAACCTCAGCCTGGAAGACACTGCAGTAGTCGGGAAGTCTGAAACTGGAGCTGATGAAGAGCTCCCGACAGTAAACCCCTCCACCAACCTTCCCCCCAAGCTTTGACCCATCCGTAAAGAAGCTAACTGCCCCCCACCTCCAACGGCTTCTGCCCACCCATAGCTCCCTCTTCGGTATATGGGTAGAGAAGGAGCCGCGGAAGTTTGGTATGGTGACTCCTTGATCCAGACGATCCGGGATGCAGTCAAAGCTTGTAAGGATGTCTGAGTGTTCAGAAACACGCTCCTTAGGAACCCAGATTCCCTGAGCCTAATCGCCACTTTTGCGGCCATACACCTTCCGGCAATGTCAACGGGCGTTATGTTCAAAATTGCATTAAGTACCATGGTTGGGGTGGACCTTAATGCACCGCACATGCTGATGAGCGCAGCCCGTTGAACGCTTTCGAGTTTCTTAGCAAGTGTGGTCCTCTGTAAAGCCATCCACCACATAAAGACTCCATAGAACATTGTTGGCTTTACCATGAAAGCTTCTTATCCAGGATGAGCCCTAGATAGTTCACTGCATCTGCCGGTTGTAGGCAAATACCTCCCATTTGCGGCAAAGGTGCCACTGGGATCTTATATCTTCTGCTAATTAAAACCATTTCTGTTTTATTCGGGTTTATGGCGAGTCCACTTCCGACCGCCCATTTTGTTACAACGCCGACATATCCCTGCGTCAGCTCATATACGGTGCTAAGGAATTTTCCTTTGACCATAAGTGCAACATCGTCTGCATAGGCAATCACCTGACACCCCAGATCCTCTAGTTTCTTAAGAAGGTCGTTAACGACCAGGATCCATAGAAGAGGAGAAAGAACCCCACCGAGGGGTTCCCCTGCTCACATTTCGCCGCGCGCGCGCACTGCCCCATTCTGTTTCGACCACTCTGTCACACAGAAGACTGAAGATGAGGTGCTTGAGGTTCGATTCAACCCCAAGACCTTCTAGAGCAGTTATGACTGCCTCCGGCAAGACATTGTTGAAAGCTCCCTCAATATCAAGAAAGGTTCCGACAGCGAAATCTTTAGCCTCAATGGCTTCCTCCAGCCACGACACGATAGTGTGCGGGGCAGTATCTACCGACCTGCCTTTACGATACGCATATTGCGCTCCTGATAGGTAGTCTCTCGGAATGCGCCTCCTTAAATACCAGTCCATCAGCCTCTCCAAGGTTTTAAGCAGAAAAGAGGAGAGGCTGATGGGTCTGAAATCCTTGGCCGTGACGTGGGACCCCCTGCCGGCCTTCGGGATGAACGCAACTTTGACTCGTCTCCAGGCCCCCGGGATGTAACCTAATCTGATGCAGTTCGCATAGATCGGTAGCAACCAGCTGCATGACACCTTAACAGCCTGCTGCAGCTGCGCTGGTATAATGCCGTCCGGTCCCGGGGACTTTAACGGTTTGAACGAATTAATCGCCCATGTCAAGTGTCGCTCATCCAGAAGGTCAGCAAAGACCGTGCAGTCAGCGTGCAACTCTCCGAGAGATGTCTCTATAGAGGACGTGCTGCTAGGGAAGTGAGCATCAAGGAGCATCTGAAGTGTATCTTCACTGCGCAGGGCCCACCTCCCGTTTACATCCTTGAGATAACCCAGAGGCATTGGGTTTTTTGCGAGAATGCGCCTGAATCTAGAGGACTCGTGGCAGCCCTACACTCTTTCGCAGAAAGTTTTCCACGAGATGCTCTTAGCCTTCCTTAATTCGGAGAAGCGCCTACAAGACGCCTTAATTTCCGAGAGCTCCATAGTCCACCATTGAGGTTTCCCTTTGTCCTTTGGCGTTTTCAGTGGACAGGAGCTCTCTAGTGCAGAAATGCACGCTGAGCTGAAGACCTCGACCCACCCGTCCACCACATCGGCGGTGCCCAGTGTGTTCATCCCCCGTGCACGTGGAAGAGTTTGTCGAAGCCTCCTTCGGTAGCCTTCCCAGTCCGTGTTCCAAGGATTTCTAAATGATTTCCTAGGCGGACCTTCTCCGACTAGACTAAAACCGATATACCTGTGATCGGAAAATGAATGATCATCGAGGCAATCGCATGAGAGGCTAGGGTGAGGTCAAGAACCTCCTCCCTGCATGCGGTCACAAAAGTTGGAGAGTTTCCCCTATTGCAAATGCGAAGATTTTCGCTTACAATAAAATCAAAAAGCGACTCACCTCTATTATTTGTATCCGAGCTGCCCCAGATCGAGTGTCGCGAGTTGGCGTCCGAGCCGACGATAACGTCGGCACCATTCCGAGACGCTTCCGCCAAGGTCCTCCTTAGCAATACGGGAGGCGGCTCCACCGCATCATCATGCGGCATATATTCAGAGATAATCCAGGCATTTCCGGTATCGCACTCCAGTTTTGCTGTTACTATGTCAGCGTTGTAAAATTAGGTAAAAGAAATACCGTTAATTCATTTCTGACCAGCATACATGCTCTGTTTCTACCTGCATCGTTGGTCGCCAGTAGCTTATGGCTCTTCGTCCTCAAGCCAGAGATCCCGCTCCTAGTCAGCCACGGTTCCTGGATCAGGACGACATCGGCTTCGTCTTGCTCCATACGAAGCAGTAGATTGGCGGAGGCCGCCTTTGAGTGTTGGAGGTTAATCTGGAGGAATTTCATCCCTCAGACCCTCCTCTAGAAGCGCTAGTTCAGCACTCATGTCGTGATCGACCCTCACCTCCTCAAACAGCTGTTCGAGGCTGAAGACGGAATCGCCAATCGACGAACCGCCTCCAGAACTCGCTTGACCATCGCTAACGCCGTCTGCCCTCTCCCCTGCATCTGCAGCTTGGGTGCCATCCGCCCTGGTGTTCGTTGGGAGTACCTTTAGCACCACCATTTCGAAACCATAGCTGATGGCTCCCTTGGTTTTACAGAGATGACCGATGGACTCCTCGTTAAGCATTATCAATGCCTGCCGATATGGTTCATCGGTTCTCTCCAGCCTTCTAACCCTCCAGTCATGCGTGGGAAGTGAGGGGTTGCAGTACTTGAGGATTTCCCCAATCTCATTTGCAGTGGAAGGTTCAGCCGGCAGCCAGACGCGAGCCCTAGGGCGAAGAGGAAGGTCCGCTTTGTCCACGGCCTCCAGTCTGGCTCCCTTCCAAACCTCCCCCACCTGAGATACTGCCTCCTTATATAAGATGGCCGATCTTTCATCAGCACACCTTGTCATCTTATGCAGCCCATGGTGCCAACCGGCACTTACACATTTTGGGGGTGGCCCCGGGTTTCCCTTAACCAACTTGACGAAGACTGAAGAGATAGCCGCCGCTACTCTCTTCCACTCTTCGTGGGAGATGGCACCGTCCTCCCTGCTACGGTCGAGCACACCAAGTACTCTGGCGCCAGCGTTTTCAGCGATTTCGCTAAAAGTTGGCGCAGCCTCCGTTCGCGGTTTCTTACCAAGGAAAGTTTCTCCCTCATGCGACCTTTTCCGCATAACCGCTGGTTCTGGTACCTTCGTTTCGAGTCGTGACCTATCGGTCTCACTCTCACTCAGAATCCTCTTGGCCCATCCGAGCGTGTTTGCATGCTGCTCAGACACCTGACCAGCATGCTTGCCACCGTAGCGTTCTACAATTTTTGCCGCCAGTCGACGGTCCGACTTCAGCTTCCTAGCTAAAGCTCCCCTGCTAGTGGCCCCCGTGGACCCCTTCGTAATTCTAGCAGAAGTTCCTCTGCTAGTGCTAGCGATTCCGCCATGAACGAAGGCTCCACCCTTCACTACCTCTTTAGCCGGCGGTTTTGCGCCGGCTCCCCCCGTTCTTCCGCCTGATGAGAACACTACTATCGGAGTCTTTGTCCTGTCGCTGCAGCTACTCAGCGACGGTTTCGTCGCCACATGAGCAGCAGCCCCGCCTGGAGCGAATCCGGGTGTCGAATTCGACATCCCTTCATCTCCCTTCGTCGCCTTTCGGTTTGTTGTGTTTGTTAATATCTTGTCCATGCTAAGAGGGTCCCCACTCAGAGCCGCTATTCGTCCCCCGGAAGGTAGTCGCTTTTGTGGTCCCAAGGTTATCTCAGTGACAAGGCCAAGGCGAGGGCTGGGTGGCACCCCATCATACTCAGATGCCAGAATGTCCCCACCACCAGCCCAGGGTTCTACCAGATCCAATAAGATTACATACTCTACAAAAAAACCAGTTCAGTGCCAAGGTCGTCAGGGAGTTGTCAGGCCGTGTAGGCCGCAGGCCATTTCATTTCTGATCCACTTTCGCCAATACTGAATAATTATCGTTCATGTTGCCGGTAAATTCATAGCATTGTAGAACTTTTTTGTTCCACAATATATTTTGTATATTTATTATTTTTATTCTGCTGGTATAAATCTTCAGCTGGCGTTTTAGGATCTTTTTGTCCCAACATAAATTTTTTTAATATAATATTACCGGTAGTTGCTTCGGCTAGTTTTACGGAATCTTTATGTTCCTTAATTTTTTTATTTATACCAATATTTTTATCGGTTAGTTTAGCGGACGCTTTTTGTTCCTTATTGTTTTCTTTTTTTATTTTTACTGATATTTCTCTTGGTTAAATGTGCAGAAACTTTTTGTTCCTTGATTTTTAAGTTTTCTCCATTTTTATTTTCAAAATAAATGTTCATACTGTTTGCTTCATTTTTATTATTATTTTTTTCCATATAATTTATTTTCCTATTGGGCACGTCGATAAGTGCATCAATTTTTTTAAGGAAATTGTATCCCAAAAGGAAATCCGATTCTAAACCTTCTATTTCGTAGAAAATTTCTTCGACCCCAAATATGGTTATTATATGGTAATGCTTTATTATGGAATAGCCGTTCACGGTTTTTATCCGTTTATAAATGGCTAGTTCGTTTTTGTTATTATAAACCCCAGGCTTCATGTAGCAAGAGGTTGCTCCTGTATCGACTAGAGCTTTTAAACTTTTCTTTATTTTTGAGTCGTAGAGCTTTAGATAGGGGAGTTCATCCCCTCTTTGCCTAAAAAATGACTCTCATTCATGTTGTTTATCTTCTGGGTTTTCTCCTGTGGGCGAAAGCTATAATTGCTTTCCCTTGGTCGTTTTATTCCTTGGATGTTTTTATTTGAAATATACCTATTAGGTTGGTCCATATTGGCTTGATGGCTTGTACTGGCCAATGGTTTTCCAAAATTTTGGTGTTTATGGCTATTGTTTAGTTGGGGCTTTGGGTAATTTTCCCTTCGGTATGATCTAGACATAGATGGATCTATATCCATTGGTTCTGGTTTTGGCATGTTGCTCCTCTGAGGAAATCGTAAATTATTACTTGGATAAAACTGTTTTACTCTTTTCCTTTCATTTGCAAAATTTTGTGCGAATCGAGCTCTCTGATTATTGGACTCTAATTCCTGAGCTTTGGCCAATGCGTCGGGCAAATCTTTCGGACAGAGGGAAAATATAATATCTCTTAATGGAGCGTTAAGTCCAGTTATAAATATTCTAAGAGCCTGGGCCCTATTCCACAAAAGAACTTATCAACTTTTCACTTTGTACTTTGCAAATTTTTCGTCAATTTGCAAAGCTTTCTGTTCCACAGAACTATGAAATTTGATAAGTGATAAGTTGAAATTGATAAGTGTAATTTGCAAAGTCTTTGCAATTTTTATGTTCTCTTTGCAATTTCTGTTCCACGTATGTTCTCTTTTGCAAAGTGCAAAGCTTATATTGAAAAGTGTAATTCGCAAAGACTTTGCATATAATTATGCTGTTCCGTTCCACAAAAACTGTAAACTCTATTTTTGCAAAGCAAAATTTGATAAGTTTGTCAAAAATTTGCTAGGTAAATGATCGCTTTGCAAATTCATATTATCATAACTAGTCAAGCTTTCAAAATGTTAAGACGTGAGTTTTTGTTCGACAATAGTGAAGACGCGGTTAAAGCTAGAAATTATAGAGACCGAATTAATTTTTCGGGACTACAAAATTTCAATTTTAAAGAGTGCTTCCGTTTAAATCGAATCCAGGTGGATTTTCTTTTAAATAATGTTGGACAAAAATTAGAGCACAATACACAGCGCAGTCATGCTTTGTCGGCTGAAAATCAACTGCTACTGTGTCTGCATTGGCTCGGAAATGGTTGCCAGTACCATGGAGTTGCAGCCTTGCATGGTGTTGCAAAATCCACAGTTTGCAGAACCATCCATAGAGTTGTCGACATTATAATAGACGTTTTATTTCAAAAAACAGTGCGATGGCCCGATGATGTCAGTGGTATTGCTGAAAAGTTTTTTCTGATGGGTGGATTCCCTTCTGTGTGTGGTTGCGTTGATGGCACAATCATTAAAATTGATGCGCCTCCATTACACGAGGAAGGATATGTTGACCGGCATGGAAACCACTCATTGAATGTGATGATGATATGTGGGCCAGACTACACATTTTACAGTGTAAATGCAAGTTGGCCGGGCAGCGTTCATGACTCAAGGGTCCTACGGAATTCGGCTGTAAGTCAAAAATTTGACAATGGATGGAGACCATTTCCGGATGCTGTTGTTTTGGGTGATAGTGGTTATGGATTGAAAAACTGGTTGATCCCACCATTACGCCGAAATCCCAATAATCCTGCTGAAGAAGTTTTCAATCGTTGCCACAAAAAAACACGCCGCATAATTGAAAATAGTTTTGGCATTCTTAAAGAAAGATTCCCGTGTCTAAATTATTTGCGACTGAGGCCTGAGTTTGCAGGAAAGACAGTCATAGTTTGTGCCATCTTACACAATATTGCCTGTAGCATCGGAAGAAGTAGTGAAAATATGCAGCCCACTGAAGACACTGACAATGAAAGCGAGGAATTGGATCAAAATGCTGAAGAAGAAAATGATGCCCTTAATAATATAGATCAAGAGAGTGGAATGGAAAGGGTTACTTCCCTGCTACAATACTTTACCTAATGCCAACTATTATAGTATTGTTTTAAAATAAAAGTGGTGTTTTGGTCATGACTTTTTTTCCACTGCAAAAGCGTTGTATCTTATTGGGTTTAAGATTAAGGTCTCAGAGAATAAATAATAAAGGAAGTATTTTTGTATTTATACATAATTTTATTAATTTCAGAGTTTTTTTGTTTTTATCACAAATTATTTCAAAATAAAATGTTTAGAAATTAAATATACACAAATGAAAAATTGGCCTTTGGTAATCAAACCTCCTCAAATAACACACGCGATATATTTTCTATTTCTGCCGTTGCAATTCCCAGTGTGATAGCAGAGGGTGGAAGTAGGAGCTCCCTCTCCAGTTTTAGGCATTGAAGTTTCCGGTAGTAAACCTCAACCTCAAGGAGCTCCAGCCGGCATTTTTTCTCTCTATCCAAAGTTTCACTTGGAAACTTGGTAGAGCGCTTCCTCTTTCTTGGGTTTAGAGGTGGATTGGCAATAGTTTCTTCTGAAATAGATATTCTGGAATCATTCTCAGCTGACGGTAGATTTTCTGAGTTGCCATAACTTTCTGGCAAATTCAAACCATCTACCACAGCTGAGTCTGATTCCAGAATATCGAGGATGGCCAAGTCAGCTTCATCCATTACTTTGTCCTTCCCACCTCCGGATCCAGTATTTCGGGCGTTATCCCTTTTACTCTGCAAATTAAGAAAATTAAATTTACAAAAATACAAAAAGTTTCTCGTTAAAAACCGGAAGCTCGATTTTAATTTTAAAGCCATGGTTTCTTGGGCAAATTTTCTTAGAACTCATCGTAGCTTGCGATTTTGATAACCGCTTCGTCGAAAAAAAAAATTGACCCACTCTAGTACACATAGCAATTAGTAATATTTTGGTTAAACCGGTTGTTATCACCAAGAGTTGTTGATTGAGTGCACTGTTAACTCACAACAACAATGTCTATGATGACGTTTTGTTTTGTTGTTGTCAACAACATGCTTGTTAGTTATTAGCAATGCACAATATAATAATTCCAACAACAACAAATGATGCAAATATAGTTATTTGATATGTGTAGGCAATAAATTGTTGTACTTACCATTGTCCGGCTCTTCCAGAGCCCAAACAAACTGTCCCTTGCATAGGTCCATGTTTTTTGTGCTGACGCCAGTTGTAGGGATTGGGCTTTTTTTAACACATCCTCCCATGCTGCCTGTTTATCTAATTTGCTAACCTTCACAAAGAAATATATACTTAAATATGCTTGAAATTTACAATTATTTATTTAAAAAATACTTACTCTGTTGTTTTTAAAACTAGCAAATAAAATGCTTTTTTTTTCTTTTATTACATTTAAAACAGCAATTTTTTTTTTTCAATTTGTATTTTGCGGCTCATTTTAACAACACATATAAAGCAATAATTAGGCTGTTCACGATAAGGTGGTTATCGGGTTATGTGATTAAGTAAACAACAACAAAATGCGGTATGACAAAACCCTTGTTTATAGATTATGTGGTTGTTTGCTTATTTCCAGTGTTAGAAAGTCGTTGAAATTTTACTAAATGGCAGCACAAAAAATAAATAAAACTAAGCGAATGGCATTTCCATTTAGATTTTCTTATTGGAAAATCTGCTATTAACAGCTGTTTTTTGTTTACAATCAGCAAATTATGCAAGATATCTGTAAATTTTATACAAAGAATTTTTGAACCCTTAAAATTCGGATTATTTAATAAGCACATACCTTCACTAAAGTGAAAAACAATGAACAGCTGTTTGTGTAAAAATAAGCAAATAACCATACAACATAGGGTGCTCACGAAGCATAGAGGTTATTTTTAATTTAATAACCACATAACCCGATAACCACCTTACCGTGAACAGCCTAAATGCAAAGTGAAAAGTGATGAGACAGAAATGCAAAGTTGATAAAACGCTTTGTGGAACACTTTGCACACTCACTTTGCAAGAGAGTGCAAAGACTTTGCCAATAAAGCGCAAAGACTTTGCACTGAGCGGAAAGAGCGTAAAATCTTTGCCAAAATATGCTCAATGCAAAGTGAGATTCGCAAAGAATATTGTGGAACAGAAACGCTTTTCACTTTGCAGTACAATAACAATTGACAAGTGCAAAGTGAAAAGTTGATAAGTTGTTTTGTGGAATAGGGCCCTGGTCTCTATTCTTTTGTTATTGGTGCGGCCCCTCCATAAGTCATAATGGTTTTATTAATCATCAACGTTAGTTTTTTGTTAACTAAATTATAATATTCAATGACTGTCATTGAGCCTTGTCGTAGAACACTTATTTCTTGTTCTATGATATGTATTGGACGTTTGTCCGAATATGCAAAATCGAGACGCGCAATTATCGCGTGAAAATTTAACACAGTACCATGGTTAGTTAATGTGTCATTTGCTTCTAGTGTAATTTTGTTACGCAAAATCGTAAGGGCTGCGAAGTACTTTCGGCTACCTCTTACATATAGGCCCATAACGTTATGTGCTGCTTCGCGCTAGTTAACATAAGCGTTTATCCTTCCTGAAAATTCTGGTAAGGATTTTATAACATCTAGTGACTCATGACACTGAATGTTGTCATTTATTATTTCCGTCTGAAAATCTGTTACTCTGTGTGTTTCAATTTCAACTTGAGTTTTTAATGTGTCAATTTCTTGCCTTATTGTAATATTGCTTTCCGCAATTAGGCGCGTAATTAAATCTACCGTTAATCCTACCTCATTAAACATGATTAATTATTATTATTTTTTTTTAGTTTAGGGAAAGAACTTTATTATTGTTTTATACTTGTATAATCTCTTCTAGGAAGAGATGCTCTTCTATTCTGGAGGGTCCTTTTATGTAGGATTCGCAGAATTGAGCTAAGTTATGGGGGTCTTTTTATTTTGTTATGTGGCTGGTCGAGCCTTAATTTATATTTTTATTTTATCGCAGTTAATCGCAGAGTTTTTTTTTTATTTATTCTAAGCTGGAGGGTCCCCCCGATGGTGAATCGCAGCTTTATTTTATTTTATTATTGGTTGCACAAACCAAAAATTATGTTTTAGTTTTTTCTGGGGCACTTTTTCTCTTCGTGATCCCCACCGTAATTTTTACAATAGTATAATCTTATATACTTAGGTTTAATTTGGGTGTTCCCCATAAATATATATATATTAGGGTGTGTCATTCTGAGGCAACCTTTTTTTTTCAACTGAAAAACAGGCTCAAAACTTTCGAAAATGTGTAAAAAAAAGTCACTCAAAAGATGAGCTCTTAATATTAATATTAAGAGGTGCCTATTTCAAATTTTCTGTTTTCCATATAAATTACAAAGGAAAAAAATCTTTTTTTTTTGTGGTGGTTATTGTGCGGAGGTTTTATATGTGCCCCGATGGCTGCCAGTAGAGATGGTGAACTCGATCCCGATTCTACTCGAAAATCGAGTTTTCTCCTAAAATAATCGATTTTTCGGAATCGATCTCCAGTAGTCGAAGTCGATTAAGAATCGGTTCTTGACATAATTACACAAAAATGATAATATCTGAAAGAAAAGATTAATATTATCCGAAAAAAAACGAAATATATTAAATACAAACAGAATTGATTCTGAATGAAAGATTATTTATATAAAAATGATAATATCAAATTAATATCAAATTAATCAATTGCAAATTATTAAAAAAAAAATACATAAAACACATAAACACCAATTTTCGAAGCACTTTTTCCACTCCGATTGAGACACCTCCAAAACATGGTTTTTGAATGCTTCAACAGCTTCTTCTGGCGACGAAATTCGTTGACCACGCATTATTTTCTTGATGTGTGGGAATAAAAAGAAGTCATTGGGTGCCAAGTCAGGGCTGTACGGCGGACGACCCATCAATTCGACGTTTTGGCCAGTCAAAAAGGCGCTGGTTTGAGCCGATGTGTGAGAGCTCGCATTGTCATGGTGAACAATGATTCGTCTTCTCTTGTTCGTTTTTCGAATTTCTCCGAAGACTTCAGGCAAACAAATGGTGGTGTACCACTCAGAATTTACCGTCCTACGTTGCTCAAGCGGAACACTCGCCATATGACCAGTTTTGCCGAAGAAACAGGCGACCATTTGCTTCGAAGTGCTTCTTCCACGAACAACTTTCGTTGGATTTAGCTCGTCTTGGAAGACCCACACAGTCGATTGCTGTTTTGTTTCGGGCTCATACTCATAGATCCATGATTCGTCACCTGTGATGATCTTATAAACGTCTTTTGAAGCACCGCGATCGTATTTTTTCAGCATTTCTTTACACCAATCCACACGAGCCTTTTTTTGAGCGATTGTCAAATTCTGCGGGATCCAACGAGAACAAACCTTTTTTATGGCCAGGTGTTCATGCAATATCGAATGTATGCTGGTGGGAGAAATGCATAGGCATTCCTCTATCTGAAAGTATGTTACATGACGGTCTTGCATTATCAGTTCACGTACGGCATCGATGTTTTCTGGCACAACGGCTGTTTTTGGACGACCTTCACGGAGTTCGTCTTTGAGCGAGCGTCGGCCACGATTGAATTCGTTGTACCAGTTTTTCACAGTGCTATGGGATGGTGCTTCACAGCCATACAAAGATTTTAGTTCATCGATGCACTCTTGTCGTGATAATCCACGTCGAAAGTTGTGAAAAATGATCGCACGAAAAGGTTCACGAGTTAATTCAATTTTTTTTCCGAGATGAATTTTTTAATTCCCTGTAAATAAAACAATTCACGATTAAATGACGAAACGTTCTGAGTGATGTTATGCTAAAAAATGTCAAACGTTCCAGTGGAAATGTCAGATTGCACCTGGCAACACTGAGTGTTGCCTAGGCCAGAAATATATATAGCAGCCCCTTCTGATGATATAGCTGCTGCTACTTCCAATTCAGTTCTGATTTCAAATGCTATAAAAATAAATGAAGTAATTATTTTCAAAATATTGGTAAAAATCACATAAAATTCATTTACTTACCTTCTTGTTATACGAGCCTCCTTTACGATGGTACGATCACAAACGACGTGCGTCTTTCAATCGTTTTTTTTTATTACCCCTTCTGGGATTTTCTATTGTTACTATTGACAATTATGTTTTCTCCTTCGCTCTAATTCAAATAAATCAAGAAATGAAACTAACTTTTTTTCATCGCATTTAGGTAAACAAAAAATAACCCGAAAATGGGCGTTGGTGTTAGTGTATAGAGAAAAAATGTGCAGTTGTATTGGAATATTTGTCACAAGCGGGTAGCCGTGGTTGGTAGGGAAGTCAGTTCACTATACACTTATGGGACATGTGGTTGATGTGCTGAACACATTGAGCGCGACAGACTGCAAGCGACATCTGTCAAATATTAACACACGTTCTTATGGACACAGTTATTTTGACAGCTGCCCGACTACACGACTGCAGGCGGAGAGTTGTCGCTCTCGCTAACTTCAATATATTTTTATACTTGCCAACAACAGTAGGACGACGGTAGAGAGATGAGGTAGAGTCATAGATAAATTGATAGGAGACTCTTTGGTTCGAGAGAGAGCTGTCAAAACTAGCATTTTTTATAACATTTGCCAATGATGCCACTGCTGAAAAATATTATAATGGGTATATAATAAATTATAGAAAACACTAAATTAAACACTTTGAAAATGCATACATATATAAATGCTAAAATGCAAAATCATTAATTAATTTACATAAATATTTATTTTGCCAAAATATGTTCGCACAGTTTCATTTCACATCAATTTCGTCAAGTAATTATAGCGCTGCTCTTCTGGCAGCCCGCCTTTTTGACTAACTGCTGATTGGCGTTACCCTGATTGTGTTTTGTTGCCAGCTCAAAAACAGATCAGGGTGCAATGCCAGCTGACAAGCGAGAGAGCAAGAAAAGAGATTCTGATAAAGTTGTCTATGGTAGAGTGATGATGGCACTAATATTTAAAATGTATAATTATTCCCAGCTCCAACAAACCTGACGTTATTTTACAAATAAAAGCATAAAATAGCTCCATTATATCATTTGTAATAACAACTGATAATTTAAAATAAATGAATTTACCTATTTACTTATTTTTTGCATAAAAAATTTCACGTTGAACAAAATATTAAAATTTCATTGAAGTGCAAGGTATTAGTATGGCCACAACGAAATTGTGTACATGCAAACTGGACAGCTGTGTTGTCTTGTGTACATGCCGGCCATGGCCAAATGCTCATGTAGAAGGAATCACAACGCCATTTTCAGTTTAATGTCGTGCTGCCATGTCGTGTCGCGCTCAATGTGTTCAGCACATCAGATATCATTTCGTTGTAATCGCTGAAGTGAACGCACATGACATCAGAAGAGAAAATTTTAGCGCTAATTGTAATTTTAGTGTACGCGGAAAATGAGAAGCAAAAAATTACACAACAAAGGGGAAAGTATATGAGTTAAAATTAATCTCAAAAATTCATGATAATTAAGTATTGTAATACATTTGTAATAAATGATGTTGTTGGTAATATAAAAATGGTAAATATTCTGCATAATATAACAATATTTTATAATTTATTCAAATATCATCTAATTAATTTATTTCTTAAAATATTTGATTTTAGATTTATAAAGTCACTTGGCACAGCAAGAGCCAAATGATTTTTTTGGTTGAATTATTCAATTTCAAATGTAATGACAAAATAGCAAAAAAAAAGTAAAAACAACAAACAAAACATTCGGAGCTGTAGCAAATGAAAATTTTTTTGCTCTCGCTACAGCTATAGTTTTTTACCTTACAAAACTCGGAGCAGCGCACATACTTTTACATTGCTATACTATGGCTCTGCTGTGGCTCCCGACAAAGTGAGAGCGGTAGCGATAGCATAGCAATAATTCTAGAAATTTTGCTGCTATGGAGTAGTAAATGAGAACCCTGTTGAAAACCAATTTTCGCTGAAAACTTACATCCCACTCATTATAATCGGTGCCTGCTCTAGTTTAGCCGATATTATTGGAAGACATATTTTGCCAGCCCTAAATTTTCACTTGATAATTGTTTACAAAACAATGGAGAAGAAAAAATATATGTATATTGAGTTGCTAAAATTTACTTAGCATCAACTAATGCCATTAAAACGGTAGGCACGATTCCGATTACTTTGGCAGAGGGGTAAATAAACCGAATTTCCCTATAAATAGGGTATGTGCGGATAGGGGAACTTAGAGGAGGAATATCCAAAAATAATATTGAAATAACTTATATTTTTCAAAATATTCACGATTAAAGATTTTGCACTAAAAACACATGGTATTTCTCTAAGTTTCACTAATTTTTTTTACATTTGTCACTTCTTCTTCTTCTTTACTGGCGCAAACACCGCTTACGCGATTATAGCCGAGTCAACAACAGCGCGCCAGTCGTTTCTTCTCTTCGCTACGTGGCGGAAATTGGATATTCCTAGCGACGCCAAGTCCTTCTCCACTTGGTCCTTCCAACGGAGTGGAGGTCTTCCTCTGCCTCTGCTTCCCGCGGCGGGTACTGCGTCGAATACTTTCAGAGCTGGAGTGTTTTCATCCATCCGGACAACATGACCTAGCCAGCGTAGCCGCTGTCTTTTAATTCGCTGAACTATGTCAATGTCGTCGTATATCTCGTACGGAATTATGAGCGACTTATAGAGTTTGGCTTTTGTTCGTCGAGAGAGGACTTTACTTTTCAATTGCCTTCTCAGTCCAAAATATCACCCGTTGGCAAAAGTAATTCTGCGTAGGATTTCGAGGCTGATACGGTTGTTGGTGGTGTTTGCTGGTTCCAAGATAGACGAAATTATCTACGACTTCAAAGTTATGACTGTCAGCAGTGAAATCGCGAATGCGACGACTGATTGTTTGATGACAGGAGATATTTCATTTTGTTATCGTTCACAGCCAGACCCATTTGCGTTGCTTCCTTGTTCAGTCTGGAGAAAGCAGAACTAACGGCGCGGGTGTTGAGACCGATGATACCAATATCATCGGCATACGCCAGCAGCTGTACAATCTTATAAAAGATTGTACCTGCTCGATTCAGTTCTGCAGCTCGAATAATTTTCTCCAGCAGCCGATTGAAAAAGTCGCACGATAAGGAGTCGCCTTGTCTGAAACCTCGTTTGGTATCGAACGGCTCGGAGAGGTCCTTCCCGATCCTGACGGAGCTTTTCGTGTTGCTCAACGTCAGTTTACACAGCCGTATTAGATTTGCGGAAATACCAAATTCAGACATCGCGGCATAAAGGCAGCTCCTTATCGTGCTGTCGAAAGCAGCTTTGAAATCGACGAATAGGTGGTGAGTGTCGATTCTCCTTTCACGGGTCTTTTCCAAGATTTGGCGCATGATGAATATCTGGTCGGTTGTTGATTTACCAGGTCTGAAGCCACACTGATAAGGTCCAATCAGTTTGTTGACGGTGGGCTTGAATCTTTCACACAATACGCTCGACAGAACCTTATATGCGATGTTGAGGAGGCTTATCCCACGGTAGTTGGCGCAGATTGTGGGGTCTCCTTTTTTATGGATTGGGCATAGCAAACTTAAATTCCAATCGTTGGGCATGCTTTCACCCGATGCATGCTCCTTATCAGTTCTTCGCCGCCGTGTTTGAATAGCTCGGTCGGCAATCCATCGGCCCCTGCCGCTTTGTTGTTTTTCAGGCGGGAAATTGCTATTCGAACTTCTTCACGGTCGGATAATGGAACGTCTGCTCATTCGTCATCGATTGGGGTATCAAGTTCGCCTTCTCCTGATGTTGTGCGTTCACTGCCATTCAGCAGGCTGGAGAAGTGTTCCCTCCATAATTTAAGTATGCTCTGGGCATCGGTGGCTAGATCACCATGGGGGGTTCTACAAGAGTATGCTCCGGTCTTGAAACCTTCTGTAAGCCGCCGCATCTTTTCGTAGAATTTTCGAGCATTACCCCTGTCGGCCAGCTTATCAAGCTCTTCGTACTCACGCATTTCGGCCTCTTTCTTTTTCTGTCTACAAATGCGTCTTGCTTCCCTCTTCAACTCTCGGTATCTATCCCATCCCGCACGTGTTGTGGTCGATCGTAACGTTGCGTTCTCGACGTCGAACCTTCCTTGTGTTTGTTGGCATGCGTTTTTTGCTGAACAGAGGCGGGTGCGAATTTTGGCTGCAACAATATAGTGGTCCGAGTCGATGTTAGGACCTCGGAGCGCACGCACATCTAAAACACTGGAGACGTTCATTCTCCGGAGTGAATGATAGTACTCGGCGACGGAGTCTCTCTCCCACCACGAATCCCAGACCAAACTTGCGCTCCTTTATATGCCAACTGTAGTAAATGTCACAAGGACCTACTCGTCTCTGTCCTTGTCCCGTCCATCGCATTTCTTGGACGGCGATGATGTCAGCCTTTATTTTCACGAGGACATCAACCAGCTGGGCAGCGGCACCTTCCCAATTAAGGGACCGGACATTCCAGGTGCATGCCCTCAATTCGTAGTCCTTATTTCGTTTGCCATGGTCCTCATCAAAAGGGGATCTCTCATCCGAGGCTGATTGTTGTTTTTCATTGGGGGTGTTTTTTTACGTGGCGGGCCCCAAACCCAGCGCCCAACCCTAAGTAGGGGATATTTCGCCTTCTCACTTTAGCTCGCCTTCAAACGGATGTTCTTAGGCTACCCAGAGGATACTTGGCAAAGACCGGAAGTCGTGAGCTGCTTGAGTCATATGTAAAAGAATCGTGTCTGGCCACACCCAAGTGAATGGCGATCAGAGAACTTTCCTCACTTGCGTGAACTTCTACACATGACTCCATCCTCTCATTTTTTTTTACATTTTTCACTTGGTATATTTAAATATACACTTTAAGCATTGAAATAAGTTCACATTTCACTTTTATTTTGTAATATTTTACCTAAATTTATTAATTTAAAAATCACTTATCACACTCATCGTTGCAAAGGTTAGATTGTTTACAATTATGAGGAAAACAAGCGTTGCCACATCTTAAACACCAAATTTGTAGGATTCTTAACGATATTTCTTTGTTTGTTTCTTTGCGTGATTCTTTTTTCTATATTAATTATAATAGAAAATACTTTCTAACATTTTTCAAGTTATAATATTGAGTTGTGAAAACTTTTTCCATATACATATGTATGTATATGTATAATATGCGATTTATGTTCAATAAAAACAAAAAAGTAAAAATCTATGATAATGTTGTAAAATTTATATCACATCGGGGTGACTGAAGTGCTTTCGCGTAGTACTCCTCTCTGCGTTGGCGGCCTTTGGCCGCGCTCTAAAAAAATAACCCTTGTCGAGCGATTACCAGGGGTGACCGAAGTACTTTCGTGTAGTACTCCTTTTTGCGTTGGCGGCCTTTGGTCGCGCTCTAAAAAAATAATCCTGGTCGAGCGAATACCCGAGGTGACCGAAGTACTTTCGTGTAGTACTCCATTCTGCGTTGGCGGCCTTCGGCCGCGCTCTAAAAAAATTACCCTGGTCGAGCCCATATCCAGGGTGACTGAAGTACTTTCGCGTAGTACTCCTTTAAAAAGATAATCCTGATCGAGCAAATACCTGGGGTAACCTAAGCATTTTATTATTTTAATACGTTTATTAAATTTGAATAAGAAGAAATCCATATGCATGGAAAAATTTTTTATACTCATTTTAATTTGAAATATAATTTATAGACACACTTTTTTATTGGAACTAAGATTGCTAAATAAAGAAAGAGGAATTATATCAAAATAGAAAAATTCAGCGCTCCTTTTCCTCATAATTGTTAGCGCATAAATGATGCTCACTACGTGTCTAAAAAGTAATTTTTATAATAAAGATTTCTTAGGTAAAAAACCTACAAATAGTGAAAAATGTGGATGTATTTAAATGTTTATAGTTTAATTTAATTAATTTGAAGTAAAAAATGTCCGAAAAGTGTGTTTAACCATTTACAGCCATTGGTCGATTTATCGACCAGCAAATTTGAAAAATCACCAAGTCGAAAATGAACGAGATCTGCGTGAAATCAATAATTTTATGCGATTTTGCAACTTTCTGAATCCGTGGCTAAACGGCTCAATGTAACAATCTCAAAAAATGTTAAGCATCGAGTGTTTTTTTATTATAATCAAAATAAAAAGTTGAAATGAAATCAATGCGGTGGATCTAGGTGCGGCCGAAAATGGGTTAATGTGGGGAAATAGCTTGTTTAAATGTTCGAATTTTGGGAATTTTTAAACTTTGAAGTCGAATATCTCGTAAACTAGGCGTTTGCGGACCCTATATTTTTTAATTAGGAGGATTTCCTCTTTCCAACGATACCTTCAGATCGCGGCGCCAAAGAAATCGGAATTGTGCCAAACGGTGGAAGACTACCCTTTGTAATTGTAATAATCCACAGCTTCGTCAGATGATGGGTAAACCTCAATGTGACAGTGTGACGAATATACATACATGTGAATACAGAAAATTATGAAAAATAACACACAAAAAATCGTATGTCTGGTAGAATAACATGAATAACAAAGAAATTTGCAAAAAGCTGCAGCTGAAATCAAAAGCATAGACTTAGAAAACATTAACTAATGTAAACAAACTTGATTCATTTGAGGGCGAGATAGGGATCACAACATTTTGTATACCTTAATTCGATGTATAAAGAAAAACATACCACTCAAAAAGTCACTTACAAAACAATTGTTTTAAAATAATAAAACAACATTTTATTACATAAAAACTACTTTGTTATATAATATTGTATACCTTTATTATCAATACTCATTTCGATTTATGGGGACAAAACACGATTTTACACTGCAATTTAATTTATTATAAGAGATAATTTTTGGAAACGAGGTGCATGGAAATGAAAAATTAAAAGCAGAAAAACTATTAGAATAATACGCATCCATATTTGCAAACGAAGGAAACAACACAGGAAGAACCGGCATTGTCAAACATCGCATAAATGCTGGAAACGCTAAACCAATCCGACAAGCTCCGCGTAGGGTTCCACTAGCAAAACGTGAGGATGCTAACAAAATTATTGAAGACATGCACAAAAACGGTGTAATCGAACCTTCAATAAGTCCATGGAGCTCACCTATCGTCTTAGTTAAAAAGAAAGATGGTAGCACCCGTTTTTGCGTAGATTATAGGAAGTTGAATGATGTCACAAAAAAAGACAGTTATCCTCTACCGAGAATCGACGATACATTAGACACCTTGTCTGGAGCGAAATGGTTTTCTACATTAGATCTACAAAGTGGATATTGGCAAGTCGAGATTGATGAACGTGACCGTGAAAAGACCGCTTTCAGTATGGGCGACGGGCTATGGGAATTCTCTGTGATGCCATTTGGGTTATGTAATGCGCCTGCAACGTTCGAGCGACTGATGGAACATGTGTTAAAAGGACTCAACTGGAAGACATTTTTGGTGTATCTTGATGACATCATCATCATGGGAAAAAGTTTCGATGATCATCTGAAAAATCTGGAGGAAGTCTTTCAGCGAATAGCATCAGCCGGATTACGCTTGAATCCCAAAAAGTGTTCATTATGGAAGAAGCAGGTCACATATCTCGGACATAAAGTGTCAACTGAGGGGATTCACACCGAGGAAGGAAAAATAAAAGCAGTCAAAGATTGGCCTCGACCCACCAACATACATGAACTCCGCAGCTTCCTTGGCTTATGCACCTATTACCCCCGTTTTGTACCTGGATTTGCGAACGTGGCTAGAAGTTTACATGATTTAACAAAGAAGAATCGCCCGTTTGTATGGCAGTTGGAACAAGAAAAAGCGTTTGAGCAGCTTAAAAAACTACTTTGTACGGCACCGATGTTAGCTTATCCAATACCTGGAAAGAAATTCATCCTGGATACAGATGCGAGCGCTTATGGAATTGGAGGTGTCCTGTCTCAGCTCATCGACGGACAAGAAAGAGTAATTGGGTATTACAGCAGAGTGCTCGGGAAACCAGAGAAAAACTACTGTGTGACGCGCTGCGCTACTAGCTGTGGTGGAATGTGTAAAACATTTCCACAAGTATTTGTATGGACAACGATTCTTGCTGAGGACTGATCATGCAGCATTAAAATGGTTATTACAGTTTAAGAATCCGGAAGGCCAAATTGCACGATGGATCGAAAGATTACAGAATTACGACTTCGAAACGGAACGTCGAAAGGGGATTCACCACAAAAATGCGGATGCATTATCACGTCGCCTTGTCCACTGGAATGTAAACATTGCTCCAAATCAGAAGGAAAAGAAGGTATAATCGACGTGCGATTACTGAATATAGAACCTGAAGATGATTGGACTCCTCACCGCAGCAGAATCAATCAGGACCCTGATCTTGCAAAGCTTGTAATGGCCAAAGAAAATGGGGTACGACCACCAAAGGAACAAATAAGTAGCGAGAGTCCAACTGCAAAAGCATATTGGGCCCAATGGAACAGCATAAACCTCGTTAATGGATACCTTCATCGTACCTGGGAAAGCGAAGATGGCAAACAGTCTCGTCTGCTGATCATAGTACCGAAGTCCATGATCCCGAAAGTATTGAAAGAATATCACAATGGACCTAGTGGAGGGCACCTTGGAATTACAAAAACTATAGAGAAGATTAAACAACGGGTCTACTGGATCGGTTGTCGAGATTCCATAGCAGAATGGATAAGTAATTGCGTAGAGTGCATGGCAGCTAAAGGTCCAAAGCCAAAAGTCGCGGTAGGCTACAACAGTACAAAGTGGGATCACCATTTGAACGAGTCGCAATGGATGTTGCAGGTCCGTTCCCAACCATTACGGCCGGAAACAAATATCTACTGGTTGTCATGGACTATCCACAATCAGATGGAATGGTGGAGAGATTTAACCGAACGCTCGAAGAACATCTGCGGAAAATCGTTGATAAAGATCAACAGAATTGGGACAAGTGCATCCAGATGTTCCTGCTGGCGTATCGTTCAGCGAAGCGCGAGACAACTGGTTACAAGCCAGTAAAGATTACTTTCGGATCTGATCTGCGACTCCCTGCTGATCTTAAGTTTGGAACGAATCCTACAGCTGTAAGAAATGATGGAGATTATCCCTCTGCCTTAAAGGAAAAAATTAATGAATTGCATCTAATGGTAAGACAGCACACGCATCTGATGAGCAATTAGATGAAGGACCGGTTCGATCAAGCGGCAAATTCAAAAGGTTTTGAAGAAGGTGATCTGGTCCTGTTGTACAATCCACTTCGAAAGAAAGGCTTGTCCCCGAAATTGCAGATAGCCTGGGAAGGGCCCTATATGGTGATGAAACGACTTAATGACGTGGTATACCGCATACGAAGAAATGGAAAAGCATGATGTCAAATGAAAGTAGTACATTTGGAAAGGCTCGCCCCATTTGGTTCAAAAGGATTTGTGCCTAATCGGGACGATTAGGCTTAAGTGGAGGGCAGTGTTACAAAAGTAGTATTAAGTTGTATTTGCATTGCTATATGCATCCCTTATTATGAACAATAGTTGTTGGTATATGGAATAGCATTTGCCTTGTTGTAGACATCTGGCGCCGCGGCTGTCTGCTTGACGAAACAATAGACATCTGGCGCCGCACTGTCTGCTTGTCGAAACAATAGACATCTGGCGCCGTAGCCGTCTGCTTGAACAATTGCAGAGTCTGGCGCCGCGGTTGTCTGCTTGTCTGCATTTGGCGCCGTATAGCATTGTGTTCTGGTAATTTCCAGACGTAATATTCTAGAAGGACACGTCGGCATCAGCGAGGAGTGCGTGGCTATATAAGCCGTGGCAGCGCCAACGTAATCAATCAGTGATAAGAGTAAACTGTTATAGTGTAGACGAGTTGTAAAATAAAGAGATTTTGTTGAAGTGAATTAAACGGCTTTTGGTTTTATTTGTCAATCCAGAGATACGAACCTAGTAAAGTAAAACTAGCAAGGAGTAAATTCGTAACAATATGTATATATGAGTTACCAACTCCTATTTTTGTGAACAGCCCAGTTCAGTGACCGACACAGAAATGAACTCATAACATTGCAAATAATGTAAACAGCCGAAGTTTATGCTTTGTGTTCTACTCGCGGAATATCGTTAGAAATATTTCTTGAAGAGTGCTTGGCGTTCATCTTCAGACATGATAAATTTTTTGGATGAAGTATTTTTCTCAGGTGCACTCCTATTATTTTGAACACAGCTGTATGTAATTATATCACTAATGGTTTTTGAGATATTTGCATTTAAGTTTCAAAAATTCAACTATTTAAAATGCTTGTTTTTCCTATTTTTAATGAATTTTACACATATAGTTGTAATTTTATTTACATTAACACTTAATAGGTTTCTACCCATTTATTATATGAAAAATAGTGCAAAAATAACTTTTATTCAATATTTAACTTTTGTTCCATTCTTTTTGTCCACACAATAGAAAAAGCGTTGTATTCTATCCAATAATCGGTATTACCTTATAAAAATATTTTACAAAAAACATCCAAACGAAACAAATGGAACAAATAATACCCCAATTGCAGGAAGTAAATAATAGATTAACAAATTTTCGCATTTAATTCCTTTCTGCATTAGCGACCTTCGGCCGCGCTTAAAAAAAAGTTATCTAATCCCCGTTAGGATGGTAAGGGTCATTTGCGTTGTCGCCGACGTCATCTAACGAGAGGCCCAAGAAACGTGCTGTTTCGACGGAATCGGACCAAATGGTATAGGGTGTTAGATAAGTGGGGTTTGTAGGGAATGCAAAAAGGTGGTCAGTAGCATTCAGAGACTCATTGCAAGCAGGACATACATTGGGTATGCTCTTCGTCTGCGATAGGTGGTGATTTGACTCCAAGAACGCCATTCACGGTATGGGAGTCGGTGAAGGTGTTGATGGCTCCACTGTGAATGGCGGTCAGTACCTGTCGAAAGTCAGTTGCGTCCGAAGTCCGGTTGGCGTACTGTACGACGTCGTCGACAACGTCAAGGAAAGACCTTTTGATGCTCCTAGGAGACGGTTCCGCTCCAAGCAGATGGCTGCAAGGGTGATTTCTACGACAACATCCCAGCAGGAACTGCTTGAAGAGGAGTTCATTATGCTTCTTTACTGGGAGCATAAGCGTCTCACTATGGAGGTGTTCTATGGGAGACATCAAAAAGCATCCCGTCGTGGTCCGGAGTGCAGTATTTTGGCAGGTCTGAAATTTCCTCATCTGCGTACCACTGCATTCAGGCGACCATATTGGTATTTGTAAGGCAGGTCGCCTCCAAGTTGGTGCATTCTGGGTAACGCTAAATGACCTGCGGCCTTTACGGCCTAACAACTCCCTGGACGACTTTGGCTTTGGACTGGTTTTTGAGAAACTTTTTATTGGATTTGGTAGAACCCTGTGCTGGTGGTGGCGGCATTCTGACACCTGAGTACGATGAGGTGACACTCATCAGAAATGGCTGACAGGCTAATGTCGCAACTGCCACCGTCCCGTTAAAACCCTGGCAGGCCTCAGAGTACGTTCCCCCCCAGTCGTCGTTAAGTTGGCGTGGTAGGTGTATGTTGAGATGACTCCTTCTTTGCGCTGGTCGGCTCTGAACGTATTGCCTCATAAGGGCGTACGTCAACTCTCGCCTTGGCCTCGTCATCGAGACAACCTTGGGCTCTGAGTGGAGACCCTTTTTGCATGGACAATCATAAAAATGACAAAAATGACGGAAGAACGACGAAGGGAGGTGAAGAGCTGTCGAAATCGGCACCTAGATCCAACCCAGGCGGGGATGCCGTCGCCGGAAATTGGCAGCAATACGACAAAGACTCCAGTAGGTGTCTCCTCAGGTAGCAGGCTGGGGGTAACCGGCGCTAAACCGCCGGCAACAGAAGTAGCGAAGGGTGGATCCTTCATACGCGGCGGAATCGCCAGCACTAGCAGGGGAACCTCAGCTAGAATTATGAAGGGATCCACAGGGGGAAAAAAAAAGCAAAGCAGCTTTAGCTAGAAAGCTAAAGTCAGACCGTCGATTGGCGGCCAAAATCGTGGAACGTTACGGTGACAAGCATGTTGGTCAGGTTTCTGAGCAACATACTAGTACACTTGAGTGGGCCAAGAAAGTGCTGAGCGAAGACGATAGGGTAGGACCGGAAACCAGCAGGACAGAACCGGCGGTCAAGCGGCAGAGGTCGCACGAGGGAGAAACCTCCCTGGTTAAGATACCGTGAAGAGGAAAAGCGCCAACCTTTAGCGAAATCGCTAGAGGCGCTGGGGCCATTGTACTGGGGGTGCTCGACCGTAGTATGGAGGACGGAGCCATCTCCCATGATGAATGGAAGAGGGTAGCGGCGACTATCTCATCGGTGTTCCAAAGGGTGGTCAAGGAAAACCTGGGGCCACCCCCGAAATGCGTGAGTGCCGGTTGGCACCAGGGGCTGCACAAGCTCACAAGTTGTGCTGACGAGAGATCAGCCACCTTATACAGGAAGGCAGTCTCTCAGGTGGGGGAGGTCTGGAAGGAAGCCGTGGCCAAGGAGGATCTTCCTCTTCGTCCTAGGGCTCGCGTTTGGCTGCCGGCCGAACCTTCCAACCCGAGCGAGATTGAGGAAATCCTCAGATATTGTAATCCCTCACTTACGACGCAGGACTGGAGAGTTTTAAGGCTGGAGAGAACTGATGAACCGTATCGGCAAGCGCTGATAATGCTAAACACGGAATCCATCGGTCCTCTCAGCAAAACAAAGGGAGCCATAAGCTATGGTTTTGAGATGGTAGTGCTGCGGTGGATGCGACAAGGGGTACTGACGGTCAAACGACCGTGGAAATTGATGCGTCAGAGGGCGCCGACGGTCAAATGGCCGTGGAAGCGGTCGATCCGAATCTCTCGGATGTGGCGAAGGTTCGGGTCGATCACGACTTGGGCGCTGAAATAGCGCTCCTGGAGGAAAGTCTGAAGGATGAAATTCCTCCAGATTAACCTTCAGCATGCGAAGGCGGCTTCCGCCAATCTATTGCTCCGTCTGGAACAAGACGAAGCTGATGTCGTCCTGATCCAGGAACCGTGGCTGACTAGTAACGGGATCTCTGGATTGAGGACAAAGAGCCATAGGCTCCTGACGGCCAAGGATGCAGGTAGGAACAGAGCCTGTATGCTGGTAAGGAATGAATTAACGGTATTTCTTTTACCTAATTTCAGCAACGCTGACATAGTGACAGCGAAATTGGAGTGCGACACCGGAGATTTCTGACTCATCTCCGCATACATCCCATACGATGATGTGGTGGAGCCACCTCCCTTACTGCTGAGGAGGACCTTTGCCGAAGCATCTAAAACTGGCACTGACGTCATCATCGGTTCCGACGCTAGCTCGCAGCATCAGATCTGGGGAAGCTCAGATACTAACAATAGAGGTTAGTCGCTTTTTGATTTTATTATTGGCGAAAATCTTCGCATCTGTAATAGAGGAAACTCTCCTACTTTTGTGACTGCCGGCAGGGAGGAGGTTCTCGACCTCACCCTAACCTCACAAGCGATTGCCCCGCTGATATCGAACTGTAGGGTCCTCGACGATCACTCCTTTTCGGATCACAGGTATATCGAGTTTAGTCTAGCCGGAGAAGGTCCGCCTAGGAAATCTTTTAGGAACCCTCGGAACACGGACTGGGAGGGTTACCGCAGGAGGCTTCCTTGGGTGGACTCGTTGGCCACTACTGATGCGGTGGAGGAGTGGGTTTTAAGTCTTCAGCTCGGCGTGCAAGGCTGCGCTGGAGAGGTCTTGTCCACTGAGATCGCCGAAGGGCAAAAAGAAACCTCTATGGTGGACTACGGAGCTCTCAGATATCAGGGCGTCTTGTAGACGGCTTTTCAACAAGGCCCGCAGATGTGGGTTATCTGTGGACTGTGCTTTGTATAAAGCAGGACTTTCAATATATAAGTCCGAGTTAAGGAAGGCCAAGAGGACCTCGTGGAAGTGCTTCTGTGAAAAAGTGGAAGGCTGTCACGAGTCCTCGAGATTCAGGCGTATTCTCGCAAAAACCCCAGTGTCCCTGGGGTATCTCAGGGACGCAAATGGGAAGTGAGCCCTCTGTAGCGAAGAAACACTTCAAATGCTTCTCGACGCTCACTTCCCGAGCAACATGTCCTCTGTGAGGGGATCCCTCGGGGTGCCGCATGACGATTGCGCGGCCTTTATCGGCATCCTGGATAAGCGACACTTGACGTGGGCGATTAACATGTTCAAACCATTCAAGTCCCCGGGACCAGACGGTATCATACCAGCGCAGCTGCGACAGGCTGTCATGCAGCTGGTTGGCACGTATCTATGCGAACTGCATCAGATTAGGTTACATCCCGGGGGCCTGGAGACGAGTGAAGGTTACGTTCATCCCGAAGGCTGGCAGGGGCCAAGGATTTCAGGCCAATCAGCCTCTCCTCCTTCTTGTTAAAGACTCTGGAGAGACTGATGGACTGGCATATAAGGAAGAGCATTCCGAGAGACTATTTGTCAAAAGCACAACATGCCTATCGCAAAGGCAGGTCAGTGGACACTGCTTGTATACTATCGTGTCATGGCTCGAAGAAGCCATTGAAGCCAAGGACGCAGTTCGCTGTTGGGACCTTCCTTGATATCGAGGAAGCTTTCTACAATGTCCTGCCTGAGGCAGTAGTAACTGCTCTTGACGGTCTTGGGGTTGAATCGAACCTCAAGTGCCTCATTCTCAGTCTTCTGTGCGACAGAGTGATCGAAACAGAATGGGGCAGCGGGCCATTATGTTAGTATAATATATATACAACATTTATTCGTGAAATTAATCTTAAGACTAGTTACAATGTTCTTATTATGCTTATAAGAGACCTTAATATCGCACATATGTATTATATATCGTAATGAGAGGGATAGTTGCCAGACTGTTATGTTAGGCTACGTAACTTCCCCCCGTTAAAATTGAAGTTTACATGAATTGTGATATAATATCATAAGTAATCAGTAATAGAAATACAATTAAATTTTTTTTTTATAATAATTAAATAAATCAAATATTTTCATATATCCATAACATTTTTTAATTTTTTTTTTACAATTTTTGTTTGTTTTTACATATATATCTATTAGATTATTATTTTTTTGTTTGTGTTTGTTATCCATTTATTATTTTTTTTGTTTTTTGTTGTTTTAGGTAATTTCTTGTATGTTAAATTTATCATGAAATTTATATTTTCTTTTAATATTTTTAGCATGTATATTATTCAATTCATTAAATATAAACTTCGGTTGTTCTTTATGACGAACATTTTTATAATTTTTAATGTTTCTCTAAATTTTCTCTATCCAGATTTCTTTTATTCAAATATCTATTCTTTTCATTAATCATTTTTGTGTATATATTTGTTTTGTTACAATTTCCTGATTCTACATTAATTGGTTTTTCTTTTGTAATGGAATGGTATGAATTATTGTAGTACTCAATGGATTTGCTTACTTTTTCTTTATTGCCTAACAAGTTATTTTCTATGTTTAACATCCTAATTTTTTCAGTTAGTGTATTATGTAACCTCTCGATGTCGGCGTTTCCAGTATGATTATTTGGTTTTGTTAGATGTAAATTTATATTTTCTGTTCTGAGGTAATCCCTATTGTTTACGCTTTTAAATTCGTTGTCTGTTATCAGTTTTTCGAAATGTCCTTTCTGTGATTGGTATTGTCTTAGTTTCTCAGTTATTGTTTGGTGATTTCTGTCCTCAAGGTAGTAGGCAGTAGCAAATTTTGAAAATCGATCTATAAATGTTAAAAAATTTGATTTTGAATTCGTGTAAATGTCTATATGTATGATCTGATTCTTATCCTTTGGGGTTTCGGTCATTGCGAACTTAGGTTTCACTGGTTTGCGATCGTATTTTATTCTAATACCTGTGTGACCTGTTTCGTTTTTATGGTACATGTGAATCTGTTTAAAGGTTTCGTTTTCTGAAGCCATATCTTTTGCGTTGTAAGAACATCTGAAAAATTTGAAATTTGGTTTATTTTTGTATATATCTACAATTTTTTTTGTAAAATATTGTATTTTTCATCGTCGAGATCTGTATAAATTCCAATTCTTGAACCTGAAATGTTTCGTTCTAAAATTTCTTCTAAATTATTACTTAGATCTGCTAAACTGATATAAATCTTTCTTTTATTATTTATAATTTCGAATTCTTTACTTTTAGTGCTTGTAAATATAATTTGAACAGGAAATCTATTTACTACTGTGTCTAAAATGCCAATGTAATTACTTCTATCATCAGCTTGTGGATGCATTGTAATTGTATCGTCACTAGCGTTATTATTTAAAGAGTTTGAACTGTCATCATTACCTACGTTTATTTCATGAGTATCTGAATTGATTCTGCTTAAAAAATCTGCTACATGGTTATCTCTTCCCTTAATGTAATCAATGTTTAAATTGTAGTCGCTTAGTTTTATTAACCATCGGTAAAGCCTTGGATTAGCGTCTTTTCCTTGCGTTTTTGTATACAACCATTTTAACGGCTGGTGATCGGACGTAATATTAAATTTAACGCCATATAAATATGGACGGAAATATCCAACAGCCCAGACAATAGCCAAAAGCTCTTTTTCTGTGACTGAATAATTGCGCTCATGGTCGTTTAAAGTTCGGCTGGCGAAGCAAACAGGATGTTTGTCCTGCTGCAACACTGCTCCGATTGCGAAGGAGCTGGCATCGGTTGCCAACTCAAAACGTTTGCTAAAATCCGGATACTTAAGCACTGGGATTTCTGTAATTATACGCTTTAGTTTTTCAAACGAATTGATAAAATTTGGATCATTTATATTTATTTTGGCGTCTTTCTTTAGAAATTTTACCATCGAGTACGCTACATTTGCGAAATCCTTAATAAATTTGCGATAATAGCCGCACATACTGAGAAATGATTTTATTTGTTTAACGGATTTTGGAATCTTTAGCTCTAAAATAGTTTTTATTTTATTTTCATTAGGTTTAACGCCTTCAGGTGTCAAAATGTGACCTAGGTATAGGGTTTCTTTTGAGAAAAATTTACATTTATTGATTTGGATTTTTAGTTTCGCTTCTCTTAACTTCGCCAAAACTTGTTTGATACTTGTAACGTGTTCGTCAAAACTGGTAGAAAAAATAAGTATATCGTCCAGATATACAACGCAAAATTTGTTAATAAACTCTTTCAAAACTCGGTTAATAAGTCTTTGAAACGTTGCTGGAGCATTTTTTAAACCAAACGGCATCCGAACGTATTCATAATGTCCGTAGGGGGTAGAAAAAGCAGTTTTCAACTGGTCTTCTTCTTTGACAAGGATTTGGTGAAATCCTTTTGCTAAATCTATCGTCGAGAAGTACTGTGCTCGTCCAAGTTTGTCTAGTATGCTGTCGATGTTCGGTATTGGAAATTTGTCGTCCGTTGTAATTTCGTTTAATTTGCGATAGTCTACTACTATTCTCCATTTCTTCTCGCCTGTTATGTCTGTCTTCTTGGGTACGATCCATAAGGGGCTATTATAAGGAGAGTTACTTTCTTTTATAATGCCTTGTTTCAGCATATCTCTAATTTGTGCAGTTACTTCTTTTTCGTGTATTTGAGGATAAGTTTTTGTATAAATTGGTCTGTCGGTAGTTGTTTTTATTTCGTGTTTTGTTATGTTAGTGTAACTTAACTGCTGGCCTTCTGTGTAAACTAAATCGTGATAATTATTGAGTATTTTGTTTAAAGCGCTCTTTTCTTCTGTATTTAAATTCTTATAAAAATTTTGTAAAACTTTTTCATTTATATTCATTGTATTTAAATAATGAAACTCATTTATTTTACTGGTTTGATAATCTTTCACAAATTTAATTTCGATGTTATTTATAGTGATACTTTCTTTGTCCATATTAATAATTGTCTTAAGTGGTTTTAAAATATTTTGTCCTAGAATTGCATCAGAAGTTTTTCCCTCAAAGCTGGTTAACTTCCATGACATTGTTGTCTTTTTCAAATTCTTTTGGTAAGTTAGTAATAATTTCAAAATTAATTTTAGTTTCACTATTTAAAGATTTAAATCTTAATGGAACTTGAAGTGGAATTCTTTTGTAATAAGGTAGTATTTTTTCATTTAAAAGTGAAGTAGTTGAGCCAGTGTCTACTAAACATAAAACAGTATTATTTTCTATGTGTAGCTCTATTATGGGTAATGTTCCCTTGAGGCTATAGCATGAAAATTTGAAACTTGGTTTCTTTCGTAATCGGTATTCATTGGCTCACTTTTTTTTTAAATTTGAGCTATTATATTGATTGGAATTTTGCAACCGAAATTTATTATTAGCTTGACTTGAATAATTCTTTGTTTCTTGCCTTGGCCAAAAATTTTTATTTTGATTAGGATAGAATTTCTGATTTTTATTATAATTTCTCAAATATTGCTGATTTATTTTATATTCTTGTTGATCTCTGTTATAGTTGTAACTTGAATCTGTATGTCTACTTTGTTTTGCATGGTTATAGTAATCATCATTGAAATTTATACTGTTACACTTATTCTGATTACGAATTACACCTTCGCTTTCTAATAAATTATAAGCATCTGATAAGCGATTTATATTCCTATTTATAATTATCGAAGCCAAATTAGCGTCTATATTATTCAAAAATGTTCTTAAAATAATTTTTTAATTATTTAGAGGACTAAATTCTCTTGGTTTATTTACATCGTATTCAAATTTTTCGTTTCATTTGTATAATATATTAATTAACAATTCAAAATAAGTTCTAATGCAAGGATGTCGAAATGCAAATGCTTGCTGGTAAAGTTGATGGTATGTCTCCTTAATGCCGAAAGTTCTGATTAGAGTTGCTTTGATTTCGATCCAGTTTGCATCTGGCGATATACATAGTAGGGGTATTCTCTTGCTCTGGCAAAACCCGGCGCACGGTGCAAGCATTGCAGACTTACAACGGCACAACAACAAACACACGCAGAAAAATATTTGCAAGGGCTGTGAAATATGTCAGACCAAAACCCATGTATATAAGCGTGCAATGTCACGCAAAAATAAAATTGCATCCCTGTTGTAGTTGCCATTTTACATAAAGACATATTACGTCGTTAAACTGTTGAGAAAGGTAAATTTCAATTAGATTTTATAATTTCTATTTAAATTATAAAGTTTTGTTACAGTTTTTTTGTTAAAAATGCATGCAGAAGGTGCGCCAATTCACAATAGCCATGCACAATAGTCATTTACAATAAATTGACTGAATCAGTCGCTCATATATCACTAGATTCTGCAATGGGTGCTCTCGTGCCCTTGTATATTTCGGTGTAGTATTTTTGCAATCTGCAATCTTGCAAGAGCAAGAGAATACCCCTAGTATGAATTGCATGTAATGCCTTACCTTGAATTTTATTTAGGATTACCCTTCGGTATACATATTCACATGCTTTTGGCTTTGTATACAGCATTGCCAGTACGGCGTCGACTTCTCTTAAAAATGAAGAGAGGGCATATACGTCGTCTCCGCGGAATTCGTTAACTCTGTGAGCATCTTTCACAATGTCGCTCACTGACAGCTGCAATGCTGGTCGGTTCTCACTGGAGCTATTTGGATGAGTTGCCATTGCCGGTTGGTTCTCACTAGAACTATTTGGGTTAGTTGACATTGCCAAGTACCGCTTAGTCGAAGTTAGTAATTGAATTGTTGGAGCTGATCATCCGATCGCAAAATTGTTGTTTTATACTTCTTTTTAAAGGTGACCTTATTGTTTGCTACCATGTGGTGACAAGAAGGTTATGTTACAACGTGGCATGTATTATATGTTATATTTTATTTTGCACATTAGCGATGATAATTTTTTTTTCTTTTTTTAATATTTTTATCTTTTTTATATCAGAAAAGTATTTGTGGTGTATTTTTTAATAGTTCACTTTTTAATAGTTCAGAGCATTTAGTTTTTGCATACACATGTATATAACTATGGATTGCCGTGATTAATTTGCAGGTTACCGAATTGTCACTTTTGGGCTTGTATGTCTTGTTGATTTTACCTTCATTAGTTTACAGATTTTGCGTTTCGTCTCTTATTTTATTTCAATATGATATTAGTTTTTGAATTGTAGTATAAAAAATATATTTATATATTTATTTTATTTTAACTTTTGGAATTTCGATGCACGGTACTGAACTATGAATATTAAATATAATTTTTCACTTAAAAAAAATTATAATTTGTAGATTTCCACCTTATGTACTTATGTAGTTCTTGTGGGTTATGTAGTTAAGTTAGTAGTTAACAGAGTTTCGATTTAATGAAATTTAGCCATCCTTTTTATTTTTATTTTATTTTTTACTTTGGTTCAATTATTTTAGATTTTTATTTAACTTCACAAAATTATAGTTTTTAATAGTTCCACCAATTAACTTATTCACTTTTGGGTATAGGTAGGTTACTCTGTTTTTTTTTTTTTTTTGGGACCGACTGCGCCAGTTATGTTAGTATAATATATATGCAACATTTATTCGTGAAATGAATCTTAAGACTAGTTACAATGTTCTTATTATGCTTATAAGAGACCTTAATATCGTACATATGTATTATATATCGTAATGAGGGGGATAGTTGCCAGACTGTTATGTTAGGCTACGTAACTCGCGAGGCGTAGTGTGAGTAAGGGAACACCACAAGGTGGGGTTCTCTCCCCTCTTCTATGGATCCTAGTCGTTGACGAATTGCTCAAAAAACTAGAGGATCACGGCTGTCGGGTGATTGCCTACGCAGACGATGTAGCACTTATGGTCAAAGGAAAGTTCCTTAGCACCGTGTACGAGTTGACGAAGGGATATCTCAGCGTTGTAACAAAGTGGGCGGTCGGAAGTGGACTCGCCATTAATCCAAACAAAACAGAAATGGTTTTATTCAGCCGAAAATATAAAATCCCGGCGGCACCGTTGCGCAGATGGGAGGTATTCGCCTGCAACCGGCGGATACAGTGAAATATTTAGGTCTCATACTGGATAAGAAGCTTTCATGGAAGCCGAATATCGAGGAGAGAGCAAAAATGACAGCTATTGCCTTATACTGCTGCAGAGGAGCTATTGGCAAAAGATGGGGTCTCTCACCGAAAGTGGTCCTCTGGCTCTATGACACCATAGTAAAGCCCATCTTGTCAGCAAGCTTCTTCACGGATGGGTCAAAGCTTGGGGGGAAGGTTGGTGGGGGGGTCTACTGTCGGGAGCTCTCCATCAACTCCTGTTTCAGACTTCCCGACTACTGTAGTGTATTCCAGGCTGAGGTCGCAACCATCAAGGTAGCAGCTGATTTTCTGCTACGGAGTGCATCCGCTGGGCCAGCCCCGGCACCTGTGCGGTTGCTAAAGCCTTTTGGCCCAGAATAGATCGTCGGAGATCCAACGATCTCTTAGCCCTCAGTAAGGCTAACCTCTCATTGTTAGTGGGTCTTTTAACAGGCCACTGTCCTATTGGCCTACATGCGGTAAGAATGGGAATCTTACCGGATGCCGACTGCAAAAGCTGTTTGGAAGAAAATGCGGTAGAAACAAGCCAGCACTTCCTGCTTGACTGTCCCGCTTTTGGGAGATCAAGACTCACACACTTGGGGACGCATACCATTGGACACCCCACCAAACTGGTGGGTGTTGAAGTTAAGCGTCTGTCTAACTATGTATTGGCTACAAAGCGTTTCGCCAATCTTTAAGTCCGAACACGGGAGTTCCTTTTCAATGGCATCAGAAAGGACTAACTGCTAGTCTACGTGGGATCTTTGATCAGCCATCTTACCTTACCTAACCTAACCCTATGTGCTGCCGACTAGCGACTTGAGGATTTTGTTGCGGCTCTGTACCTTGGCTATAATTGCGGTCGTATGGGGAGAAAAGGAGCATAGACTATAGAAGGTTACACCTACAATATTAGGGTTATTGACAGCCGGAATTTTGACGCCATCGACTACAACATTAAGTTCAAGTCTATAAATATGGTCGCTGTGGATTTGGTGGGGGAAAGTCTGAGGTTCCGTGCAGTGAGGAAACGAGAAAGGTTGGAGAGGTAGTTCTTTACCTTCGAACACATGCCATCGATTCCATTGCCCGATGTCAATATCGTGTAGTCATCTGCGTACGAGGTTATGGAAACCCCCTCTGGTGGTTGCGGGAGTTATGAGATGTAGAAGTTAAACAGTTTAATTCTTCTCAGTTTAGATATTTCACCTCGAAATAGTACGGATGGCTGACGACCATTCAGGTACTTCATGGTTCACTTCTTTAGCTCTGGAGGAAGCGTAGTTTTTTCAATGTCCTGCTGTGCACTTTTCGCAAACCATGCTGGTGCCTGGCTAGGCTCAGGTGGTGAGTGAAAGTCGGGAGTAGCAAGGCCTCAAGAGTCTTCACTGCTGGGGAGAGGAGAGTTATCGGGCGATAAGATTCCCATTTGTTGACGGGTTTCCCAGGTTTCAGTAGTGGGACCACTCTTCCGATTTTCCACACATCGGGTGTTTGAAGAGTGGTCAGAGACAGGTTGAGAACCTTGGTGGGACAACTTTCTCCCTTCGAGCCTAGATGCTTTAGCATTAGCATGTTAATTCCATAAGGCCAATGGATTTAGAGGATTTTGCTTTATTGATGACATTCTGATCCTCCTCATCGGTAAAAGTAAGCTGCGCGCAGTCGTTTGGCATTTTGTGCCACCTTCGGTTAACACATCTCTTGGAAGGGTGCAGTGTATACTGCCAGCTAAAATAGCTCGCGCACTTCTTCGGGTCCGAAGAGGCATGACCTGGCCTGAACCTCACCTGAATTGAACTTCAACTCGGTCGTCATGTCTCTTCGGATTAGACAAAGCTTTTACAATAGCCCAAAGCTTACTCACACCGATGGAGAGGTTGCAGGACTTCAGGTGCTTTATCCACTTCGTCCGCTTATGGTGGTTTACCATACGCCGAATCTCGAAATTGAAATCCCTTATTCGTGGACACCCGGGATCGGCATGGCGTAAGGTGTCCCGCTCATTAGTTAAAACGGCTGCTTCGGCTGGGAAATTAGCGCTGAGTTTCGCAATTTTTCCAATCAGGATGCTGTGAAACCGACCCAGTTAGCTTTGTCGAAGGTGCGATTGTCCACAGAAACAAAATCGGAAGGTTTCTCGATCGAAATAATTATGGGCAGGTGGTATGATGCGGGTGTTAGCATAGGTCGCCAAGTTATGCTATTTATCAGACCACCACTAGCAATGGTAATATCGGACGATCTATTACAGGTATGTCGAAACGTCAATCTGTTCCGCCAGGTCCATCCCCCTACGATCGTTTGACAGGCAGGAATGACAAAGATCATGGTGCACGTTAAAGACGCCTAGTACCAACCGATTTTCACCACGAAGTAGCGCACTTACATTCGGGTGATATCCTGTAAGGCAGGGATGGGCACATTAGCCCTCAGTGGCATTTTGCCCGTGCGGGCACGAGTGCACATTTTGAGGGCTAGGTGAGGGGATCATCGCGGGCAAACATGAAGAAGGAAGTGAGAGCAACGTATTTTCCCACACCATGTTTACAAATGAGAGCGCACGCATATATGAGAAGTTGCACTGTGTGTAATAACTGTAAAATTGCCTAACAATTTTAAGTTTTTTTGTAACTACTATAAATTTATAAAATGTTAGACAAATAACAAAAAGTATAATAAATATTTGATTTTAGTAACCATTTTTTTAATATGTCTTTATATCAGCATTTAAAATATATAAATTTGGTTTAATCTCATTTGCTATAGCTCCACGCATTATTGTACCAAGTACCAAAATTTAAATCAGATAACCTACTTCTTATTTTATATATAATTTTCGAAGCAAAAAGTTTCAAACCAGGGCCCGAATCGCGGCAGTCGTGAGCGAGCAAGTAATCGTATCGAATGAAATTTCGTAAAGTGTCGAGTGTGCGGATCGTCGCACTCGATACGAAACGAATAGAAATTTTATGAAATAACTTCCCTGGTGTAGCTCTAAATGACATTTTCGAATAACGAAACAAAACAAAAGAAAGAAATATTTGAATTGGAATTGAATGTAAATATTCAAATTTGTTATACGTTTATACATATATAAATTTACTAAATTTAGTTTTTGCAGGCAAAAAAAATGAACCCTAACGTGTTTTTTTATTCAAGTTCATCTGAATCAGATGAAGAACATCAGCAAATGGCCATAAGGTCCAGGATCCGTGACAAAAGTAATCCCCTGGCTTTACCTAAAGCAGCGTAAGAACATTTTTAATTACATCGTTTAACTTGGTATAGATATTATTATTTTAAATCATTTACAGATTCAGGAAGCGGTTTAGACTGACCAAAGACGCATTTACATTCATCTTATCGGAAATAGAATTTAACGGACATTTGTCAACCGCAGTACCACCAATTCTTCAATTAGCAGCGACTTTGTCCCTTTTGGCGAGTGGAGGCTATCAACACTCAGTTGGAAACGACTTTTTATAGGGTGATTTTTT
This sequence comes from Bactrocera dorsalis, assembly GCF_023373825.1. Lineage (NCBI taxonomy): Eukaryota > Metazoa > Arthropoda > Insecta > Diptera > Tephritidae > Bactrocera > Bactrocera dorsalis. The sequence continues at coordinate 65,335,200 of NC_064303.1, forward strand.
AAGAGCTTGATAACTTTTTTTTAAAAAAAGACGCATAAAAAATCTCATCGGTTCTTTATTTGAAACGTTAGATTGGTTCATGACATTTACTTTTTGAAGATAATTTCATTTAAATGTTGACCGCGGCTGCGTTTTAGGTGGTCCATTCGGAAAGTCCAATTTTGGGCAACTTTTTCGAGCATTTCGGCCGGAATAGCCCGAATTTCTTCGGAAATGTTGTCTTCCAAAGCTGGAATAGTTGCTGGCTTATTTCTGTAGACTTTAGACTTGACGTAGCCCCACAAAAAATAGTCTAAAGGCGTTAAATCGCATGATCTTGGTGGCCAACTTACGGGTCCATTTCTTGAGATGAATTGTTGTCCGAAGTTTTCCCTCAAAATGGCCATAGAATCGCGAGCTGTGTGGCATGTAGCGCCATCTTGTTGAAACCACATGTCAACCAAGTTCAGTTCTTCCATTTTTGGCAACAAAAAGTTTGTTAGCATCGAACGATAGCGATCGCCATTCAGCGTAACGTTGCGTCCAACAGCATCTTTGAAAAAATACGGTCCAATGATTCCACCAGCGTACAAACCACACCAAACAGTGCATTTTTCGGGATGCATGGGCAGTTCTTGAACGGCTTCTGGTTGCTCTTCACCCCAAATGCGGCAATTTTGCTTATTTACGTAGCCATTCAACCAGAAATGAGCCTCATCGCTGAACAAAATTTGTCGATAAAAAAGCGGATTTTCACATTTCGAACCGAACACTGATTTTGGTAATAAAATTCAATGATTTGCAAGCGTTGCTCGTTAGTAAGTCTATTCATGATGAAATGTCAAAGCATACTGAGCATCTTTCTCTTTGACACCATGTCTGAAATCCCACGTGATCTGTCAAATACTAATGCATGAAAATCCTAACCTCAAAAAAACACCCGTTACTTGGAATGTGTCAAAGCACAGTGTGTAAAATTGTAGGGGACGTAGTTAATGAAATGGAGACAAAACTTTGTCCACATTTCATTAAGTTTTCGCCAAACCGTTTATCTAAGTGCACAGAATACTTTGTTGAGAAATATAAAGTTCCAGGAGGTATGTTGTCGACTAAATAAAGATGCTAAAAATAAATATACAAATGTTTAGTTATCGGATGTATTGACGGTACACATTTTGGCCTTCAAAAACCAACTGTGAATGAACATATGTTTTTCAACAGAAAAGGATACCACAGTCTTAATTCAATGATAGTAAGTCGCATATATGTACACATGGATGTACTCATAAATACATAACATATGCATTTATATACATATATATTTGGATTTGTAGACCACATACTTACGAATATGTATGTATGTACATTAGAGTGGGTCAATTTGTATGGAGCAAAAAAAATGCACCAAGCGGTTATCAAAATCGTAAACTACGATGAATTCTAAGAAAATTTGCCCAAGAAACCATGGCTCTAAAATCAAAACGGAGCCTCCGGTTTTTAACGAGAAACTTTTGTTTTTTTTTTCAATAAATGAAATGGAAAATAGTAACAACTACTGGAGCCGAAAACATCAAGCTGTGACCGTACAGGTGCTGCTACACCTTCTCAGCAGCGTTCTTTTTGTGATGCATATCAAGTTGATCTTAAGATCTCTATATACTTGCAATTTTGAGAAAGTGCTCTACACAAATTTAAAACATTCAAAAATGTTACTGAATCTTTTAAGAAAACTAACAGTAGTGGTTATGTCTGGATTTGTTCGAAATGAAATTCCAACAGCTTTAGAAGCTGTATAGATAACGGTCTAATTTTGATGTTTAGCTTAATGTTAAAAAAGTTTTTTTAGAAATTGGCCATTAAATCATCAATACACAAGAAATGTAAAAGCTCATGGGTTTTGTAATTTTAAGAAATAAAACGTTGTGACCCTTAAAAATAAATTAGATATTTATAAAATAACTAGCTGACCCCGCAGCCGTTGTCCTGCGCGAAATTGTGTGTTTTGAAATGAAAAGACTTCATATTTTATTGATAATCATTTATTTGCTATTTGTCTACATTTTTCTTCAATGTAACGCAGCTTGATAAACAAAATTTTTTGGTTTCTGTTCCGGTGCGTAAATGTACAGAGAAGATGGTTTTCCAACTCTTGAGCACGCCACGTATATCTGGCCGTGTGAAAAACATAGCATTTCCAAATGTATGCCACCCACTATGCGACTATTCTGTTGATCGTCATTTTAAATTAAATTTTCACTGGAAACGGAATACTTTTGAACCGAAATGGCAAATCGTTAGAACTCAAAAGAAATCCGTAGCATCAAGCATTTTGTCCCTTATATTTGATAGGTGCATCACAATCAGATTGCGATGATGCGGTGGCATACCAGGCCTCTCCAAAAAATTTACAAATTCCACTGGTAATTCACGGTGTCGTCTTCATTGTCAGACGATCGATCGATTTGTATGACTGCAAGTCTCCTGGAATTTGATTTTGAATTTTCCAGTTTAAGTCAACAACATAGGTATTTGTGGCAGCTAAGATTGCTCGTACACTCAAGGAATCGTACTTACGACAGTTTGGCCAATGTTCGTATAAACATTCGTGATGAGTCCATCTTTCGTGAATTGATAAACGGCATATGGGATTGATATCAGACCATGGGAAGTATCAATCAGTATTGACCCATTTCCAATTCTTAGCGTATGCAATGTAAAATGTCTTCGGCAATGTAATTTTTGGTCGTATCCCATAACGCGGATTTGAAGGCTGATCATCGCGAAATGTGTGTGAACTTCAGTGGCATTCGTTTTTCGGGTGGATTGTGTAAGTTCATTCTAATGCATTAGTTGAGAACACACTTGGATGTCCATCTACTGGATGACCCTGCTTTCTGCGTAACAATTTCTTCGATGATGCATCCCATGTATAATATCAACGTATTTCGAATAGAGCAATGTTTTCGCAAATGGATCACTGACGGAAGTTGAAAAAAAACTCGCTAATGTTAATTTTGTTGCTGGTGGTGTTTCTGTTGACTGTATTGTATTCTCTGGGTTGAAATAGACTCTTTGGTCATTCCCCAAATTAACTTCGAGACGCACAACAGTCGGAAAACGTTCATGAATTGCAAAAGAAATATCCTACAAAGCGCTTTATTTCAGTTCACGTATCGACCGTGTCGTTTAAAACCAATAACCGCCATGTTGCTTCCTATGGTGACGTATTTACAAACGCATTTTATCGATTACACCAAACTACAATACGCAACATTCACATGACTTTTGAATGTGAATTAGACAATAGTGGCGAATATGGTACGACCCATGTGTTGTCAACTTTGATGTGTTGTTAACTTCGATATTTACGCCGATAGAGTGGATATCCATCATTTCCAGCTTGTGTTTCAGAAAAGCACATGGATAATGTTTCGCGCATTTATTGTCAGGCATACAAACCGAAGTGTGATTGTGGTGTCCGCAAGATCCATGAACCATGTTGGTTTTCATCACTTCATATAATACTGCATTTCTCTGCATCATTAATTTCCGCAGAAATGAGTTCATCAATTTGATCTGGTGTGACAACCATCCACCATCCAAAGAAGAATATATACGTGCGACAAACCTGTCTTTTGCCACTCAACAGAGTACATTTAGTATCTAACAGTACCACATATACCTACCCTACTCCAAGATAAACTCCATGAAACATCGTAACTGTTGTTTGAAAAGTCGTGCTGTGACATCGTGACGATCGCTTGCTTATTGACCGCGATCCATAATTCCGCACGTATGTCACCGCATCCTGGGAGTACTTCTTGCCTTGCCTTGCCTTTGGCTGCCATACTTTGATGGACCGATATTAGGGCGACCTCTTCGTGGCTTCGTAACAAATTTCAATCTGCAATTGACCTCTTTGTGTGAAACGCACGTAAAGTTTTCACTGAATAATTTTTCTTTTGAATAGCCGGAATAAAAAAGCAAGCGACCGAAATTGAACTATTCAAATAATTTACAAATCAAAATATTGAAAAACAAAACAAACAAAAATTGAAAAAAAATGTTTATGGAAAAAAGATACTTTTTGGAATTATCCAAAAAAAAAAAAAACATTTCCATAATTTTCTTAAGTATTCTCCTAAAAAAAAAGTATTCTCCTTGTTTGGGCGGAGACCTATCCGAATTGGTGGTAATCACCGAAATCGGTCCAGGCGTTCTCTAGTTATAAGCATAGTAACTAACATCACTTTCTTTTATATATATAGTATTAAGCGATGTGATAAAAACTTGATCCACAGATGTCGCCTTTTACTTTGGCATCGTTTTGTTTAATACACGTTTACGCCAATTTAAGGTTTGAATATTGGATACTGCGATGGCAGCGCCATCTCTGAATCAAACATTCCAAATTTAAAAATTGATTAAAAATGAAAAAATTATTTAAAAAACATTTTCCAGTGGACCAAATTGTAAATATAAACCATTCCCGAATCTCCTTGAACGTACACACAAAATTTCATCAAAATCGGTCCATCCGTTTAGGAGCAATTCCAAGGCAAACACACGGTCAGAAGATTTATATATATAAAGATAGTATTTAGATCGGGGTTTAAAAAGCTTCGGTGATCGGACGAGAACCGATGTATTCAGCGTAGTATGGTCGTTGGCCGCTGTGGTCGGTGTGTGTATATGTTACCTATCCACCCATAAAAATTAAAATAATAATAAATAAAATTCAAACTTTAATAGCTTTCATCTTCCGCGAAATCGTATTGCAGTTAACAATATCATTTTATATCTATATATAAAGCAAAAACTTAACTGTTAAGGGCCAAACAAAATATAATATACTTCTAAAGTTCAGAATTAATTAGTTTTAAGGTCTTGTTTGCTGAAAAGGAAAACAGTAAAAACTACTAGAGTCGAAAACATAAAGCAGTGACCGTACAGAAAAATACCGTTATATGGGAGGTGGCCGTAGTTTTTGCCCAATTTTAATCATTTTCATAATCTCACCTAACTAGGTACAATCTAAAATGTGTACCAAATTTAGTCGAAATCGATAAAGAAGTTCCAGAGATTTACATATGCACTCAAAAGTGGGCGGTGACATGCCAAAATTTTCATATTGTCGAATTTCTGGCTGCAATACAACACCGAATACCAAACTCAAGATGTTTCCCTTTAACAGTTATTAAAATTTCCGATCTTTAGTGTTTTCAAAAATTACCGTTATATGGTAGGTGGGCGTGGTTATTATCCGATTTCGATCATTTTCCAGATATCTCTTAAGTAGGCATTGTGTAATAGGTATACCAAATTTTAACGAAATCGGTGAGGTGGTTCCAGAGATATGCATATGAACTCATAAGTGGGCAGTGCCACGCCCCCTATAAAAAATTTCTGTACTGTCGAATTTTCTGCTTAAATACAACATCACATACCAAATTTGAGCAAATTAGCTTCGATAGCTACAAAACAAGCAAACAATCGACAGTGGAATAGGAATTGGATTTTTTTTTTACAAAATACAATATACGAAATTTTCTCGCTAAAAACCGGAGGCTCGATTTTCATTTTAGACCCATGGTTTCTTGGGCAAATTTTCTTAGAATTCATCGTAGTTTACGATTTTGATAACCGCTTTGTCAAGAAAAAAATTGACCCACTCTAATGTACATATATATATTTGCAGATTTGTGATTACGAACATCGAATTTTAGCTATAGATTCAAAATATGGTGGAGCCGCTCACGATTCTTTTGTATGGAAGCATTCTGCGCAGAGGAGATTTTTGGAGGAAGCATATAATCAAAACAATATGAGAAATGTCTGGCTTTTGGGTAATAACGGGTGATTTTTTTGAGGTTAGGATTTTCATGCATTAGTATTTGACAGATCACGTGGGATTTCAGACATGGTGTCAAAGAGAAAGATGCTCAGTATGCTTTGACATTTCATCATGAATAGACTTACTAACGAGCAACGCTTGCAAATCATTGAATTTTATTACCAAAATCAGTGTTCGGTTTTTTTTTTTTTCGGACAAATTTTGTTCAGCGATGAGGCTCATTTCTGGTTGAATGGCTACGTAAATAAGCAAAATTGCCGCATTTGGGGTGAAGAGCAACCAGAAGCCGTTCAAGAACTGCCCATGCATCCCGAAAAATGCACTGTTTGGTGTGGTTTGTACGCTGGTGGAATCATTGGACCGTATTTTTTCAAAGATGCTGTTGGACGCAACGTTACGGTGAATGGCGATCGCTATCGTTCGATGCTAACAAACTTTTTGTTGCCAAAAATGGAAGAACTGAACTTGGTTGACATGTGGTTTCAACAAGATGGCGCTACATGCCACACAGCTCGCGATTCTATGGCCATTTTGAGGGAAAACTTCGGACAACAATTCATCTCAAGAAATGGACCCGTAAGTTGGCCACCAAGATCATGCGATTTAACGCCTTTAGACTATTTTTTGTGGGGCTACGTCAAGTCTAAAGTCTACAGAAATAAGCCAGCAACTATTCCAGCTTTGGAAGACAACATTTCCGAAGAAATTCGGGCTATTCCGGCCGAAATGCTCGAAAAAGTTGCCCAAAATTGGACTTTCCGAATGGACCACCTAAGACGCAGCCGCGGTCAACATTTAAATGAAATTATCTTCAAAAAGTAAATGTCATGAACCAATCTAACGTTTCAAATAAAGAACCGATGAGATTTTGCAAATTTTATGCGTTTTTTTTTAAAAAAAAGTTATCAAGCTCTTAAAAACTCACCCTTTTATATGCACTTATACAGCTGCAAAATATATTTATAAACATATCTACGTATTTTCTCAATTAACAGGAGATTCTGGATATCCTTTGGAACCATGGTGTTTGACACCATTTAGAAACCCCGAAGTTGGCTCGTGCCAAGCACGGTTTAATGAAATCCATGCAAAAGCACGCTGTATTGTTGAACGAACCATTGGTATACTGAAAGGCCGGTGGAAAATTCTTACCAATGATAAAAGAAGTCGGTATAGTCCTGAAAAGATGGCAAAGTTCGGCAATGTATGTGCAGCGTTGCATAACATTTGCATACAATATAAAAATACAACATATTGCAGATATTTTGTAAACGAAAATAATGATACAGAAATAGATACCGGAAATGAGACTCAATTAACCAAAATTGGTCATAAAATTAGAGATCACATTATGTTGTCTTTAGATAATAATTGAATTAAACGTTCCAACAACATTTGAATTCATAAGTATTTTATTTTAACAAATATATTTTCAATAAAGAATTTAGAATTAACATATCTTATATATTGGTATTTATTTATGGATTTTTCTCTTTAAAATATCAAGCTCATGAGTTTTAATCTCCAACTCTAAAGCTTTTATTTTCATATCTGCAGCATGTGCCTCTTCTTTTATTTGGAGAGATCTCTGCTTTAGCGCAAGTAGTTTCTCAATATTTTTATTTATTTGCGCTTGCGTTACTTCATATGCGCGTAAATTGCATTTTAAAAGAGAAAGCTTTTCACTTTCGACAGTGGGCTTCGCTTTACATGATTTTGTCGCACTGCGACTGGTGGATGGAGTCGGATCTTCTTCTTCCTCGCTATCTATAATCATTTCTACCAACTCATTTAATCCTTCTTCGGGCTCTACATTTCCAAAAGATTTTACTACGGTCAACCCTTCTACAGCAACATCTATCCCCGTAGCTTGGAGGAGTTGCTCTTCTGCTGCAGTTAATAGCTTTTCCTCGTACGGACCACCACCAGTCCTTTGTTTTGAGGCTTTGTTGAAAGAAATTTTCTTTTTTATGTTGTGCTTCTGGTCAGCAAATACCTATTTTTGTATATTATTATTATTTTAATCATCTATTATTTTATTTATCTTACTTTTCGCCAAGATTTAGCATCTTTCATCGGTGGCCCGGCAGCGTTCAGTTTTAAAGTCAACGCCTCCCATAGCTTATTTGCTGCAACTTTGCCTTGCCCACAATTAGGCAAAATATTTTTTGCCAAGTCCTGATGCTGTAGCATAAAGTCACTCATCAAATTTTTTTGACGCATATTTATTTTGTTTACATTGGTCCTTCAATTATTAGTTATAATTATATCACATGTTAAATAAACTAAATAAATGAAAAATTACTTACATTTTGCCCCTCTGACTATTTTTAGCGGATATATTCAAATTTTTTGTTCAATTTGTGCTATAACGTTTCTCAAATAGCTAACGAATGAAATTTCGATTCTTTCGTACAAACAAGAACTCGTTATCGAATGAGAAAATTTCAAATTTCGAAAGTGCCTATTCGATAGCGACTACAACGATCCGAAAACAAAAAATATTCTTAAATTTCGCTCGTTAACGTGTGCCGCGATTCGGGCCCAGGTTATTTCTTTAAACTTCCTTATAAAAAGTAATTTCAATAATAACTTCAGTTTATGAACCACTGTTTCTTCAAACACATACATATGACCAAATGAATCTTATGAGAGCGCAATGTAAATAATTACCCAACAACCCTTCTACCACCCGCCAATCGTAGAATTTCCAACGACTCAGCTGGTTGCTCTGTCACACCGCAGGGATGCCAGGCTCGATATACTGTAGTAATTATAAAAATTGTCTTCAATATATTTGAAATTTTCTTAAAATAACTCAAATTCAAAATCGAATGCTTTTATTTACAAATATATAAACTAGTTTTATTAGTTTGATTTCAATTTTGATATTTTTTACTATGAAAAATTATAATTGAAAACTTACAGCCCTATTCTGAAAAAACCTCTCAACTGAGTTGAGAGGAAATATTTGAGAGATTTCTTGTGAGGCATAATTTGTGAGGCTATTCTAGCTCAAACCTCATAAGAAAAAAGCTTAAAAAAGTCACCACGTGAGGTAAAAAGCTTTTAGCTGTCAAACAGCTGTTTTAAGAAAAATAAGCAAACAAAAAAGTACACAACAATGGAAAATCAGCATATGTAAGTAATTTTGCAAATTTTAAATATATATATACAATAATTTTATATATTCCTAGGCGTACAAAAACGGAGAGAACAACTCAAGAGCAGCTGCAACATTACATAATGTTTTGCAAGCAGCATCCTGAGTTGCAACGCGGGAAGCTAACTCCGACCAACCCTCAAGGGCTGCAAATACTTTGGTCGGAGTTAGCAGACAATTTAAATGCCTTAAGAGGCCCAACTCGGTCGGCAGCCAAGTGGAAGGAGGTAAGTTAATAAATGCTTGTGTTTGTGTCACATTATTAAAATACATACATATATTTCCATAGTCATTAATGCATTGGAAACACCAGTTGCGATCGCGAGCGCGCAAACTGAAAACACATGCGCAAGCGACTGGTGGAGGCCCTCCGATAAGTGGAATGACTCCATTCGAGGAGCAAGCCATAACAACATTTGGGGCAGCAGCGGTAGATGGATTGCCGGGTGTTGCGACTTTGGGTCATCAGGTAATATTTTAATTTAATATTTTTAATTACATGAGGCAATAATTGGTCCCTTTTATACTTACAGGTTTTGCCGTTGTATATAAATACACTTGAAGCTCCAGCTTCCTCGCCAACACCAACAGTCGCATCGCCTGCTCCAGCACCCTCACTAGCAGTCGCATCGCCTGTTCCAGCATCTTCACTAGCAGTCACATCGCCTGCTCCAGCTTTTCCTGCTTTATCAAACAATTTTTCTTCCTCGCCATCACCTCATTTTTCTTCTTCACCATCACCTCCATCTTCTTCCTTATCTCCTCCCATATTATCTTCTTCTATGCCGTCGCCTTCTTATATCCCTCCCGAAAAATTGACTGCAGCGAAGATGCTTGGAACAGTGCTGAAAAAAATGGAGGACAGAGAAAAGCGAGAGGAGGAGGCCATTGCTCTACAAAGGCAAATTGTAGAGCAAAATGCGCAGATGACAGGGGTGCTGACTCAAATGACACAGGCACTAACCTCGCTGTCAGAGGTTATGGCTAAGTTGTCCCAAAAATTGGATAAATAATAATAAAAATGTAAAAAATGAAATAGAAATGTAAAAAATTAAATAAAAATGTAAAAAATGAAATAGAAATGTAAAAAATGAAATAGAAATGTAAAAAATGAAATAAAAATGAAAAAAAATTAAATAAAATAAAATTAATTATTTAAACATATGTAGATGTCTTTTTATTCATTCTTAGAGGAAGTAAAATGTACAGAGACAGTAAGTAACTTACATATATGTATATATATTTATGTATATATATTTATGGTACATAACGCCACTGGAAATATATACATACATATGTATATTATAAAGACATAATGTAACGTTCTCTTACTCTAGCACCCTCCCTAAAATTGGGGTTTTCGAAAACAATTTCGGTGTCTTGTGATTCTTCTAAAACTTCTTCGAAGCCAAGGTCTGCAGCCACACCATGCTTCAGTAATATGTTGTGAAGAATTGTACACGCGTAAATAATCAAAGACGCTTTTTCAGGGCTGTAATGAAGGCACCGGAATCGTGACTTCAAAACACCAAAGGCCCTCTCAATGGTATTACGTGCTTTGGCGTGCAACTTATTGTAACGCACTTCCCTTGCGTTTGAAAGTTCAGCGACTGGCGTTAACAGCCATGGCTCCAATGGATATCCTTGGTCGCCTAACAACCACGAATCACTTTGCGTGTTATAGGTATTTGTGAGGTGCATACGTGTTGGGGATGTGGTCCAAATACCAGAATCATGGCAAGACCCGGGATATCTCGCGTTGACAGCGGTGAACAGAAGTCGATGATCACAAACCTGCCAAAAATACAAATATATACATATGTATTAATAGAAAGATTGGTAAATAGTTTGTATAATATAGAACATTACGTACTGCTTCTACATTAAGGCTGTAAAATCCTTTCCGGTTCATAAAAAGTGAGAGAGGAGTAGTGGCGTCTGTAGTTGAGGGTGAAACAATCCCAATATGGGTACAATCGATTGCGCCGATTGTGCCCTTGATCCCAAATTTCGTGTAAAAACTGTAAGAAAAAATTTATTTATTTATTTATATTTATTTTTATTTATTTATCTTACCCCTTTTTTGCATCTGACACATCCTGCGCGCTTGAAGGGAAATAAATTTCACTTCCCTTAACATCAACAATTAGTTTTGAAATAAAGTGCAGAGCTCTTGATACTGAGGATTGGCTCATAGAGAGCATATAATTATTACCAACGCATTTTTGATACGAGCCATGCCCGTAAAAATATAAACTCGTCAGGAAACGCAGATCAAAAGGAATACTTGACTTCTGCACATCATGCGGCTCCAATTCACTTATCAGCAATTTACACAGCGATTTTGGGAATCGAAATGTGTTAATAAATGCAGTGTCTTGCATAGTAAAGGGATCGCTTTTGTCTCGCAAACCATTTAAAATTTTTCTCCTACCCCCGATTCCTCCTCCTCAACAATTGCCGCATATACAAATAATAATTCCTCCATTCTAATAACACTCAATTCTCAATATTTTAAAAAATTTAAAATATGCAAAACAAAACTGTTGAGAATACCAAAAGTCACACTTGTACACATACACATTGTGTGTGTGTGGAAAGGGAATGAACAATGAAGATCACAGAGAGAGGCAAAGCTCTCTCTTCTCTTTGTTCTCTCCCTCTCTGCCTAAGAACATTTTTGCTTCATTTTTGTATGCACATGCGTGCCCTTCTTACTTACTTGCAGACAATGAGAGCGTGCGGTTGTGTTAAAGAAATAAATAATTAAAACGACAATTAAAGTGTTTTTCATTTTACTATTTTGGCAAATACGGCTGGTGTGTTTCTTGGAGTTGATATAAAACATTGATTATATAAATTCCATAGGTTATGGGCCCAGTCACAATTTGCAGCTAAGTGCTATAGTGAAATGCTTTGAATATTAAATTAAATAATTAAAGTGAAATAAAAAAAAAAAAAAAATTGAAACAATTAAAACTTAAATCAAGTCTAAACAAAATAATTATTATTGAAATTTGTGCTTATAAGTGAACAACGTACATATACATATTTGTATAACAACGCACCAAATTGGAGCACTTTTTTTCTTTCAGTTTCTATGCGAGTGTTAAGCAGACTAGCAACACAAATTCTAAGAAGCGCATAACAGTCAAAAAAGAAGAACAGTTATTCTCGGAAGATGGAAAAAGGAAAGAGAAACATAACACCCTTTAACGGGGAAAAGTATTCTATATGGAAATTTAGAGTCAGGGCTTTGTTAGAGGAAAACGAGTTGTTAAAAGTGATTGATGAGGAACCAAGTGATAAGGAAAGTGATGAAGTGAAGCGAGCAGAAAGAAATGCAAAGAGTCTTGTAATTGAATATTTGAGTGACTCTTTTTTAGTTTTTGCCAACAATGGGAACTCGGCTAGGGAGATTTTTGAAAATTTGGACACTATTTACGAGCGTAAAAGCCTGGCATCTCAGCTTTCATTACGCAAACAACTATTGTCTTTAAAATTGAAGGGTGATACTCCGCTATTAAACCACTTTCGTTTATTTGATGATTTGGTTACTGAGTTAGTTGCGGCGGGAGCCAAGATAGATGAAATGGACAAAGTGTCTCATTTGCTTCTAACACTTCCAACTAGCTATGATGGGGTAATAACAGCGATAGAAACTCTCTCTGAGAGCAATTTAACATTAGGCTTTGTAAAGACTCGGCTTCTCGATCACGAAATAAAACTAAAAGGAGTTAGCAAGGACACAAGTGCAAAAGTTTTGCAGGCTATAGGCAATCGAGAGTCTAGGGATAGCACATACAAAAACAAGATAACAAAATTTGTGAAGAAACAATTTCAGAATAAAGCAAAGCTTAGGCTGAAGTGTTTTCATTGCGGCAAATTAGGTCATATAAAGAAAGACTGTTTCTTCCTAAAAAGGCAGGCAGGTGGCAACCAGAATGTTCATGTCCAGAGTAATGTTAGAGAGAGACAGGCTCAGATGGCAACAGCAACGCAGCCAGAACGCTCGTTTGCATTTATGATGAACGTAACGGTTAGTGAGAAACAGACTCAGAAGGCAGCAACGCAGCTGGACTGTGCTTTCGCATTTATGATGAAATTAGCTAATTCCAGTGAAAAGACAGATGGCGTAGATTTTATATTAGATTCAGGGGCGTCAGATCATATAGTAAATGACATAACTGTATTTTCCGAGTATGAGAATATAAATCCAAGTGTGGCGATTGAGATTGCAAAGCGTGGAGAATTTGTGTATGCTACTGCAAAGGACAAGTTAGTCTTAACAGTTCTGGGGAAAACATTACATTACAAAATGTACTGTATTGCAAGGAAATCCCGCACAATTTACTATCCGTGAAGAAGATGCTAGATGCTGGAATGTCCGTCGAATTTAATCCCGATGGTATAAAAATAATCAAAAATGGTAACTTGGCATTTGAAGGGGTATGTAAGTATAATGTACCGATTATGAAATTTTATTTAAATAGTAAAGTATATACATCCAAAATTTTAAATGATGCTGAATATCGCTTGTGGCATGAAAGGTTAGGCCATATCAGTGTAGGAAAATTCTTAGAAATTAAACGGAATACAGTAGAACTCCAATTATCCGAATTAATGGGGACCGGGACCTATTCGGATAATCAAATATTCGGATAATCGGATTTTTTTTTTTAAATTGCCATTTAGAAATAAAAATCATAGTTTTTTAAACATCTCCGTCAATGTAAGCTGTTTTGCGGTCTTCAACCGTTTTCGGGCAGCCAGGTCACGCATTCGCTTGACGGTGAGCAGTTGCAAGTGGTCACACTCGGGCTGACGCTCCATCCACTTCAAAGCAGTCTCGAGGCCGGCAAATGCTTCACTAGCTGATGGTCCAGCGTCTACTTCAACATCAGCAGAAAGTTCTTCTTCCACTTCCACTTCAACATCTTCTCGCACACTTACAACAATTTCATCGTCATTGAGAATTTGAAAACCAGGGTCAGACGTGTCACAAGCCATCCACTCTCCTACATTGTGATTCGGATAATCGGCGATTCGGATAGTCGGAGTTCGGATAATTGGAGTTCTACTGTAGCTTGTTTTAAGATGTTGAACTTATAAAAAACGTACAGCTAAATAGAAATGAAATATGTGAGGCGTGTATTAACGGAAAGCAATCTAGGCTAAAATTCGAAAAATCTAAAAACAAAGAAAATATTGACCGCCCATTGTTCGTAGTTCATTCTGACGTGTGTGGTCCGATTACGCCCTCAACTATTGATAATAAAAACTACTATGTAGTATTTATTGATCAGTTCACACATTACTGTGTGACATATTTAATAACTTATAAATCAGACGTGTTTTTTGTATTCAAAGACATTGTGGCGAAAAGTGAGGCTCATTTCAACTTAAAAATGGTAAATCTATATATTGATAATGGTAGGGAATACCTCTCTAATGAAATGCGTGAATTTTGTGTAGAAAAAGGTATCAGCTATCATTTAACGATTCCTCATACCCCACAATTGAATGGTGTTGCAGAACGGCTGATTAGAACAATCACCGAAAAAGCTCGTTCTATGATTAACTGTACCAAACTTAATAAAAGTTTTTGGGGTGAAGCTGTTTTGACAGCAACTTATTTAGTTAATAGGTCCCCAAGTAGAGCTTTGGAAAATATAAGAAAAACACCATATGAGATGTGGCATAAAAAGAAGCCAATATTAAAATATTTAAAAAATTTTGGATCAACTGTATACGCACTAAATAAAGTGCGTAAGCGAAAATTTGATGAGAAATCTATCAAGACTATACTCGTTGGGTATGAGCCAAATGGCTATAAATTGTGGAATGAAGAATCGAGAAAATTTATGATAGCTAGAGATGTAGTGGTGGACAAAAAAAATATAAAATCTATGACCTTAAATGAAAATGACTCTGTGGTAAAACATAGTGATGTTAGCAGAAGTCATGATTCTCCAATTGAAGAGAATGAAGAGTCAAATTTTCCATCACAGGAAATGAATGAATCAATGGATTCAAAGTCTGGTGAAAACTCAAATGAAAATTCCACTTGTCTCGAGAATACCGATCCAGTAGTTGAAACTGGTGATAATATACAAGAAAATGAAAATCAACAAGTCAGACGCAGTGAGAGAAATAAAGATAAACCAAAATTATCATATAGATTTTTAGAAAAATGTCTTATGAATACCCAATATATGAGGAAATTAAATTTCGCGATGACAGAACCTTGTGGGAGGAAGCCATTCAAGATGAACTAAATTCTCATTTTGTAAATAATACATGGTGCTTAGTGCAAAGGCCTATGGATAAAAACCAGTGTTTAAAAAACTGCAGTCGAAGTAGCAGAAGTCGCTATACTTTTGCTTTTCACTGCTTCGACTGCGAGCAACTTCTTAAAATGAACAGTTGCTTCTGCTTTTACTTCTGAAGAAAACAGAAGTCGCAGTCGAAGCAAAAGCAGAAAACGATCGCCGACGAAAAGCGAATCAGCAGCAGCAGACGCCGTGTAAAAAGTTTTGATTTTGCTTTGCTGCTGCTTTCGCTAAGCAACGCAAGTCGAAGCAGCAGCAACTGCTCGATTTCTGCAAGTCGCCAGCAGCAGCAGTCGCCGTTTGAAAATTTCGATTCTGCAAGTCGCGTCTACTGTCAAGACTACTGTCGCGTCTGAATTTTTCTACGTATACTGTATGATTCTTGTTTTTGTGCGTCAGTGTTACATTATAAAAATAAAGTACATGTTCGAAATAACATTTTTTCAAAAAATTAATATTTAGTTTAATATTGTTAATTTACAGAAAAATTATGCAAATCGGGTTGGGAATGAGCGAAGTCTTAAATTTAATAAACTTATACAAGCATAAATCAAAATATTATTGCGCATTTTAAATTTATTATTTCAATTGGTATATAAATTTTATGCCACAATTATTATATAGTAGTCTAAAAATATGAATTCTTATTTTTTCCAGAAGTACATTTGTAAAAAAGGATCTTTCTCCTTTTCTTATTATCTTATTTTTCCCAGAAATACATTTGTAAAAAAAAGGATCTTTATCCTTTGTTATTATTTTCTTTTTCCCAGAAATACATTTGTAAACAAAAGGATCTTAATCCTTTCTTTATTTTCCACATAAAAGATTTAAGCTACCTGCCTCTCATTTACGTATATATGTATACCGACGAAAGTTTTATTTCTGACGGCTACAACATCTCGAACCTACCTACCCTACGCCTTTGCGCTAATGATTCTATCATGATAGCAAATGCCCACATACAGATTTGGCAATGGTAATAGGAATTCGAGATGCCCCGTTAATTGTTTAACTATGGCGCAAAGTGATATTTGGATGTATTTCGAGAATAATGTTGATGAAGGCATAGCTGAATGTAAAACATGTAAAAATAAACTAAAAAATAATAGACTTTCAAATTGGAGCAAGGGATCCAAACGGAAGTCAGTAGTGCATTCGACGTCTACTCAAAGATTGACAATCTTCAACTTCCTTTCCAAAGAATCGACGCAGACGTTCTCACATTTTGGAAAGGAAAGCAGTGCACAGACCAGGAGCTATATGCACTAAGTAATGTTTCTGTACCACCAACTCAGGTACATATGTATATACAAATGTTTTAATAAATTAATGTTTACAGTTTCATAAATACAAATTTTTTCTAACAGGTGACGATTGAACGAGCATTTTCGACGTTAAGACTTGTACTTACTGATTAGCGAAATCGACTAAGTCAGGAAGTACTAGAGAATATATTTCTGGTCAAATTAAATCCAAGCTTTCTGGACTTAGCGATTGATAACTTATCTCTTTTTCAAAATGACGAGGATTTTGAAAGTTTATTTTGAATAATATTGTATTTTATGAAAAAAGTGAATTAAAAAAAAAAAACAAATTGTTAAACTGTTTAATTTATTAGAATACAGGGGGAGCAACAAACAGCATAAGCAGCAAAGTAAATCTCGACAGCAGTCTCGACTGCGAAATGCAGCGACTTGCAGAATCGAAAGCAGCAGTAAAGCAAAATCAAAAATTTTCAAACGGCGACTGCTGCTGCTGGCGACTTGTAGAAGTCGAGCAGTTGCTACTGCTTCGACTTGCGTTGCTTAGCGAAAGCAGCAGCAAAGCAAAATCAAAACTTTTTACACGGCGTCTGCTGCTGCTGATTCGCTTTTCGTCGGCGATCGTTTTCTGCTTTTGCTTCGACTGCGACTTCTGTTTTCTTCAGAAGCAAAAGCAGAAGCAAAATCACATGAAATGAAACTTGCTGCAGTTTTTAAAACACTGATAAAAACATACTAGATTGCAAGTGGGTTTTTAGTTGGAAGCAAGATGAAAATGGTAATTTACTAAAATATAAGGCAAGACTGGTAGCAAGGGGCTTCACCCAAGAATATATGATGGATTATGATGAGACCTTTGCACCTGTTGCACGAATTTCTAGTTTCAGATTTCTTTTAGCATTTTCTAATCAATATAATTTACTGATCCATCATATGGATGTAAAAACAGCGTTTTTATATGGAACTTTAAAGGATGAAATTTATATGAAGGTTCCAAAAGGTTTAAACCAGTATGATGGAAATAAAGTATGTAAACTAAATAAAGCTATTTATGGCCTTAAGCAAGCTGCACGATGCTGGTTTGAGGTTTTTGAAAGTGCACTTAAAAATTTTGGTTTTCAGAATCTAGAAGTAGACCGATGTATATATATTTTAAGTAAGGGAGATATAAGTAAAAATATATATATACTATTATATGTTGACGATGTGGTAATTGCCACCAGTAGTTCCGAAAGTATGTCTAAATTTAAAACTTATCTTTCAAGTACGTTTCAAATGACTGACTTATGTTAAATACGACATTTCCTTGGAATAAAAATTGATCGAAAAGATGATCAAATTTGTCTCAGTCAATCTGCATATCGTCACCTGAAATGCAAATTAACGTAACAACATTTTCAGAAATTCACAGTGGCATGAATGAAACACGGAATAAAATGGAACATGAGTGAAACAAAATATTAATATTGGTTAAAACTGGTTTATATATGACCGCAGAACCAGAAAATGTTGAACATATTTAATATTATGTATATAATTTGAAGTAGTGAAGCGTAATCAATAAGACACTCAATTTCGAATTTTTTGATGATACGTTATTTTGCATTTCAGGTGACGATATATTAAAAATGTTTTAAAGAAATTCAAAATGGAAGATTGTAATCCAGTTAGTACCCCTCTTCCAAGTAAACTAAATTATGAGGACTTGCAAGCTGAAGAACCGTGTGAGGCACCATGTAGGAATTTAATTGGCTGTTTAATGTATATAATGTTGTGCACACGTCCGGACTTGAGTACATCAATAAGTATCTTAAGCCGGTACACTAATAATAATAATAAAGAATTATGGCAATGTCTTAAACGAGTTTTAAGATGCCTAAAAGGAACTGTTGACTTAAAGTTATCGTTCAAAAGGAATCTTAAAGTGAATAATATTCTTATAGGGTATGTCGATTCTGATTGGGCTGGAAATGAAACTGATAGGAGAAGTACTACAGGATATATATTTAAAATGTTTGGAAATTGTTCAATTTCCTGGAGTACTATGAAACAAAAATCAGTAGCTGCTTCATCTACCGAAGCCGAATATATGGCCTTATTTGAAGGTGTTAGAGAAGCATTATGGCTAAAGTCATTAATAAATGAAATTAAGTTAAAATTAAATGGCCCAATAGATATTTTTGAAGACAACAAAGGTTGTATTAGTATAGCCAATAATCCTACTTGCCACAAGAGAACTAAGCACATAGATATTAAATATCATTTTACCAGGGAACAAATTGAAAACAAACTAATCTGCGTCAAGTATATTTCCACAGATTTCTAATTGGCAGATATTCTAACGAAGCCACTACCAACAGCTAGATTCACTGCACTGCGAGACCAACTGGGACTAACTGGACCTTCAGCCTGAACATAATTCACCTTTAAAACCAAGTCAAACTGGATCTCTTGGCATATACATATATATATATCAGAGGCCTGCACGATTAAGGTAGGCATCGTACGATTACGTTACTAAGTAACACTTCTGACGATTACCACGATGCGAAGGTAACATTGCGCATCGGCATCGCGGCATCGTGGTATCGTACGATTACTATCTGGTATCGTCAATGGCAAATGAAACGCTATAGTCTTACATGATGTTAATTCGTTGCTGGCTCGACAACGACTGAACGATAGAGCAGAGCCGCTCAAAATAATGCGCAATTTATTTACCAACGCATACAATCACACATTTGATATCTGCTAGCGTATGATTGTGTGCGCGCGCTTGCTTAGTACACTGAGTGAAATCGTGCTATTTGGTTATTTTGTTATTAAAAATTTAGAAAAAAATAAAAAATTATGGTTTTTGATTAAAAAAGCAATTAAGAACAACAATAATTTTAAGTTAATTTTTTTAACTTTCCATGATTTTTTCCATATCGACGTCAAGATCGTAAGTTTTGATTCTCATTAAGTCCTCTATATGCTTATTCGAAACTGAATTCCTGTATTTCGAGTGTATTTTTGACGCTGGCAGAATTAGCGTCATAGCGTACATGCTTCGACTGCATTTGCTTGCCTATACTCCGAGTATAGGCATGAAAAATTTTGAGCGGCTCTGCGATAGAGCGTAAGCGTACGTGTGAAGTTAGTTTCCACAATTGTTCTAAGAAATGCCGACCACTGGTAACATGTTAGTAATCGGCGATGCCCGCGATGCCGATACCCTCGATGCCGATGCCCACGATGCCAAAGTACCGTTACGTAGCGTGTACTCGCCGCATCGGCATCGCCGCTTGCTAACATGTTACTTTTTTAATTACTCGTGCAGGACTCTGATATATATATATATATATTTAACAATAATCAAACTAAAATAATTTCTAGTCTAACCATTGCTGTTTATATAAACGAATCTTGTTAATTTATTTTTTTTTTTATTGATCTGATTGGGTTTTACTGGGTTTCCCCAATTCTTTGCAGCAAATGCTGGATCAAAAAAGAAGGAGTCCCCAGAGAAGAAAAATAATACAATCATTTGAATATGCACGCACTCGTCTGAAAATTATGTATCTTTTGTTATTCCTTAATTTTGTATCAGTGTAACTTTTAAGGTGGCGTGTTGAGAATACCAAAAGTCACACTTGTACACATACACATTGTGTGTGTGTGGAAAGGGAATGAACAATGAAGATCACAGAGAGAGGCAAAGCTCTCTCTTCTCTTTGTTCTCTCCCTCTCTGCCTAAGAACATTTTTGTTTCATTTTTGTATGCACATGCGTGCCCTTCTTACTTACTTGCAGACAACGAGAGCGTGCGGTTGTGTTAAAGAAATAAATAATTAAAACGACAATTAAAGTGTTTTTCATTTTAGTATTTTGGCAAATAGGGCTGGTGTGTTTCTTGGAGTTGATATAAAACATTGATTATATAAATTCCATAAAAACAAACACAGATGTTTTGTATTATGATGCCTGCTTTCACACGTCACAGATATTTGTGAGAATAGTGCGCATTTGAGCTCTTGAATTTTCGCCAGAATAAGGTAACCCTCACTACAGTGAGAAACATCATTGTAGTGAGGTTGGTGACTTTTGTGAGGGCATGAGAATAGGGCTGTTAGATGTGTACAAAACTACATATGCGTATTGAGAAATGGCAACATTGAATGAAAACGAGAACAAAACACTTACCGCTCGTGGCGAAGTGAGAAGATGTTTCTGTCCTCAGCGTTTGTATTCTATTTGTGTGCTTAGCCGCTCTCAATCAATAATGCCATACCGCGCAAATATATTTTTATTTTATGATTTCTTATATTTTTGAAAATATGTGCTCCCTTTCTATAGCGCATATTATTATTATAATACATTTTCAGAGGCAACTTAGATTTTTATAATTTAACAAAACAATTTCAGAAAAAAACCTCAATTCTTTGAATATTTTGATAAAACAACCAAACTGAAAATATCACAAATCATATATTTATATAAGCATTTTCATTAAATGGAACTGCAATATGTTTAAACACAATATATAAATATAATGGTCACAAGTATCTTTTCTTTTTTATATATGCAGATATGCATATGTACGTATAAAAGCCCACAACTTGAGAAAAGTTTGCCCAATTGTAACTAAAATGAATTTTTACAACTGGCATCACCACCATTAACTGATCTATCACATGTACAGTGGTGTGAACAAAATAGGAACAGCTATAGGTGTTGTGACGTTTGTTTCACTCACTGCCTGCTTCACTTACCACACTTGTTCGCTTTGTTCTATTTAAAATAAAACACCCAAACTCCGATTTTACCACTTTATTCGTGTAGCTTTGGATCGTATAAATTTAGCACTTATTTGGTACGTTTTCTCACCGATTAGTGATTATGTTATACAATATGTATAAATTAGTTTCCAATTGACTCTATTTCATCAACACAAGCACTACTATGATATAAGTAAGAGTTGGCTTCGAATGATGGATCGAGCTGGAGCGCTGCGTAGCGGTGGCGAAAAAGCGACGTAGATTCAGAGGCGGTTGAATCAGAACTGACAGGTGTAAAGCGGACCCTTTTTTAGTGGAGTGATGTGGTGTGTGTTTTAGTGTGTGGATCCTGCGCTCGCGCGTGTGGGTGGTGTTGATGTGAAGTGTGGTGATGTCGAGGTGAGTGTGGTGAGTGTGCGTGTTAATGATGGGTGTAGGTGTGGTGTGGGGCAGGCGACTAAGGCTCATTTAGCCATCCCGCCCCCCCTAGGCGAATATTTCAGCCTAGAATGCTTTGAAGCTGCTGGAGTGTGGCTACGACGCTGCTAAGGCCTGAGACGCGGCGTGGACGCGGTCGTGGTTGCTGGCGTCGTGTTGATGCCCCATTGTGTGGCCGTCGGGCACGGGATAATGATGGCCCACTTGTTCGACGGGGCCGCGCATCCCGGCTTACTGGAGGTCGTCGTATTGCGCCGCGGTTGCGGCCGGAAGGTTGTTGACGGGTGTCATTCCGAGTGATTCGGTGCAACATGGTGTGATGCGGCCGCATACAAATTTGGCAGAGATTGCCCGACGTACACTCGTGCCTTTGGTGGACAGGCGTCAGGCAATTCAGACAATGGCCGTGCGCCTGCACGACCAACTGGCGTTGTTGAGGTGGCAATCCCTTAAAGATGACGCATTGTGGCAGCCGGTGGGGTCGACGACATAGGGGACATCTACGGCGTGGTGGGTCGACGACAAGCGCGGGTGTTGACGGCAATGCGGCCGTTCCACTCCGAGGCACCGTTGGGGTGGTTGTTCGGGGCGCTGCAACTGGGGCAGCCGCTTGGCGTGGCACATTGACAGCCGAACGAGTGGTTGGTGCTGGCATGTCTGCATCCATATTGATCTGTTTGGAAGAGTGTTATTTCAATTAGAATTTGGTTGCATATAGGATATATGAGCATGGCTGCCACGTTATGCGGCATGAGTGGGTCGTTAGATTAATCGACTACATTTGTGTGGTATTTTAAATATATATATATGTGTATACGTATTTATATAAATTTTTATTTTATTTGTTTTTATATTCGGTTTATTTAGCAGTTTATCGGTTTTTTTGTTTCGCGGTTATCGGCGATCGGTAAGAAGCATAGTTTGACGAGCGGTCTTGTTAGCTTTCCGGATTGCGTACGGAGATCGACTACGCGAATATGACCGTCGGAGCGTGGATAAAGCTTCTCTATGCGGCCCAGCCGCCATTCGGTAGGTGGCAGGCAATCGTCGTGAATCAGGACACAATCTCCAACTTTTGGCGCATTTTCTGTATTTTTCCATCGGTACATCTTGTGGAGGTCCTTTATATAGTCCTCTTTCCATCGGCTACTGAAATTATGATGGAGAATTTTAATTCTTTCCCATCTATTTAATAAGGAAAGCGACTCCACGCCTGGCTCAGGTGAGGCCAGAATGGGTGCTCCTTTTAAGAAATGCCCTGGAGTTAGGGCTGCGAAGTCGGAGGGATCTTGTGATAGTACTGTGAGCGGCCGTGAGTTGAGAACGGCTTCAATTTTAGCTAATAATGTCGTGAATTCTTCATAATTATATTTATAGCTGCCGGCTAGCTTCTTGAAATGAGATTTGAAGCTCTTTACAGCTGATTCCCATAAACCACCCATATGAGGAGCGCTTGGAGGTATAAATTGCCAATTGATACCTTGAGGGGCGTACTTTTGTACGATATCAGGGGACACTTGTTTTAAGAAATCCACAAACTGTTTTTCTGTGGCTCGTTGGGCTCCTATGAATGTTTTGCCATTATCGCTCATGATTTTGGAGGGGAAGCCACGTCGAGCGACGAAACGAGCAAATGCCGCGAGAAAAGCCTCCGTCGTCAGATTAGTACACAGCTCAAGGTGTACTGCCTTTGTCGTGAAACATACAAAGACAGCCACATAGCCTTTCATGAGAGTGGGAGATCTTAGCATGGACGCCTTTATTTGAAAAGGCCCAGCAAAATCGACACCTGTGGTCGTGAAAGGCGGAGCGAAATTGCAGCGTTCAGGTGGAAGTGCTGCCATAATCTGAGTTCGCATTTTTTGCTTATGCATAGTGCAGATTTTGCACATGAAAATGCATTTTTTGATCTGGGGCTTAAGACGGGGAATATAATACTCTTGGCGTACCATATGTTGCATGAGGCGCTGCTCTGCGTGCAACATTAATATATGGATGTAATTCAGGAGTAATGTGGCAAAAGGAGACTTCTCAGGTATTATGATGGGTGGCGTTCGTTGTAAGTCAGGCTTGAATTAGCGAGCCGACCATTGGCACGAAGCAGACCTTTCGTGTCTAAAAATGGGTTTAGTACTAAGAGTGAGCTCTTTTTGTCAATTGGCTTCGATTCTCTTAGTAACGATATATCGCGACTGAAGTAGCGCGTTTGGGTTGAGGCGATAAGCGCGACCTTTGCTTTTTGTAAGTCCTGGTGCGTCAATGTATCGCAATGAGTGTAAGTTACTCCTTTAACTTTAAGTTTAAATTGCTCAATGAATTTGAGCATATATGCGACAACTCTGAGGGCTCGGGGGAACGATGAAAATCGTTCAAGGATTTCATTATCATCCACTATTGTATGATAGGTGTCGATTTTTTGACTTTCTGGGGCGATTATGTTGCGCATTGTCGATTGTGGCCAAGAATCTGAGGATTCGGTTAACCATCGGGGGCCATTCCACCAGAGCGTGGTGGTGGCAAGATCAAGGGGTTTGCACCCTCTTGTACCTAGATCAGCAGGATTGTCGGCACTGGCTACGTGTCGCCACGTGGCTGCTCCTACTAGGTCAAGTATTTGAGAGGTTCGATTAGAAATATATGTTTTCCACGAGTGTGGTGGCTTTTCTAACCAGGCTAGAACGATTTCGGAATCGGACCATAGATATAATTTGCATTTGGTCATGTTCATGTGGGTCTGCACTATGGAAACCAGCTTGGCTAGTAGCAGAGCGCCACAGAGTTCACGTCGTGGTAGACTTATCGTTTTTAGAGGTGCTACTTTTGCTTTTGCAGCTAGTAGGTGGCTTGTGGTTGCGGTGTCGCTTTGTGCGCGCACATAGATCGTGGCACAATATGCCTTTTCAGAGGCATCGCAGAAGCCGTGTAGTTCCACTTTGTATTCGGGGGAATAATTTACCCACCGTGGAATTTGTATCTGCGAGATGTCTTTTAGATTATTAGCAAACCGGGACCACTTCTCTAAGCGAAGAGGTTTCACTTGTTCGTCCCAGTCTGTTCCGTCTAGCCATAACTCTTGAATCAGGATTTTCGCTTGTATCATAATTGGCGCAAGCCATCCTGCGGGGTCAAAAAGTTTTGCCATTGAGGATAAAATTTGCCTCTTTGTTATGGCGGATAATGCGGTTATGGACTCTGTCGTGTATGAGAACTGGTCCGATATCGCATTCCATTGGATGCCCAATGTTTTTGTTATACTTTCCTTTTCAAATATAAGGAAATTAGTATCCAATTTGTTATCGTTTGGTATATTTTTTAAGATACTTGGGTGATTAGCTGTGATCTTTTTTAGGGGAAACCCTGCGGTGTTGAGGGCCTTTATCACTTGTGATAAGGACTCGTATGCTTGTGAGAGGCTGTGGCTCCCAGACAGGATGTCGTCTACATACGTATGTGTTTTTAAGACTTGTGTTGCCAGAGGAAACTCTGACTTTGTGTCTTCTGCCAGTTCGTGGAGTGTACGAATGGCGAGGTATGGGGCACAGTTTACGCCAAAGGTAACTGTTTTTAATTTAAAGTCGCGTAATGGACTATTGGGAGATTTTCGGAAAATAATTCGTTGAAAATCTTGATCATCTTTATGTACGACTATTTGTCGATACATTTTTTCAACATCCCCATTGAAAACGTATTTGTATATACGCCAATTTAGTATGAGGAGCATTAAATCTGGTTGGAGTGTAGGGCCCGTGAATAGAATATCGTTGAGCGAATTCCCCGAGCTAGTGCATCTGGAGGCATTAAAGACAACTCTAACTTTTGTTGTTTTTTTGTCAGGCTTTACTACTGCATGGTGTGGCAAGTAGAATGAGTGATATTTGCCTTTTATGATTTTTTCGCATGGGCTTACTTCCTCCATGTGATCTAAATGGAGGTATTCTTCTAAGACACCATCATAATGTTGTTTGAGCTCACCCTTTTTTTTTTCATACTTAGAAACTGCTGTATTGCAGAGGTGCGAGAGTGACCTATGGCGAGTGTGTCTGGAAATTGTTGTTTAAATGGTAGTCGTACGACATACCGACCATTTCTTGATCTAGTAGTTGTGGCTTTGTAAAAGTCTTCACAATACTGATCTTCTGGCGTTGTAATGGTAATGGGGGGGAGTTCTTCTAATTCCCAAAATTTCCTTAATTGTGAATTAAGGAATTCATTGGATATCTCTTCCACTTGAGTTGTCATGGCGGTAACTGGTTCTGTTACTAGTCCACTTAGTATCCAACCGAATATAGTATTTTGTGCTAGAAGGGTGTTTGAAATTTTCTCAACCCCTTCTAGAATAATTTGAGGAATAAGGTCGCTGCCTAATAGAAGATCTATTTGAGCGGGGGGGTTGCAGTTAGGATCTGCTAGCTTTAGGTGTGTAACCTTTTGCCAATGCTTGCTATTTATATGATAGCTTGGCAGCATGTTCGTAAGTTGCGGTAAGACTATAGCTTCTGCTTGAATGCGCTTTTCCGCTTGGGGGGAAATTAGGGTAATGGGGCAGATTTTATTTGAGTTTTGTACTACTCTTCCACCCATTCCCGTAATTTCATAATTGGCATGTTTTGTTGGCAGTTTTAGCCTATTTTGTGCCCTAGACGCTATGAATGATCGTTGTGATCCTTGGTCTATTAGGGCTCTCAATTTGAAAAGTTCTCCTCGGTGTTCGATGGAGATAACTGCTGTGGGTAGTAGTACCCTACTTTGGTTCTCGTTTGTGTTTTTAAAGCCTTTGAGCAACATGGTGTCTCTTGGCAAATTTCGGGATTTTGTGTTTCGGGGGTTGCGGTTGCAACTAAACCCGTGGCTCTTTTGGAGAAAGCGCTACTTTGGGGTGTGCTAGGAAAGTTATTGAAATGCAACATTGAATGATGCCTCTTGTGGCAATATACGCAATTGAATTTGCTTTCGCAATTATTGAGATTATGTGAGTGGGACAAACAGTTTGTACAGAGTCTTTTTGCTCTGACAAAGTTGTTCCTTTCATTGATATTAAGTTTTTTAAACTTTTCGCAAGCTTTCAGCTTGTGCCCTCCTTTACACAGTTCGCACGACGTTTGTTTATATTGTTCGGATGTGAACGTTTGATTTTTAAAGAAGCTTCTGTTTAAATTGTGGTTGTTACTAGCTTGGGGTCTAATAAAACTTCGATTTAGGTCTTGTTGAACGTTTTTAGTTCTGACCATTTTTTTATCTACCCTTTCCGCAATTTCATATTGGGCAGTTAAGAAATCTTTCATTTGTTGCCACGTTGGGCATTTTCTTCGTGATGAGAGCGATTGCTCCCACAGAAGCAAAGATTTTTCCGGTAATGCCGCGGAGCATATATTTACTAGTATGGGGTCCCAATTGTGTGTGGGAATATTCTGTGTCGCTAGAACCGACAAGCAATTTGAAACAGTGGATTGAAGTTTTATAAATTCTTCACTTGTTTCTTTCTGAATTTTTGGTAAATTCATTAATATTGTGACTTGTTTGTCGACTAATATTCTTTCGTTTTCGTAACGAGCTTTTAGAGCTTCCCAAGCATAATTGAAATTTTCGTCATTAAGAGCGAACTGTTTGACGATTACGCCTGCTTGACCTTTTGTTTTGTATCGGAGGTGATACAATTTTTGCGCTTGTGATAATTTAGGATGGTTTATGTACACGGCCGTAAACATGTCCCGGAAGGACGGCCATTGTTCATAACCTCCGTGAAATATATCTGTCTCACACGCTGGCACTTTAAGGTGAATGCCGGAACTCGCCTCTTGGCTTTGAATTGGAGGCAGCTCTACTCTCGGTTGTGGAGTAGGTGCAATTGCTTTTATTAATCTCAATTGATCGGAGATCATAGCTCTCGTTTCCTCGTACTGGTCTAAGCAGTTTTCGTATTTGGAGCAAGCCGAGGATTTAAAATTTTCCGGAAGATCTGATTCGTCAGATTCTAGCTTGGAGACGTGTCCAGAAATTGCCTAGATTTTCCTTTTTGATTTCTAGTACCGATTCAGAATTGTCCTGAATCGGTGAAGATGAAAATCGAGTGCAGTATCGAATTAGACTGTCACTCTCAGCGATAAACTTAGTATATGAAATGTCTTTAATTTTTTTTTGCTTTGTAGCACCTTGCTTTGAGCGTGTAGCTTCAGCAGGTGTACATGGGCTCTTTTCTTCAGAAATCATTTTTTGTACTTTTAGATATTGAATCGATTTAGATTCCTTAGAATCTCCGTTCATTTAGATAACCAAAAATAAATATAAATAAAAATTGAAAATATGAGACAGAAAAAACTTCTCTCAGTGTATTTATGGAGGTAATAAATACGTTTGAATCTTTAAGATACGCGGTTTGTATGGTTGTTGTATACACAAGTATCTAATAACGAACGCGTATTTCGTTTTCCTTATTATAAAATTGTATTTTTGTTGTATCCGTATACGCAATGGCCGAACTAACGAGCGAGTGTTTCGTTTTCGTTATCCCTAATAGTTGTGCTATTAGTTTGTTTTGTTTTCTTTTTATTTTATATATTGTTTCGTATTTCTAATAGTTGTGCTATTAGTTTGTTCTTGTTTTTTCGATTTTATTTATTGCTTCGCACTCGTTCGTTTATAATTGCGTATACGGGCGATAATAAGGAAAGAGAAAAGGGTTAATGACCTTTGTATATAAAAGATTTTTTCCGTTTGCAATCCTGCTTGCTTGTGCTTTAGCAAGAACAAGAGGTATTGCTTGAAATATGCCGATTTGGCCTTTGGATATATAATATAAAATGAAATGTTAATATGCCGTATATATTTGTAAAAAATTTTTTTTTTTTTTGTTATAATTGACAGAATGTAATTTATCCTTATTAAATGGTTGCATTTACCGCACCGAATTTTCTTTTTTTTTTCGAAATATTTAAATTGTAAATTAAGATTTTATTTAATTATGTACCCTATGTACATACGTTATATTTATATCTATATCGGCATAAGCAAATTGTATGCCGTGTGTATGTATATATATTATTTGCCGTACAAATAGCGCGGGAAAAGAAAATTGGTTACATGCAGGTATGCACATATGTAATCTTGCAGAAATTTATAATTGTTATTTATACATACATATGTGTGTATGTTGTTTTCCAACTTTGGTTGGTACTTATATGTCAATATATGTATAAATAAATATAAAATATGAATATAAGTATTTGCATATATGTATGTTGTATTTTATGACTTTTATTTTTTCTTTTACGGATCGAATTTGTCCAAGCTTACTATTTAAGCAATCCTGCTTATACTTTTGGAGTATAAGGGGTATTGCCGGAAAACGAGGTCAAGTGTATACTTGATTTTTTTTTTTTTTTTTGTTAAATTTGTGTGTTTGGATACACAAGGGTAAGCGTAAATAGGACCTTTTGTATTAGATATGTATATGCCAGTATATACATATATAATTATAAATATTATAGTATATACTGTTCATACATATATGTGGATGTACAAATATATATAGCGTACCAAACTGTTCTTCGGTTTCCCGGAAATTAACCGTAAGTTGAAACAGTTTGGCAGCAACCGTTCTTTTAAAAAGTTAACCGACTTGAATACAGTTGTTATGTATATAAACTGTATCTATTAACCAACATACAAATATGGAAATATAATTTTTTATAAAAAGTGGAGTCGATACAACTCACTTTGAGCCGCTTCAAGGGGCTAAGGGATGTTTCTGCAGATAAAGGTGCCGATGCCTGTTATTCGTTTCCTTCCGTTTTTTATGTTTTTTGGTCTCCAATCTGCTTTTTGTTGTGTTGTTGCCGATGATGGTTTCCTTTCCTCTTTTTTTCTCTCCGGTTGTTGTTTGGTTCGTATTTACATATGTGCAGATGTCTTTAGTAGATATACTTTATTTTCACAATTATTAATTTTATTATTTATTTATTTTTCTTTTTGAAAATTATTGCACTTTGAAGTCACCTTTCTTGTTTGTTTTTAAGCTTCGCTCCCGTTTTAAAGTTGAATTAATTTTCGCGCCCGGGTTTTTTTTTTTGTTTAGTTGTTCAGCACAGTATTGAATTTTTGTATTTATATGTATATTTATACATTTATATGTCACACTGTTATATATTTATATATTTTCCTTTTTGATTTTGATAAAAATTATAATTTTTTTTTTATTTTTTTTGATTTTGATATAACGGTAGGGAACCGTTTCGTGTTTTCCGTTTTTCAACTTTGTATGTATGTAAGTTTTTTCGTATGTATGTAAGTATTTGTCACTTCACTTTTATTTAACTTGCATTAAATTTTGGTATATATGTATGTATGTATGTGTAGCTTCACTTAAATTTTTAATACCAAGTTTTGTAGGCTAGCCTTTGCGGCTCGAAGGACCAATGTTTCACTCACTGCCTGCTTCACTTACCACACTTGTTCGCTTTGTTCAATTTAAAATAAAACACCCAAACTCCGATTTTACCACTTTATTCGTGTAGCTTTGGATCGTATAAATTTAGCACTTATTTGGTACGTTTTCTCACCGATTAGTGATTATGTTATACAATATGTATAAATGAGTTTCCAATTGACTCTATTTCATCAACACAAGCACTACTATGATATAAGTAAGAGTTGGCTTCGAATGATGGATCGAGCTGGAGCGCTGCGTAGCGGTGGCGAAAAAGCGACGTAGATTCAGAGGCGGTTGAATCAGAACTGACAGGTGTAAAGCGGACCCTTTTTTAGTGGAGTGATGTGGTGTGTGTTTTAGTGTGTGGATCCTGCGCTCGCGCGTGTGGGTGGTGTTGATGTGAAGTGTGGTGATGTCGAGGTGAGTGTGGTGAGTGTGCGTGCTAATGATGAGTGTAGGTGTGGTGTGGGGCAGGCGACTAAGGCTCATTTAGCCAACGTTTTAAAATGTGCTGTTTTCTTATTAAATAAAATTGTTTTTAGATACAAGTATAACTTATATATTTTTTCCTAACAGTGATTAGAATTTCTCACCATGCAAAGGTAAATAAAAACAAATTTTAATGCGAAACTCTAAACCCTGCAAATTATGTTTACCTCTTTTTGTTCACACAACTGTACAATTCCGATATGAAGTAAACTTCCGCTCTTTAATTTGTGTACAATGTCAGTATTGCCGCAACCACGGAGGTCCACATTAAGTTACGGAGGAATGTAATTGATTTTTTTTCGCAACTTGATATGCCCTTCTCTCCG
The DNA here is from genome assembly GCF_023373825.1 of Bactrocera dorsalis. Classification (NCBI taxonomy): domain Eukaryota; kingdom Metazoa; phylum Arthropoda; class Insecta; order Diptera; family Tephritidae; genus Bactrocera; species Bactrocera dorsalis. The sequence goes on from NC_064303.1 coordinate 65,366,228, forward strand.
TAAACTGATATTCCCCTCATCTAGCCCCCGTGCGCACTTTGCTAACTTTGCGGGCTAAAAATGTGCCCATCCCTGCTGTAAGGCAACACGTAACTGGTAAATATTTCTTCAACTATCTCCCCGATCTTACTCTGGAGTCCGTTGCAGTTGAATTGTAGTATTCGGGTTTATCGCGTGTGTCCGTGGGTGATCCTAATGATGAGGGAGTGACGTTTAGGTAGTATTTGTTGCAGCTGTAGAACCCGCAGTGGCGGTTGTCTCACTCTGGTGTTGTTTGGCGACGCCACTGTTGAGTGTTGTGGAGGCAGACTCCTCCAGCATGGGGCAACGTACGACACACTCCACTCACGCGTGGTGCGTAGGCCGGAACATACCGGGAAGTGAAACCAGCCAGTGCAGGAATTGCACTTGATTGATGTGAAATTCCGACGTGTGACGGTCTGACACACGGAACAAGCTGTGCGAGTATCCTGGAGTTGCTGAGTGGTTCTCGCACTAGGATTGTAGCGGAATGAAGGTTGGAGGGAGGAAAAGTCAGAATGGGTGTGATGTTGACGGTTTGAACTTCTGTGGACCGTAGAGGTCCTATGTTGGTCATTCGGGATGAGTGGCGGCGCAGTACACGAACTTGGTGCAAATTGCACAGCCGTAGAGGCTAATGTGGCAGTCCCCTATATGTCTTAAGGTTTTAGATGGGTCCATCCATTGGATGTATTACACCTGTCCAAGGTGGAGTTTGGATGGAGCTTTTGGTGCAAACGTAGCAGAAAAATTCCTGTGCGCCCGGGTTGGACTCAATGCCAGCACGAGTCAGGATATGGAGCAACCATGCTTCAAGGCGTTGCTCTAGTGACGACAAACTTAAATTAATACTCACCGATCTAAACAGGGTTAGATCGCCGAAAAAGCAGTCCTTGGCAGGATAAAATCCGGTTCAGTTCCGGTGCGTAGAACCATTCCATCGGCATCGCCGCTTTGTTGTTCTTTAGGCGAGTAATTGCAATTCGAGCTTCCTTATGGTCGGGGAATGGACCGTCTGCTACATCGTCATCGATTGGATAGTCGGTTTCGCCTTCTATTGATGTTTGCCTTCACAGCTATTCAGCAGGCTCCATAAGTGTCTTATGTGTTTAAATGAATTAAGCATCCACCCACCCTACCCGGAAAAACTGGCCCATCCTAGAAAGACACAGCTAATATACCACAGCCGATTACACCGTAACACATACATTACCACACAACACAACACATCACACTTCTACATCAACCTACTAAGCTTAAAGGATCTTCCGCTGAACAGGTTCAACACATTCGTTACATACAGTTCGCACATCAACATTCATTTTATCACTTTTTCGTTTTCCGACACTCATCCCGGGCGTTTGCAATAACATCGTTTGGACAGCTGATTCGGTTGTTACACCGCTTCGCACATATGTTTATTTGCATATACATTTTTATTAACTCACTATTAATTGTCAACTTTATGATTAAAATAAATTAATCCTTTTGATCGAAGTTAACCGTATTTTCACTAATATATATAGGGTCCCGTTAGTACATTTAGTACTTAACGAGAGTGTAAGTGAACTATTCAAAATTTAAGCTCAATTGTATGCATCCCACGAAGTTGGGCATTGAAATATTCACTTATGCTCTAGACATCAATAACTAGATCACCTCCAGGAGTTCTACAAGAGTATGCTCCGGTACTGAAACCTTCTGTAAGTCGCGAAAAAATCGTTTGCATTGTCGAGCATTACCCCTGCAGCCAGCTTGTCAAGCTCTTCATACACACGCATCTCAGCCTCTCTCTTTTTCTTTTTACAAATGCGTCTCGCTTCCTTCTTCAATCCTCGGTATCTATCCCATCCCGTATGTGTTGTGGTCGATTGTAACGTTGCGAGGTAGGCAGTCTGTTTCCTCTCCGCTGCTACACGGCACGCCCCGTCGCTTTTGCATTTTCCGAAGCCAATGGTTTCGGTTGCAGCTGTACGTAAGGAGCTTGAAATGCCATCTCATAGTTCCGTTATACCGAGTTGTTGACGAGTGCTCTCAGAGAGCTGTCTGTTGCGATTGCAGTTTCTCGAACCATCCTTGTGTTTGTCGGCGTGCGTTCTTTATCGATTGGTTGGTGGTTTTTCGATCCGGAGGCAGCCAGGTGGCTTGATGAATTTTCTTTTGTTAAAATCTAGTAATACCTATAAGCGAAGTCGATCAGCCTTAACCCATTTTGGGATGTTTCCTCATGGAGGCTGAATTTAATTTAACGTTAAAGTCGCCAAGCACGATTTTTACAACGTGGCGGGGCAGCTCTCATTGGTGCGTTTCAAGAGCTCATAGAAAGCAACTTTGATCACATCGTCCTTCTCTTTTGTCAAGGCGTGAGCGCAAATCAGCGATATGTTCAAGAACTTCGCTTTGATGCATGTTGGGGCCAGACGTTCATCCACCATAGTGAATGACATTACTCGGCGACCAAGTCCCTTTCCCGCCACGAGTCCCACATCAAAATTGCGCTCCTTTATATGGTAAACATCGCACATATGCACATACATACATATATAATATCCATACGCATAATGTTTGTAAATTTGTCTACATGCAACATATGTACGTAAACATGTACAGTCTTTGTTTCATTCGAAATCTCCGTTGACAAGAACAACAAATGGCCAAGCTCACGCGTTTTGCTTTCATGTATCGAAGCACTGACGCAAAGACAAAGCATCACAACATTTTGTTGTTGGTAGAAAATCAGAGCTGGTTCCGCTCTAACATTTTTGCCCACAAACCATAGTAAATATGTATGTAAATATGTTGCCAGCCACAAAAATTTTAAATCAACAATTATTATGTTGCCACTTTTGTCAGATTCCTTTCTAGAAAGTTGTTCAATTTATGATTTTCAGCTTTTGCCATCAACGGGAGGATGGAGTCATGTGTAGAAGTTCACGCAAGTGAGGAAAGTTCTCTGATCGCCATTCACTTGGGAGTGGCCAGAAACGATTCTTTTACATATGACTCAAGCAGCTCACGACTTCCGGTCTTTGACCAAGTATCCTCTGGGTAGCCTAAGAACATCCGTTTGAAGGCGAGCTAAAGTGAGAAGGCGAAATATCCCCTACTTGGGGTTGTGCGCTGGGTTTGGGACCCGCCACGTAAAAAAACACCCCCAATGAAAATCAACTATAAGCCTCGGATGAGAGACCCCCCTTTTGATGACGACCATGGCAAACGAAATAAGGACTACGAACTAAGGGCATGCACCTGGAATGTCCGGTCCCTTAATTGGGAAGGTGCCGCTGCCCAGCTGGTTGATGTCCTCGTGAAAATAAAGGCTGACATCACCGCCGTCCAAGAAATGCGATGGACGGGACAAGGACAGAGACGAGTAGGTCCTTGTGACATCTACTACAGTAGCCATATAAAGGAGCGCAAGTTTGGTGTTGGATTCATGGTGGGAGAGAGACTCCGTCACCGAGTACTATCATTCACTCCGGTGAATGAACGTCTTGCCACAATCCGCATCAAAGCGAGGTTCTTCAACATATCGCTGATTTGCGCCCACGCCCCGACGAAAGAGAAGGACGATGTGACCAAAGATACCTTTTATGAGTGCTTGGAGCGCACTTATGAGAGATGCCCCCCCACGATGTAATCGTGCTTGGCGACTTCAACGCCAGGGTGGGCAAAGAAGGTATCTTTGGCACTACGGTCGGTAAATTCAGCCTCTACGAGAAAACATCCCCAAATGGGTTGAGGCTGATCGACTTCGCCGGGGCCCGAAATATGGTTATCTGTAGTACTAGATTCCAGCATAAGAAGATACATCAAGCTACCTGGCTGTCTCCGGATCGAAAAACTTCCAACCAGATCGATCATGTTGTGATAGACGGAAGACACGTCTCCAGTGTTTTAGATGTGCGTGCGCTCCGAGGTCCTAACATCGACTCGGACCACTATATTGTTGCAGCCAAAATTCGCACCCGCCTCTGTGCAGCAAAAAACGCACGCCAACAAACACAAGGAAGGTTCGACGTCGAGAAGCTGCAATCACAACAGACAGCCGAACGATTTTCTACTCGGCTTGCACTCCTGCTCTCTGAGAGCACTCGTTAACAACTCGGTATAAGGGAACTGTGGAACGGCATTTCAAACTCCTTACGTACAGCTGAAACCGAAACCATTGGTTTTCGGAAAGTGCAAAAGAACAGCTGGTACGACGAGGAGTGCCGTGTCGCAGCGGAGAGAAAACAGGCTGCCTACCTCGCAACGTTACGATCGACCACAACACGTGCGGGATGGGATAGATACCGAGAGTTGAAGAGGAGACGCATTTGCAGACAGAAAAAGAAAGAGGCCGAAATGCGTGAGTACGAACAGCTCGATAAGCTGGCCGACAGGAGTAATGCTCGAAAATTCTACGAAAAGATGCGGCGACTTACATAAGGTTTCAAGACCGGAGCATACTCTTGTAGAACCCCCCAAGGTGATCAAGCCACCGATGCCCAGAGCATACTTAAATTATGGAGGGAACACTTCTCCAGCCTGCTGAATGGCATCGCATATAAGGTTCTGTCGAACGTATTGTGTGAAAGATTAAAGCCCAGCGTCAACAAGCTGATTGGACCTTATCAGTGTGGCTTCAGACCTGGTAAATCAACAACCGACCAGATATTCACCATGCGCCAAATCTTGGAAAAGACCCGTGAAAGGAGAATCGACACTCACCACCTATTCGTAGATTTCAAAGCTGCTTTCGACAGCACGAAAAGGAGCTGCCTTTATGCCGCGATGTCTGAATTTGGTATCCCCGCAAAATTAATACGGCTGTGTAAACTGACGTTGAGCAACACGAAAAGCTCCGTCAGGATCGGGAAGGACCTCTCCGAGCCGTTCGATACCAAACGAGGTTTCAGACGAGGCGACTCACTATCGTGCGACTTCTTCAATCTGCTGCTGGAGAAAATTATTCGAGCTGCAGAACTTAATCGAGCAGGTACAATCTTTTATAAGAGTGTACAGCTGCTGGCGTAGGCCGATGATATTGATATCATCGGTCTCAACACCCGCGCCTTTAGTTCTGCTTTCTCCAGACTGAACAAGGAAGCAACGCAAATGGGTCTGGCAGTGAACGAGGGCAAGACGAAATATCTCCTGTCATCAAACAAACAGTCGTCGCACTAGTTAAGGAACATGTGTTACTTAATCACATTTTTGTATCGAAAACATAAATTATCAACTGGTAACCTAAACAAACAATAACAATAGTCTCGCCTAGCATCATAAATGTAACAAACAAAATGAATGTGCGAAAATATAAACTGCGCCAAACTATCTCATTAGCAAGTAAGCAAATATTGTAAGTGCACTATCAATACAACAGACAATGTATATGTATACAAACCTAAACAAATAATAGAATATGTATCTACAGAAACTATCAACTAGTATAACATTCTAGTTAGTATAAATAGAAGCATAACCATACACGCTTCGTCTTTTGTATTTTGAAGATTACGAAATAAAGAACGTTCTGCTGTCAAGGCAGAACTAAAATATTTTTTTGACTAAAATAACCCAAGTGTTATTAATTGGCGCCCAACGTGGGACACACATCAAAAAAGGATTCAGTGAATAAAATCCTTACGCGTGTGGCTCCTGATAAAAAGTAAAAGGATAACCTTTATCCTTCAAATCAACGCAAATAAAATAAATAAAAAGTGAAAATTTAATAACAAGTTAAAACCTAAAAAATGAACGGCGAAATTCAAGCACTCCATACTATAGTCACCGAACTACAGCGAAAAATAGCTTCAATGGAACTAGCTAATCCAACATTAACTCCTCAAGCGGAGGAAGAGGACGACGTATGTGTATACAATAATGCACATGAGATAGACTTAAACATGTTCAAACTAATAGGAACATTCAGCGGCGATCCTAAAGAATATCGACCATGGAGAAAAATAGTGACCACTCACATGAATAACATTATGCAATTCAGAGGAACAAACTTATTTGCTCAAACAGTGCTCATAATTTTAGGGAAAATAACCGGCAGTGCATCACAGGCCTGGTTAACAATAACACCAGAACTAATTTTAATGCAATCATAGATCGGCTTGACATAACCTATGCCGACCAACGACCACTGTATGTCCTGGAAGATGAAATGAGAAGGTTACAACAAGGAAATTTATCACTACATGAATACTACGATCAAGTGAATCAAGCGTTAAACCTGATCCTGTCAAAGTTAGAAATGACGTATAAAAACGAAGCAGTCCTAGCATCACATAATAAAGAAGCACAATTAAAAGCCACGAGAACATACATCTCCGGCATTAGAAGTTCCTCAATCAAAAACGCATTATACTCCAGATACTGTGCATCACTCACAGAAGCTCACGATATAGCCAGAACTATGCAACATGATGTCGGCTATCAACACCTAGAATATATACCCAGGATGCGACCACATCCGCAACACAATTATACAGTAATCAACAGGAACACATTTCCTCAAAGGATCCAACAACCCAGAGTAGAACCTATGGAAACAGATTCCTCAAAACGATTCCGACGACCTACACATCAAAGAAACTTACAACTACCAAACAACCCACCAGTCCAACCAAGACAACAACCAACCTTCAATCCCTTCAGACAAGCAATCCAAACAGTTGGCAACCAATTCAAAAGGTATAGAGACGAAACAGTCACTAACGCCCACAACAAAGCACAGCGAGTGAACCAACTCAACAATGAAAGAAGCGAAATCCAGTCACTCTACAACGAACCAAACAGCAACTACACTGAAGAAGAACATTTTTTATAAGATACCACGGTCTACCAACACTCAAGAGAACCGCACCAGATGGTAAGTCCGTGCACATACTGATCGATTCAGGTGCAACCAGTAGTTACGTAAGCAAAAATTATAAATACGCAAAAAGTATACCATTAGGAAAAATAATTAATACAACTACACTTCATGGTAGTTCAAAAATAACACATAAAAGAAAAATTAATCTAGTAGGATTCGACTTAGAATTTCTAGAAAAAATGAATTAAAAGACTTTGATATACTGTTAGGAGAAGATTCATTAAGGAAAATGAAGGCAAAGATAGATCTTTTCAAGTATTCAATAACGTTTACTAAAGTGTCAAATCACTCAAAAAGTGCAAAGGTAAACTACTTATACAGTAGGCGAGAAACAGTTCGAAAATTGCATAAAAGATTTAATGAAAAATAATTATAGAAATGAAAACTTACCGTATACAACTACAATAAAAGCTGAAATTAGAACAGAAACTAATGATCCTGTATGGGTTAGGCAATATCCATATCCATACGCGTATCAAGATTTCGTAAAAAAGGAAATAAATAAATTATTAGCAAACGGAATAATAAAAGAGAGCAAAAGCCCATACAATGCTCCGATATGGACAGTCTCTAAAAAAGGATTAGATGAGGAAGGAAAACCAAAAAAGAGAATGGTTATAGATTTCCAAAAGTTAAACAAAATTACTGTTGCAGACAGGTACCCGATACCAGATATCAATATGACTCTACAAAACTTAGGAGAAGCAAGATACTTCACGACGCTAGACTTAGAGTCAGGTTTCCACCAAATTCTAATTAGGGAAGAGGATAGGGAAAAAACAGCCTTCTCCATCAACGGAGCTAAATATGAATTTTTACGACTCCCATTCGGCTTAAAAAATGCACCATCTACATTTCAAAGATGCATGGATGACATTCTCAGACCATACATTGGTAAATGCGCGTACGTATACATCGATGATGTCCTAATATATTCAACATCCCCGAAGAACATATGAAGCACATCACCGAAATTGTACAAACATTACACAACGCTAATATGAAAATCTCTGAAGAAAAGTCAAAGTTTTTCCAAACACAAACCGAATTCTTAGGACACGTAATAAAAAACGGTAGAATAACAGTAGACCCTGAAAAAATAGAAGTAATAGATAGGTATAAAACCCCTGAAAGTTTAAAGGAACTACGCTCATTCTTAGGCCTAGCTTCCTATTATAGGAAATTCGTGCAAAACTTCGCACACATATGCAAACCACTAACAATATATTTGAGAGGAGAAAACGGCAACATTTCAAAGAATAAAAGTTCCAATGTAAAAATAAAACTAGATAAAAATGCACTAGATGCTATAAATACAATAAAGAAACTATTAAAAGAAAAAATCGAATTATACCAACCAAACTTCAAAAAAGGATTCGACCTAACCACAGACGCTAGCAATTACTCTATCACGCTTCATATCACGAACTCTAACAAAAACAGAACAAAATTACTCCACGAATGAAAAGGAGATGTTAGCAATAGTTTGGTCATTACAGAAACTAAGAAACTACTTGTACGGTATAGCAGATTTAACGATTTACACCGACCATCAATCATTAATTTTTTCAATATCGGAAAAAAAACCCAAACACCAAATTGAAAAGATGGACAAATCTAATAGAAGAATATGGTGCGAAATTAAAATATAAACCGGGACAAGAAAATGTCGTAGCCGATGCACTATCGCGTCAAATTAATACCACATCAGATACGTCTATGCACTCTGCAGAATCGTCTGAATTAAGACACATAACACAAGTGAAAACACCATTTAATTCCTTTAAAACACAAATTGAAATAATTCACCATAAAGAAAATAACTTAGAAGCGAACACGCCATTTCCCGAATACGAACGGTTTACGATTAAATTTCAAACAAAAGAATACTTAATAGAAACATTAAAAAAATTAATGAAACCTAAACGAACCACAGCTTTCCACGCAGACCTAAAAACATGGTACGACGTGAGGAAAGACATAAAGCTCTCATTCGATACATACGCAAAAGTGTTTACTCAACACAAACTAAAAGACATAACAGACCCAACAGATAGAGAAAATAATCGATAAACTGACAAATCGGCTAATGTCATACCGCGTTAGAAGCGTCATTCGAAGACAATTTATACCATGGAACAGTACACTCCAAAAGAACGCGCTGAAATTGTTCAGCTTTATATTCAAAATAACTTTTCAATTGTGTTAACTCAACGTGCGTTTCGCAAAAAAAATAAAGTGAAAAGTGCTCCAGTTAAGAACACAATTAAGTCTTTATGCCACCGAAAATCCTCAATTAATTGAAGAACAGCCTCTTTACGACCAAAAAGTAACAGTTTGGTGCGGTGTTTGCGCGAATATGATCATCGGACCGTATTTTTTCGAAGACGATGATGGAGCCACGACAACAGTCAATGGTGAGCGTTATCGAGCCATGATAACGGATTTTGTGATACCCATTATTCGCGAAAATGACATGGATAACTTCTGGTTTCAACAGGACGGGGCTACATGCCATACAGCTCGACCAACAATCAATTTATTGCGACCATTTTGTTGACTGGCCACCGAGATCACCAGATTTGACGCCACCAGACTTTTATTTGTGGGGTTATTTGAAATCCAAGGTATACGCTAATAAGCCAAAGACCTTAGCTCAACTGAAAGCCAACATTCGATGTGAAACAGCCGCCATATCATCCGAAACATTGGCCAAAGTCATGGAAAATGTCGAAAAAAGAGTGCATTTAGCTGTCAAAGCTAAAGGTGCCCATTTACGCGATCTAATTTTTAAATATTAGCTGAAACAAATCCCCTTGGACCAAAATAAATTATTTTTGAAATGAACAAAAAACATTGTTTTCTTTTGTTCTTTTTTTTTAGAAACAAATGGGTCAACTTTAAATGGCCTACCCTGTATATTCAGCGGCGTCGGCACACAGTGCATCATTCAACATCAAACGCACAAGTCGAGCGGTTACATTCGACGATACTAGAAATATCTAGGACATTAGCAGCAGATAAGGAAAGTACAGCAGATGAAGAAATATTTCAGGCAGTAAAAGAATACAACAGGACACTACATTCAGTAACCGAAGCAAGACCAGTAGATGTATTCTTTAACAGGAACCTACATCCTGACATAGCAGAAAAAATAAAAAAGAAACAAAATTACATGCATGAATACCACAACAAGAAAAGAAAACACCAGGCCCGTAGCCAGCTTTTCATTTCGGGGGGGCTGAAGTAAAAACATATATAAACTTTAAATTTTCTGTTTATTAAAAAAAAAAAAACAATATAAATTCATATACATATTACTTAAATTATTTGGTAGTTGTAACTTAAATAAGTAATATTTTTCTTTTCTTCTTGTTTGCCATATCATTAATTACTGGATCTATTTTAATATCCCAGTGGACTGCAATAACAGCAAGTGCACTCAGCCGCTCATTGCCCATCACACTGCGTGGTAAAGTTTTTATTATTTTTAAGGTTGAAAAAGTTTTTTCAAAGGAAGCGGTCGTCACTGGAAGAGTTGCTAAAATTGTAAGCAGGTAGTGAATATTTATAAAATACGTTGCATCGCAATGTTGCAGTAATTTCAACACTTCTATGGTTGGATCTATTGTTGATAAGCTGGCACACCACAATCGATACTCTGATTTTAATGCTGTCAGTGATATTTGCTCCTCGAAGTAAATAGTTAAATTTTTTAATTCTTCGGCATTATCAATTGCAGCAAAACCTGGGAGTAGAATTTGAAATTACGAGATTATATCCTCATTCACTAATAAACGTTCTGTCATGTTTTGAATCAGAGCATCAACGCATGAAATAAATATTGTAACTCTGAAGTGGCTTTCAGGGGTTGTGCAATGTGGATTAGCACGAGTAGTTTGACGCGAAGTCACTGTAGGCACTACAAGATCTGTGTCAAAAAGATCTTTAGACATTTGTGATGCTGTTTGGAAAATATCGTTGAAAAAACCATCCGTTGTTTCTCTTATCTGGTGCAGAGTTCTTATTAATTCTTTGGCTCGGTTCATTGCTGATACAAAATCCATAGATTTTTCTTGAAGTTGCACAGACAGTAGCAGCGTTAAGCTGAACAATTGCTCACAGACGAGTAGACTAAGCAAAAAATCGCTTTTCTCTACCGCTGCTAAGAAGGCTGATGCTTTAGACGAAATGGACCATGTCTTACTCGAAATTATTTCCAAACTTAGTACAATGAATTTGAAAAGCTCCACAAAGCTTATAATGCTTTCACCTAAACCTTGTTTCACAAAGGCGAACAAGTCGTCTTTTTTTGCTTTCTGGTGCGTGCTTCTGTATAACGTCCTGGAAAGTTGTGTTTGCATTTGAATGGTTTCTAAATAAATTTGCTATTTCACTGACAATACCAAGGCAGTTCCGTATTGAAGGTAATGACATAGTATTAGAAAGCACAAGGTTCAATCGGTGACTAGCGCAATGAACATATCGTGCTTTTGGATACAGTTGTTTTATCCTGGTTTGCACTCCACTTAAATGCCCTGACATGTTTGTTGCTCCGTCATATCCCTGTCTAACCAACTTCGCCATATCAAGATGGAGATCTGTACAACGCTTAATTATGACTTTTGATAAGTTTTCAGTCACCGTCTAGTGTAGTTGCGTACGACTGTTATAGGTTTGAGCTGAGTTGTGATAAATCTTTTTTATTTGCGATTTATTTCAAAAATTTCCTTATTTCGGGGGGGGGCTTCAGCCCTTTAGCCCCCCCCTCCCCTGGCTACGTGCCTGGAAAACACAGAGAATTCCAAGAAGGACAAATAATCTACGAAAAAACAGACAGAAGAGATAAATCCGGTCATCGTTGTACAAAACATATAGTAAAAGAAAACCGTGAGGACACAGTCTTAACAACCAAGGGGAGAATCATACACAAAGATAACATACGCAATGTCAACACAACAAATATGGATATTGCTGGTAACAATACTACTACTACATAAACAACTACAAACATACGAAATAACTAACGTCGAAGACAAAAAATATATTCTAACACAAACAGACCCATCTTACGTATACAACGAAGAAGATTATTTATTCCACATAGTGAATTTAACGACAATCTTAGACTATTATGAAACCATAACAACATCCAGAAACGGACACCACAACAATGAGCAAATAGCAGATACGATGCTCATACAAAGGATAGAAGCACTAAAGGATCAGTTATTAACAAGGAGACACAAACGAGCATTAAATTTCCTAGGCAGTATATTCAGCTTCATAACTGGAGTTCCAGACCATGACGATGTCATAAAAATAAAAAAAATAAATAAATAATATCATAAAAAATAATAATAAACAACAAATAATAAACTCACACTTCGAAAAATTATTAGACACAATTAACCTTAAAGCCATTAAACAAAGAATGGTATTGCAGGAAATGCACAGGGAACTGTTAGACTTAACAATAACAATAAATTTTGCAAAAAATAAACACCCCTATCACGCATTTCGACTTGGATTGAAATTTTCTCCGTTTGGCGACTTTGGTATCATGCGTTCCGTTCCCGTTCAGTTCTACTTCGAAATTTACAATTCTGCCTATCATGCATTTCGATCGTAGCTCCGTTTTGCTAAGTTGCAATTTTGTTGGCGGAGAACTTTTTGTGTTTTTATTTTGCTGAGAAAATTTTATTATTTGCGTGATTTTTTTTTAATTTTCTAAAAATGTAAGTAAAACTTGTATTTAAGAGTTGTAAAACACACGATATTTCCAGTTTTAGTGATGTTTTTTGATATGCTTTCAGGCCAAAAACAACAACACCAGAGCAATATGGAAAATTGGCAGATATGATGGAGAGTAAGCTAGATATAGCCAACGGTTTCCACCAGCGTCCTAAGGAAGATGTGCAGGCTTTTTGGAAAGAGGTAGCATCAAATTTACTTGCCGTCGTTTCTTCCGCAAACGTATCTAGGACATTCGTCCTTATTCAGACGAAAGTTTTTCTGAATCTAAATAAGTAAACAAATTGTAAGAAAAATGTCTACTTTCACGTGCAATTACTTACAGCCCTTCATTCATCTGGAAGGGATCGCACATATCTCGTAATCTTCTCCTTTCAATTCTCACCCCAGCATTCTGAGATGCGCTGCTCTCCTCCTCAACCAGTAATATCGCCGCGGATAAAGATTCCATAGTTACGTTTAATAAAAATAATAACAATATAAAAATTTTACTTTTATCTATTTTCTTTGAACAGCAGTAATTTGTGTATTTTTGCTTTGTTATGTTCCAGTTTCACATATTTCAAAGCAAACAGCTGATTTCGAAAGAGTTATAGCTCTTCCTCTTCTTCTTTCAATCCAATCGTAACGCATGATACCTAATTTCGACTCCGGCGGAGCGTAGAGCGGGAACGTAATCGAAATGCATGATAGGGGTGAAAAATTTTTATTCAGGTGCAATAAATATAGAAGAAGTGGAAAAGATCCTGAATACAGAAAAAATAACCCTTCCAGCTATAGATATATTAGAATACGCAGAAATACATATAGTCAGGGTAGATAACGCCTTCATTACTATATATAAATACCCAATCATATCAAAGCAATGTAATACCTACGACATAACTGCTCTAAAATATCATCATGGGAAACTTATATTAGACCCATTGATAGCACAATGTAATAATAAACTCATAACAATCACTAAATGTAAAAATAATATGAGTAAATATATTTGTAAGCAAAACAAACGAGACAATTGTAACGGGTGATTTTTTTGAGGTTAGGATTTTCATGCATTAGTATTTGACAGATCACGTGGGATTTCAGACATGGTGTCAAAGAGAAAGATGCTCAGTATGCTTTGACATTTCATCATGAATAGACTTACTAACGAGCAACGCTTGCAAATCATTGAATTTTATTACCAAAATCAGTGTTCGGTTCGAAATGTGTTTCGCGCGTGTTTTGTTCAGCGATGAGGCTCATTTCTGGTTGAATGGCTACGTAAATAAGCAAAATTGCCGCATTTGGGGTGAAGAGCAACCAGAAGCCGTTCAAGAACTGCCCATGCATCCCGAAAAATGCACTGTTTGGTGTGGTTTGTACGCTGGTGGAATCATTGGACCGTATTTTTTCAAAGATGCTGTTGGACGCAACGTTACGGTGAATGGCGATCGCTATCGTTCGATGCTAACAAACTTTTTGTTGCCAAAAATGGAAGAACTGAACTTGGTTGACATGTGGTTTCAACAAGATGGCGCTACATGCCACACAGCTCGCGATTCTATGGCCATTTTGAGGGAAAACTTCGGACAACAATTCATCTCAAGAAATGGACCCGTAAGTTGGCCACCAAGATCATGCGATTTAACGCCTTTAGACTATTTTTTGTGGGGCTACGTCAAGTCTAAAGTCTACAGAAATAAGCCAGCAACTATTCCAGCTTTGGAAGACAACATTTCCGAAGAAATTCGGGCTATTCCGGCCGAAATGCTCGAAAAAGTTGCCCAAAATTGGACTTTCCGAATGGACCACCTAAGACGCAGCCGCGGTCAACATTTAAATGAAATTATCTTCAAAAAGTAAATGTCATGAACCAATCTAACGTTTCAAATAAAGAACCGATGAGATTTTGCAAATTTTATGCGTTTTTTTTTTAAAAAAAGTTATCAAGCTCTTAAAAAATTACCCTTTACTATACCAATATTAGAATACCAAGAAGCCTTTTGTAATACAATAGAAGAAAATAATATCCCCCTATTACAGATAAACCAGAGAAACATTCTCCTCGAAGGTGAACACAAAATTAATAATGAAACAATTAATGGAACTAATTTAATACAATTTATTGATACCATAAAAATTGATGGTAAAGAATATCATAACCAAAAAGAAGAAATTAACGAATATATAAGAACACACTCTAATGATAAAATTATACTATTAGAAATCTTGAATGGAGAATCTAACTATAAATTTAGCAACATCCAAAAATTACATACATTCATAATCGCTTTTGAGGAACACCCTATTAAAACAACTCTTATAACAATAAGTATAATCGCTATTTTAACATATTTATCATTTAAGTTATATTATGCAGTACTTAGATATAAAACATTGAAAACACAACGAATGACACAAAAACGTTACGAGGAAATACTACGAAAGCAAGAAATGGAATACCTAACCAAGAAGAACACCACTACAACCGTATAAAAAGGCAGGAGCCTTTACTCTTTTTTAAAGGAGGGGAGAGTTAAGGAACATGTGTTACTTAATCACATTTTTGTATCGAAAACATAAATTATCAACTGGTAACCTAAACAAACAATAACAATAGTCTCGCCTAGCATCATAAATATAACAAACAAAATGAATGTGCGAAAATGTAAACTGCGCCAAACTATCTCATTAGCAAGTAAGCAAATATTGTAAATGCACTATCAATACAACAGACAATGTATATGTATACAAACCTAAACAAATAATAGAATCTGTTTCTACAGAAACTATCAACTAGTAATAAGTAAACATTCTAGTTAGTATAAATAGAAGCATAACCATACACGCTTCGTCTTTTGTATTTTGAAGATTACGAAATAAAGAACGTTCTGCTGTCAAGGCAGAACTAAAATATTTTTTTGACTAAAATAACCCAAGTGTTATTAATTCACTCGCGACTTGGCTCCCACGTCACTGTTGACAGTCATAACTTTGAAGTTGTAGATAATTTTGTCTATTTAGGAACCAGTATTAACACCACCAACAATGTCAGCCTGGAAATCCAACGCAGGATTACTCTTGCCAACAGGTGCTACTTCGGACTGAGTAGGCAATTGAAAAGTAAAGTCCTCTCTCGACGAACAAAAACCAAACTCTATAAGTCGCTCATAATTCCCGTCCTGCTATATGGTGCAGAGGCTTGGACGATGACAACAACCGATGAGTCGACGTTGCGAGTTTTCGAGAGAAAAGTTCTGCGAAAGATTTATGGTCCTTTGCGCGTTGGCCACGGCGAATATCGCATTCGATGGAACGATGAGCTGCACGAGATATACGACGACATTGACATAGTTCAGCGAATTAAAAGACAGCGGCTACGCTGGCTAGGTCATGTTGTCCGGATGGATGAAAACACTCCGGCTCTGAAAGTATTCGACGCAGTACCCGCCGCGGGAAGCAGAGGAAGAGGTAGACCTCCACTCCGTTGGAAGGACCAAGTGGAGAAGGACCTGGCTTCGCTTGGAATATCCAATTGGCGCCATGTAGCGAAGAGAAGAAACGACTGGCGCGCTATTGTTGACTCGGCTATAATCGCGTAAGCGGTGTCTACGCCAGTAAAGAAGAAGAAGAAGCTTTTGCCATCGGCGCAAAAAGCCGCTTGAAGGCACAGACATGCTCGAGAAGATGTGAAGGTGGTTGCCTTATGAATGGTTTGTTCTGCTTGTTGAAAGTGCGCTTGTGTTCATGAGCGAAAATTTTGTTGTTGTGTGATTCACTATAAATTTTAACTTCGCCAATTTTTATCCCTTTTTAACTTATTATGCTGCTTAATCTATTTGAGGCGTTTGTTGTTTTTGTTTGTAGAACAATCTTGTAGAACATTCCACGATTTTCATACATAAATATGTATTTATATGCATGATACATGTGTTAATAAGTTCTAAATGAGGAAATGTATGATTTATATAAAATGCTATTGTAATATATTAACTTGTTTGTGTATAAGAAAGTAATACCATGTTCAGACCGAAAATTTCAAAGATTAGATTACATTTAAGCATTTCATAATCCAACAGTGTTCTCACTGCCGTTAGAAAGATCAAAAAACAGCTGTTATTGTCATTCAAGAATTCACATCGCTTAATATTTATCAAAAGAAAAGATTGTCATATAGTATTTTGAAATAAAAGCCGTCTTTTTTTAATATTTTCCATATAATAGAAATAATGGATGCATTTTTTCATTTGCTTGGTCGATTTTCAGGTGAAATTAGATTCATTGTTTTAAAAAAAATTTGTTTGTATACATTTTTTTCTCTTTGTAGTGTCGAAATCAGCTGTGATAATGTAATAGTTTTCCAGTGCTGACAAGTAGATTGCGCAAAATCAGAGTCGCACGGACAGATTTAGCGTGGATCAGTTTCAAATCATTTCAATGAAGTGATTTGGAACTGTCATTTTTGTATGGCGAAATCTTGATAAATTTTTAAGATTAGTGGGATAATCCATTCAACAGCCGAAATCGTGTGATTAAGTGTCGGTCTGAACATAGTACAAGTCTGATTTTCACATTAACTACAAACATTGGTTTGAATTAGCTGTTCCACTGCAATTTATAGCAGTACCAGTTTTTTGTCTCCTGAAATATTGCGGCTACATTTGTACAGAAGTAAGCATTATTTATTAGAGTTTTAATTAAGGGATCAGTAGGGTACTCTTGTTTCAAAATATATATTTTTTGCATTCCCTGTTCTCTTATACGCTTAGAATTAATGTAGAAACCCACTTTACCATTGGAAGGTTTCGAAAAAGGCCCAAAAATAATAATACCGCTCAACGTTCGGAGTGCACACCTCAAACTTTAAAAGCGCTTTTCTCAAAACGCACTTTTTTAAACTGGTGGTCATGATTCCGGTCGAACTACTCAACCGATTTGCCTAATTTTTTTTTAATGTTCACAAAACGCTGGCTATCGTCCCAACTAGATTCATATTTTTTGTATAATTTATTGACAATGTTATGACAAAATGTATGTAAAAAAACGTAGGGAAGAATTAAAAAAAATTACAGTAGAACTCCAATTATCCGAACTCCGACTATCCGAATCGCCGATTATCCGAATCACAATGTAGGAGAGTGGATGGCTTGTGACACGTCTGACCCTGGTTTTCAAATTCTCAATGACGATGAAATTGTTGCAAGTGTGAGAGAAGATGTTGAAGTGGAAGTGGAAGAAGAACTTTCTGCTGATGTTGAAGTAGACGCTGGACCATCAGCTAGTGAAGCATTTGCCGGCCTCGAGACTGCTTTGAAGTGGGTGGAGCGTCAGCCCGAGTGTGACCACTTGCAACTGCTCACCGTCAAGCGAATGCGTGACCTGGCTGCCTGAAAACGGTTGAAGACCTCAAAACAGCTTACATTGACGGAGATGTTTAAAAAACTATGATTTTTATTTCTAAACTTGTACATAAGTACATTTTATTTATATTTAAAACATGTGAAAATTTCATGTTTCTTTCATTTAATTCAATAAAAAAAATAGTGCAATATCAAAACGTAGCTTTTATTCTCTCCAATGGCAAGTTTTTTAAAAAAAAATCCGATTATCCGAATATTTGATTATCCGAATGGGTCCCGGTCCCCATTAATTCGGATAATTGGAGTTCTACTGTAATTACTTTTTTATTTATCAACATTTTTTTATGATTCTAGTAGGGACAATAACTATTCACGTACTTTTTAAGAATAAATTGGGTCTTTGCGTTTCAGATGATCCAAACATGAGAAATCGTGTCCGCCAGTGAAAAGACGCATCTCATTCACCCGGCCATTTCTACGACAGATGTCATCAAAAAATTCCGAAAAAATTTGTTTATACCTCACGATATGTGAAAAAAGTTCTTTTGTAGAATAAAAATTTCTATGAAAAAAATGTCAAAAGAAACAGGCCAGATTACCCTCCTGGCTCCTAATATGAAATTATTATTTATATGTAAATAAATCATAACTTATAAATTTCATAGGTTTTCTTTATTGCGTCCTTCGCATGCATTTCTACTTGCTGAATCCACAACAGTTTTTTGGAATTTGTTAATCGTAATTTTATGTATATATAGTATATATTAGGGTGTTTTTTTTAACTATATATTTTTTTTTTTCAATCCCATAATGGAATTTCCTTGGAAATATCCTAAAAAAATTCCTTGAAAATTTTTGCCCTTGATGTTAACAATCGTGATTTTTTATTTTTAAATTTCAAAATATATCAGAGGCATTTTATGGAATCGCTTTGACTATAGAAAAAATGTTCATTAATACTTCCTGAGATATTCGCCTTTTTAGTTAAGGCTGTATGGAATTTTCATAGATTTTTTATTACATACCATCTAAAAAGCCTTACTTAAAAAGCCGAATATCTCGAGAAGTATAACGATAGCGATTTTGACCTCGGATTTATTTTGTAGCAAATAAAATTTTCTAAAACGCCTGGCAAGATCCTTAAATATTCTTAAATTGCTTTAGAGGATCTTCAATGTGGATGGAGGTTGATGATGTTTTTCAAAACTACTCGATATTGTTCATTTATTATAAAATTCAATTTTGCGAACTATAAAACTTGTACTCAGTTTCCTCGAATTTGCATTTGTTGAATCTCGTTTCTTACATGGTTCTTATATGCCCTTAAAATTCTTCTTGGGTGAATATTTAGTATCTTACCCCTGTTTAAAAGGCGAAAATATAAAACTTAATTATTTTTTATATTTGCGAAATATTCCCGCTCCTCTAAAAATATATAATAATATCGTGTGCTTTTATTTTAAACCAACTGCAAGGTTTTACATATAACCCAAAGTGTATTCAACAAAGTGAACTAAGTATTTGACTTACGCTTATTTGACAATAAAATAGTAAACAATTCATGTATTTGTTTATATTAACCTGTGTGTTTTTTTTTTGATCTTGAACAATATGAAGCCACTTGCTTTACATACATACGAGTATATATGATAAATATAAACGTAATAGAAATAGAGACAAACAATTTATTTGTTTTCAACGTTATAATGAATTCATATTTATTTTACAAACAATTACATACGTGTAAAAAACCAAAACTACAGCACAGCATGTATAGCTTCCGATCAGTTGTTAAAATTTTCGCGCAAACAAGTTTGTCTTGAGACCTAATCAGTAGTAAAAACGTAAAATTTCTAGTTATCAAAATATGAGGGTTTATTACTTTTTTTCTTGAAGATTGGGAAGTAAGTTTAATGAGGGTACTGCATCGGGGCTTAGCCGTCTTCTTTTAAGGGGAGATTCTTTTATTTCCTCCGCCTTAAAATGTAGCCCACATATTCTCGATGACAAACTGAGTTGTACGCCACATACTTTTTCCCATTCCTTCCGTTGCGATTTATCAGTTGGAGCACAAAACATTGGTAAGTTACTTCCATGAGTTGTTTTGCATAGGCAACAAGTATTCGTCATTTTATTCAGTTATTCAAAAAAATATTGTTTTTCGTTTTGAAATTTGCTTACTTTTGAATTTCCGAATTTGGATTTTTGAATAAATGTAAGGGTTAAGTCAATGACAACATTCATGTCAAATAAGCGTAAAGAAAAATTAAATGTCATATACTTAGTTCACTTTGTTGAATACACTTTGATATAACCATACATTTTTTTGGACAACTTGTCCATCTATTTTAAGAAAATAAAAAAATGCAACTATCTCTGGTAAAAAATCGGCCATTTTAGAAATCAATAGAAACACAACCCCTTACACTCCTTAGCAGTGTCTTCGTTTTGACCGTATCAGCTAATAATTCCTCTATCCTTCCTTTTCGATTGTGAGACATCTTCAGGTTTAAGAGTATGCGGTTTAAAATATTGCTAATCAGATTGTGTAAAGGGACCTTAATCCGATTATGAAATGCAATTACGGGCCGTATCGACAGGATAAAATCTATGTCTTACTAACTGGTTTTCCCTGCCTATTGCCTGTGGAGACTCCATATTGCTTATTTCTTACAATATATGGCTAACTAATTAGTTTACCATATATTGTAAGCAATAAGCTGTCACTTCAGTAGTTTGACAGCGCAGTTTTCATTTCTATGAAAATTTCGAAGAGGCAACATACATATCTCATTTACACATTTGCCGACGGTATTTTCATTTCGGTAATATGAAATTTAGAAGAGCGAATATTAAGACGATTGTGTTGTGTTATATTATAAAAATTAAATAAAGTACATTTTCAAAATAACATTTTTCAAAAGAATTAATATTTAGTTTAATATTGTTAATTTACAGAATATTTATGGAATGAGCGAAGACTTAAATTTAATAAACTTATACAAGCATAAATAATCATTTCTCAATTTAAATTTATTATTTTAATTCGGTATATAAAATTTATGCCAGAATTATTATATAGTAGTCCAAAAATATGAATTCTTATTTTCTCAGAAATACATTTGTAAAAAAGGGATCTTCATCCTTTTCTTATTATTTTATTTGTCCCAGAAATACATTTGTGAAGGATCTTTATCCTTTTTTTATTTTCCTCATAAAATATTTAAACAGTTCAAGAGCTCAAAACATGTACTACATCAGCTACCTACCCGACGGGATTTCGCAATATGATAAAATAAGTTTTTCAAGAGCTCAAAGCATGCGCTACATCAGCTCGAACCTACCTACCCTGCGCCTTTGCGCAAATGATTATGTTATGATAACAACTGCCCACATACAGATTTGGCAATGGCAATAGCAATAGATTTGACAGTTAGTAAGACATAGATTTTATCCTGTCGAGACGGAGCGTTAAGTTTAAGACTGTATTACAGGTTTTCTTGAACGCAGCATTTATGCGTTTATAAAATATTGTAAGATAATTTACATTTCCTGTTTAATGACCAAGAACTTCCTTTTTGTATCGTGGTCTTTGCGTATATGGGTGAGTTACTCCTTAAAAAAAATATTGTAGGAAGTTTTCGGAAAAATATTATGGTGTTTGAGTACTCGTGCATATATCTATGTAATATGCAATTATAATTCTGTGTAAAAATATCGTAAAATTTGAAGGGAGCGTTTAAAACTAATTTTGGTATATTTTCGTAGCATATGTCGATACGACATACGTGGTGTAAACTGAAAAGAGATACATCCTTTTGTAATCGGATTCTCAATTTTTAGGTTCAAAAATAATTCATCATGCCTCAAAATGAATATATGGAACGTCATCTTAAACTATATGGTAGGCGATTAGATTATGAAGAACGGAAGAGAAAGAAAGAAGCTCGGCTACCTAAGGAAAGAGCACGAAAAGCACAGAAGTTGCGTGGAATAAAAGCTAAACTGTTCAATAAAGAACGTCGAAATGAGAAAATACAAATTTCCAAGAATATAAAAGCGCATCAGGAAAAGAAGAGTAAGAAAGAAAATGAAAAGATTGAAGAAGGTGCCCTTCCACATTATTTATTGGACAGAGGCCAACAGGCCAATGCAAAAATACTGTCCAATATGATCAAGCAGAAGAGAAAAGAAAAAGCTGGTAAATGGGACGTACCGCTGCCAAAAGTTCGGGCCCAATCAGATGCGGAAGTTTTTAAAGAGTTGAAAACTGGTAAAACGAAAAGAAAATCATGGAAACGTATGGTAACAAAAGTAACATTTGTTGGTGAAAATTTTACAAGGAAACCGCCAAAATTTGAAAGATTTATCAGGCCAATGGGTTTAAGAATGAATAAAGCTCATGTAACACATCCAGAACTCAAGACCACATTTTATCTTCCTATAATTGGCGTTAAGAAAAATCCTAGCTCACCTATGTTAACATCATTGGGAGTTATTACAAAAGGAACCGTGATCGAAGTAAATATTTCAGATTTAGGACTTGTTACCCAAACCGGAAAAGTTGTTTGGGGAAAATATGCACAAGTGACAAACAATCCAGAAAACGATGGTGTTATCAATGCCGTATTACTCGTATAAATTTAATTGTTGAAAATATCTATATTGTGTTAATAATTTAATAAACAAGAGGATAAATTGATTTCATTAAATTTAATGCACATTTTATTTTAGAAGTTAAATATTTTCTTTAGATCATTACTTTTGTTTTATTTTTATTAGGTTTGTAAGATTGTTCAGCAATGCAAATTTTCGTAAAAACCCTTACGGGTAAGACCATCACTCTTGAGGTTGAGCCTTCGGATACTATTGAACATGTTAAGTCCAAAATTCAAGATAAGGAAGGAATTCCGCCTGATCAACAGCGTCTAATTTTCGCCGGAAAGCAATTGGAAGATGGTCGCACATTGGCTGACTATAATATTCAGAAAGAGTCTACATTGCATTTAGTACTTCGTCTTAGAGGTGGCGCAAAAAAACGTAAGAAGAAGAACTACTCGACTCCGAAAAAAATTAAACATAAAAGAAAGAAGGTTAAGTTAGCAGTTTTAAAATATTACAAGGTATGAGTGAAATTCGTTGAAATATATTTTAAGTGTTAAACCATATCTTAATAATTTAGGTCGATGAAAACGGAAAAATACATCGCTTACGCCGAGAATGCCCAGGTGAGAACTGTGGAGCTGGTGTTTTCATGGCAGCTCATGAAGATCGTCATTACTGCGGAAAATGCCAACTAACGTTCGTATTTTCTAAACCAGAAGATAAATAAACATTTCTATCAAGTTTGTTTAAACAATATACAAGATGTTGTTGGACTTTGTCAAATTTTTCTATAGGTAATACCGGAATCTTGGTTTACAACTCGTGCATGTATGAATTGTTATATGAATAAGGAAAAAAATTAAAAATAATTCGCATCGCGTTATTTGATATGCATGTGATGAAAACATCAAACTCATTTAAGGCAAAACCAATGGAACGTGCTCTTTCGGCAGGGTCTGACTATAATGAAGAAAGTATTGAATGCAAAAATGTGTTTCCGAGTCACGTTGTTGGAGCACATATTTGTACCCTAAGTGGGGAACGTAATAACTTTTGCTGTTACCGAAATTACTAAACGAGCTATTTCGGCCGATGGATGTTAAGTTAGGTGGTTTCATTGGGCAACTAGGACATAGATTTTGTATGTCATGATCTATTCTGAACAGATGGGAGATTGATCTACAATGCCCAGAAGAAACATTTCAACTCGCAAGTACGCCAATCGAATAGAGTAGGCGAGGATTTGGTCAATAATAATTTTAGGCTTCTTGCAGGAAAAAGCGTAAAAATTCTATGAAATAGGCGTTCATTGTTAAACACATACCATCAAATCTTTGTCGAATGTCATTACCGTGCAATCATTTGTGTAATGGATTATAAAAACTCAGTGGTTGTTATGAGACTTTCGAGATGTATACCTTCGGTAAATTTTGGAATAGCATCCCCTGATTTCGTTGTTAAAATGGGTATGTACGGATATAGGAGGCCCTCCAGATGAAGAATGTACATATATAACAGGTGGCGCAAAAATTACCTTCCGAAGTTTTTTGGAAAATGAAAAACTGATTCTGCTTGTGGATTATTATTATTTGGTCCTTTAAATTTTTTTGCATCAAGTCGAGATTGTGATATGATGTTGATTGTTATTTGAGCGCTTTTTATGGCATTTTCCCATCACTTTGTCCAGAACTTGCGACGCGATAGGTCCTCACATTCTTGACGGATATTGTCTTTAAGAGCTGGAAGAGTCTAATAGGCTGGTTAGTGAATAACGCAGAATCGTGGGTCGTGTCAGCTGGGACGACCTATCTTATGGGCGCGCAATGTAACCAGGGATATTATCTCACAGGGATATTATCCCTGTTATCTCTGAATGTAACTGAACAGTGTAAAACCATAGATAACTTGATCAGAATCTCTTTTCTTTCTCTCTCGCTTGTCAGCTGGCAGGGCACCCTGATTTGTTTTCTAAGCTGGCAACAAAACACAATCAGGGTGACGCCAATCAGCAGTTAGTCAAAAAAGCGGGATGCCAGAAGAGCAGCGCTAAAATTACTTAACGAAATTATTGTGAAATGAAATTTCATTGAACTGTGCGAACATATTTTGGCAAAATAAATGTTTATGTAAATTAATTAATGGCATCATTGGCAAATGGTATAAAAAATGCGAGTTTTGACAGCTCTCTCTCGAACCAAAGAGTCTCGTATCAAGTTATCTATGGTAAAACGCTACCAGGAATAAAGGGATGTCCAACTTATTCCAGTGTGAGAGCGCCTCAAAATTTGCGTTTTTTATGACATTTTTCATTGTAGCCAGATCAGAAAAAAAGCTATTTTTTGGGCATTTTAATTAAAACACCCAATTCGCATTTTCCACACCACCTATGAGGTATGCAAAAGGGCGCATTACCGAAGTTATTTTCACCCATTAAAAATTTATTTACATAAAAAAATGAAAAAAAAGCAAAACAATAACAATTCATATATAATAGTATAAAAAATAACAAAAACAATATCACTTCATATCACATAAGGGGTATTCTCTTGCTCTTGCAAAACCCGGTGCACGGTGCAAGCATTGCAGATTTACAACGGCACAACAACAAACACACGCAGAAAAATATTTGCAAGGGCTGTGAAATATGTATATTAGCGTGCAATGTCACGCAAAAATAAAATTGCAACCCTGTTGTAGTTGCCATTTTACATAAAGACATATTACGTCGTTAAACTGTTGAGAAAGGTAAATTTTAATTAGATTTTATAATTTCTATTTAAATTATAAAGTTTTGTTACAGTTTTTTTGTTAAAAATGCATGGAGAAGGTGCGCCAATTCACAATAGCCATGCACAATAGTCATTTACAATAAATTGACTGAATCAGTCGCTCATATATCACTAGATTCTGCAATGGGTGCTCTCGTGCCCTTGTATATTTCGGTGTAGTATTTTTGCAATCTGCAATCTTGCAAGAGCAAGAGAATACCCCTATAATAGTATAATACTTAAAACTATAAAAATAAATATACATATATACAACTGCCAATATTTAAAGCCCAAATTCTAATTTGTTATTAAAAACTTTCTATTAAACGTTCTAACTTTAGAGCCTCTTAATACGAATCTGCTTAAAAAATCTTACTTTGGTATAAAATATTTAGCTCATTGCAACCACTAAAAAAGGAAGATAAAATCTACAAATGTAAAACACACAAAATTTTATTCTTAAAATTGGGTAAAGATAAATCTCTATTTAAAAATTTCGTCGCAAAATAAATTCTAATTCTAATAAATAGAGCAATAACTACCTTTGGGTCACAGTCTTCACAACACAAGAAGGGCCTAATATCTTTTAATTTATCAAAAAGAATTTCTCCTAATCCTATTTTATGACAATTTCTGTCAAATTCCTCAACAAATTTTATTTCTAAATTATTAATAAATGCAACAAATTCTTGAGGCGGCTTTACTAAGTTGCATTTATCGATCTGGTTTTGATGTATGAAGATGAATTCATCAGAAGGAATTTCATCTCCTAAATAGGGTAATGGCAGGAGGCATGTGTGCATTTTAAAAATTTTCAAATAAAGGTAGCCGCAAAAATAACAAAGCATTTTCCTTTAAAAAGCTAATTTCTAAACTACTATCTAAAGTAATGGATCTAACAATGGAGTGTTCGGGCCGTGGTAAACCCTGGAAATCCTGCCAAGAAAGGTCACTTAAAACGGAATCATTGCACACATTAAGAAGAACATTATGGCTATGTTCTGAAATAACTGTGGCTTCGGGTTCTAAAGGCAGCTCACAGTTACCTTTTGTTACGATATTTACGTAACGTAAACCCCATGACTTCCTAAATAAACTAGAGAACATGAAAGGTGTTACTCTAGTACCTCCCCTACTTCTAATCTGACCAAAAAAATGCTCTAAGCTGTCCTGACATAGTCGTCTTGTCTTCAGGTAAAGAAATCCTGAGTGTGACACCAATCGCCACAATCGTCTTAAACTATTAATATTAATTAACCACCCCTTTATAAAATTGAAATTATTTGTTGTGTCGTTTCCTAACTCATCTACGACCCGAATTGTTTTCAAAACTTTTTCTGCCTCATCTAAAAACTGGTTTTGCTCTGGGGAACTTATAAAAACTTTTTTAGTGGGTACAATGGCCTCAGTGAAACTACTATTAAAATATCGAATAATTTATTGAAAAAAGAAACGAAATCCGCGGTATTATTGAAGCTCATACTATTTGAGCTTAAGGCTCCCGAGCTGTAAAGAGAAAGCATACCTGAAGCGACCGTATTACTTAAAACTTGAGACGCGAATTTAACTTTCATTTTTTGAAAGGTATTGGGGTAAATATGAGCATCGGTTAATTTATGCGCACACCGATAACTCGACTTAGAGTCCTGTTTATAAAAATGGACTATGTCAGACCAACATACGCGACTATTTTTAAAATCTACTTTATTTTTCATATTTTGTAAGCAGTTTCGACTACATTTCAATAAATGGGGGCTATCGTAAAAAAAAACATATTTCCTTACCATTAACGTTAAAAAAGGCCCGTGACATTGAAACACCTAACAAATTAGCTAAATTTTGAAAATTGGTACCCTGGTCACAAACAAAATGGTAAGGAACTAGCCCTATATTTTGAAGTTGGGTAATGGCTTCAAGAATATATTTCTTGAGGACATCCCCTTTACATGAGCCTTTAATAAAAAAATAAGCTAACGGGTGGGACCAAGGTTCTCCACCTATACCTTGCACCATTATGGTCATTGCAGTTGTGGCTATTCTAGATGTGCGATTTTCATCGCCATAATCTTCAAGACCTATCACCCTATCAAATTTCCTATCATACTGCAAATGACATTTCAGTGACAATTCATCACAAGAAACTGATATGAACTTTTGTTCGAAAGAAAATCCCTTACTCCTAATTTGTAAAGACTTTATGCTGCTTTGGGTGCAACCTGGGAAACGAGGCCAATCTGCGACAAAATTATGTAAGGTATTTTCTGAGGGAAAACTAAGTTGGTGCTTTAGGTAGCGATAAGCGATTGGCGACAAAAAAAATACACCCAAAGCTAAAGTTTTAAAAAAACTATCATATCGCCGACCGAGATTTTGGCGACTACTATTTAAAAAACTACTCCTAATACAAGCACCTAACTGAGGAGGAACTTTGCTGCAAACTATCTCAAGAGGATCTGACTCTTCCCTAAAAGAACTACTTCTTAACATGTCCCAACATCTTTCTAATTCAGTTGCCATTTGGACCAACTGAGCTTTTAAACTCCTATTCTCCTGTTCTTTTTCATCCAATTTTATTTTTAAAATCCTATTCTCTTCTCTTAATTTTTTTTCTATCTGTCCCTGCTGTCAGACCCCTACCTGTTTGCGCGGCTTTTTCACTACTCTTTACTAGTTCCTCAAGAAGTGGCAGAGGATCTAAAATATTTTCGCGGTCTTCCCTTTCTAAAAGTGGAAGCAGCTGCCTCGATGCACCGTTTGCATTTGAAGCAGATCCTTCCATTTGGGGAAAAAAATCTTCAACGCCTATTTCAATTATATTTTCAGAATTTGGGGCGTTAAATATTGGCTCATTAATTAAATTTATGTCCGGAACGGCTCTCATTCGAAAAATGCCGCTCACACGCAAAAATGTGTTTAGGTGTTTTTTCACTCAGGTCTTCAAAAACGTTTGAGCCAACATTTACGCCTATTAAAAGAAACAAAATAAAATACAAAAAAGTAATCATTTAATTATAAAATATGTATAATAATAATAATAATAATAGTGCAAAAAGTGTATAGGGGTATTCTCTTGCTCTTGCAAGATTGCAGATTGCAAAAATACTACACCGAAATATACAAGAGTACGAGAGCACCCATTGCAGAATCTAGTGATATGTGAGCGACTGATTCAGTCAATTTATTGTAAATGACTATTGTGCATGGCTATTGTGAATTGGCGCACCTTCTGCATACATTTTTAACAAAAAAAACTGTAACAAATCTTTGTAATTTAAATAAAAATTATAAAATCTACTTAAAACTTACCTTCCTCAACAATTTAACGTCAAAATATGACTTTATGTAAAATGGCAACTACAACAGGGTTGCAATTTTATTTTTGCGTGACATTGCACGCTAATATACACGGGTTTTGGTCTGACATATTTCACAGCCCTTGCAAATATTTTTCTGCGTGTGGTTGTTGTGCCGTTGTAAATTTGCAATGCTTGCACCGTGCACCGGGTTTTGCAAGAGCAAGAGAATACCCCTTATATTTAATGAATATTTAAAGTACGACTTTTTTATAACTGTCATAAATATTCAATTATTTACTTTAAAATAATTTATTTAATTAAATAACGGCAATGGCAATAAATTGACAGTTACGCTCTGAACAAGTGGAGCGCGACAGACTGCAAGCGACATTTGTCAAATATTAAAATACACATGTTCTTAAGGACACAGTTATTGAGGTAGCTGCACGACTACATAACTGTGTCCGTAAGAACGTGTGTATTTTAATATTTGACAGATGTCGCTTGCAGTCTGTCGCGCTCTACTTGTTCAGCACATCACATTTAAAAAGACACGGGAATTCAATTTCATTATCCAAAATTACTCATTGCACAATTGAAACACTGATTTTATCAAAATTTTTCACAAACACTTTTTGCACTATTTAATGTTTTTCACTCACCGTTCGAGATCCGTTCCACTGTTTGGAAAGCTAAATATTCTGCCTCCATCGCTGCAGCCAGCAACACATTTCTTCCAACTGCTGGTTGTTTTCGGCATTTTATCTGTAAAATAAAATAAAAAAGTGTTAAATAAATGCAAATTTACTTAATAAAAATTAAAATATACTCACATCTTTCAATCTGCGTGCTGTTTCGCCTTCGGTATTCTTCGAACTAATGGCCGTTACAAATGGAGACAAAAAAATGAAAAATGTCTCCATTCGAACAATAATTTGGCGGGATTTCAATCTGGCCATCGCTCGTTTCCAATTGCTAAACGTCAAAACCTACTGAACTCGATTAGCTGTCAAAGTTCAGTAGGTTTTGACGTTTAGCAATTGCTCTCTCACTTCCAGTGAGAGAGGAGTTGGACATCTCTTTATCTCTGACGCTACTCTGACGTGACGTTGACGTGAGAATCTGCGATATTTGGATTTTTGCCGTCGCAAACGTCTCAGCTGATTGCTCTCTCACAACGCAAGGTTGCCAATATCGATATACTGCAGTAATTATCAACTTTTATAATTCAATCTGTTCAATATGTTTGAAATTTTCTTAAAATAACTCAAGAGTCGAAAGCTATTATTTATAAATATATAAACTATTTTTAATAGTTTGTTTTCAGTTTTGATACTCTATATTGTAAAAAATTGTTATTGAAAACAAAGATGTGCTCAAAACTATATATGCGTATTGGGCAATGGCAACATTGTTCAAATGAAAACAAAGCAAAGATGGCTGATTTCTGCGTTTTTACCACGTTCTTGACTGTGCACTCATTTTGCCGATAAAGCTTAGTACGCAGCTCTCAAGAAACGTAAAAACTTCATATAAAAAAACGCTTAAGAAACGGTCCAGAAACGTTCCTGCGATAAGCTTACTTGTGCTAGTACGCAGCTCTCAAGAAATCTAGTACTAATTTTTAATACTTTTTTTCAATAAAATGTGAATATGGCAAACCTGGTTTTGCGAAGAAACATCAAATCAACAATTGTTTCTTGAAGGAAATTCGAAGTAATCGTCAAATAGTTGAAATCATTATTATAAAGTATATTCCATTTTGAAATGTTGTATAAAACCAACCAATCATCAACAACATTCCTTAAATCTCAATGAAAATATTTGTGTTACCATACACATACATACATACATGCATACGCACAAAGTTTGTTTACTTTGTTTATTCTCTCTTGCTCTTCTAATGTGGATCATTCACAATGCGTAACCAGCTGTCAACATTACTTGAGAAATAATGTATTTTTGTTCTTGAGCAATTACTTGAGAGCTGCGTACCAACCTTAAGGAAGGAAAAGGAAGGAAGGAAGGAAGCGTTTTTCACTAACTAGCCTATAATGCAGGGATAAAGGGTTGTTAAACTTATTCCAGTGTGAGAGCGCCTCAAAATAAGCGTTTTTTATAATATTTTCCATTATGGCCAGATCGAACAAAATAAGAATTGGTTATTTATTATATGGAGAAACTATTTAAATCTTTTTAAAGTATATTAGAAGAACTGAATTTTGACCTTTCAATACCCAATGAAAAGACTTAAACTTGTTAGCTGTCATTCATTTAATTTTTTTAATCATTTTCCATTGAAAATAATACTATGATGCTTCAAATTACAAAACGTTTCATCAACTACCTTTAAATATCACATATTTACTTAATTTTCATTGTTTTAAATTTTTTATAAGTGGTCTTGGACGATGCAACAAATCCCTCCGCTTATATATTTTTTGGTAAGATTTCATCTGGCCATCGCTCGCTTCCAATTGCTAAACGTCAAAACCACCTAAACTTTGACAGAGGAGTTAAACATCTCTTTATCTCTGGTCTAATGTTTGTTGACATTGCA
This sequence comes from Bactrocera dorsalis, assembly GCF_023373825.1. NCBI lineage: Eukaryota > Metazoa > Arthropoda > Insecta > Diptera > Tephritidae > Bactrocera > Bactrocera dorsalis. Next base: position 65,397,448 of record NC_064303.1, read on the forward strand.
GCGCAAATCGCCAAAACGAGAGATTAGGCGCCAGGGAAATGCATCCTTTAGCATATCGGTTGTGGTACACACACCCCTATCATGCATTTCGATTACGTTCCCGCCCTACGCTCCGCCGGAGTCGAAATTAGGTATCAAGCGTTGCAATTGGATTGAAAGAAGAAGAGGAAGAGCTATAACTCTTTCGAAATCAACTTTTTGCCTTGAAATATGTGAAACTGGAACATAACAAAGCAAAAATGCACAAATTACTGCTGTTCAAAGAAAATAAATAAAAGTAAAATTTTTATAATGTTATTATTTTTATTAAACGTAAGTATGGAATCTTTATCCGCGGCGATATTACTGGTTGAGGAGGAGACCAGCGCATCTCAGAATGCTGGGGTGAGAATTGAAAGGAGAAGATTACGAGATATGTGCGATCTCTTCCAGATGAATGACGGGCTGTAAGTAATTGCACGTGAAAGTAGAGAATTTTCTTACAATTTGTTTACTTATTCAAAAAAAAACTTTCGTCTGACGCATTCAAGTACATATGTCCTAGATACGTTTGCAGAAGAAACGACGGCAAGTAAATTTGATGCTACCTCTTTCCAAATGGTCTGCACATCTTCTTTAGGAAGCTGGTAAAAACCGTTGGCTTCCAAATATTCCAAATACTTTCCAAAAATTTTCACGTTATAATATTGAGTTGTGAAAACTTTTTCCATATACATATGTATATGTATAAAATGCGACTTATGTTCGATAAAGACAAATAAGTAGAAATCTATGATAATATTGTAAAATTTATATCATTTGGTGGTGACTGAAGTACTTTCGCGTAGTACTCCTTTCTGCGTTGGCGGTCTTCGGCCGCGTTCTAAAAAAATTACACTGGTCGAGCCCATATCCAGGGTGACTGAAGTACTTTCGCGTAGTAACCTAAGCATTTTATTATTTTAATACGTAATATTATTGTATAATATTAACTAGTTGTTTATTAAATTTGAATAGGAAAAAATCCATATGCATGAAAAGATTGTTTACACTCATTTTAATTTGAAATATAATTTATAGACACACTTGTTTTTATTAGAACTAAGATTACTAAATAAAGAAAGAGGAATTATATCAAAATAAAGAAATTCAGCGAACTGCTCATATTAGCTTATTATCATATGGCAGTGATTTTCTGTATGTGTCACCTTGTCCGCACTCACCGTGTATTTTTTGCAAAATTGAAAATGATAAAACACAGGTATAGATGAACTGAACCCAGGAGATTCTCAAGCTTGTAATTCAGATGTATTTCCGGATTTATTTTCACAATTTATATTGATATGTGGGTAGATACAAAGTATAAACTTCTTTACTTTTTTATGCTTATAATGATAGGCTCACAAAACACTTTAAAATAAAATTAAAATTTTCGCCTCACAAAACACTTTCAATTAGCGTTGATGTAGAAGTTCGCAAAAAAAGGAAAAACGAGTCGATTGTGCCGATGTCGTAGCGCCAGAATGATGATCTTAACAAGGTGTCCGTCTTTTTTGTACCTTTCTTCGGCGAAAGTAGATGATGGTGTGTGATGTCATTGTGTGTGTGTTAGAGCGTGGTGGATGATGTGAAGAAAGTGATGATGAGTGTGGGGAATGTGGCGAATCAGTGTTGCATATGTACGTAGATGTGTGGGATGATGTTGACGGGCAGAAGTGGGAAGGCTGATACCCATTTAGCCATCCTGGCCCCCCTAGGCAAATTTTTAGCCTAGTAATCGCTGGAGTTGTTGCAGCGTAGCGACCACGTTGCTGAGACCGGTTGGACGGCGGGTTTGTGGCCTAGTACGCTGCCGCCGTGTTGCGTTGTGGTGTTGTCGCGAACGCGAGTCGTCCGGTGTGCTTATTGGCCTTCGCTGTTGCTGCCGTTTGGAACGTCGTTTACCCCCGCGGTTGCGTGGCGCAAAGTGTCGCACGGTTTCGGGGGTGGTGATGCGGTGCAGCATAGTGTGGTGTGGAAGCATACATATCTGGCACACATAGCCGGACGTACACTCTTGTGTGGTATGAGTAGGCGACAGGCAACTCAGGCAATGGCCATGTGCCCGGGCAACCTGCTGGCGTTGCTGAGGCGGCATCCCTTTAAATATGCCGCAGTGTGGCAACCTGGGCGAACGACAACAGAGAGGGCATCGGATGCGAGGCAGCTCATTCTGTTGCGACGTCGGAGTTGCTCGAGTTGCACTGCGTGCAGCGGTGGACTGCGTTGTTGCCGTGATGGTTCGCGGCGCTGGTGTTGGGACAGCCCCCGGGCGTGGAACGTGGACAGCCGAACGGATGGTTGGCATTGGTGCTGTTGCCGCATCGATATCCATATGTATCTAGAGAAGAGTTATCATCATTAGATATTGGTTAAATATAGTGGTGAAGTATGTTGCCACGTGGTGTGGCATGAGTGAGATGCAGAGGTTTGCATCCTTTTATGTTATTTTTGGTTTTAATAAATTATGGTTTGGCATGAGTGGGTCGTCATGTGGATCGACACTTTTATGTTATTTTTGGTTTTAATAAATTATTGTTTGTGGTATATTTGACGTTTTTTTTCGGTTTATTGTTTACGGTTTATATATCGGTTTTTTCGGCTGTTGGCAAAAAGCATAGTTTAACGACCGGCCTGGTTAGTGTTCCAGTTTCCGTCGGAGCTGTAGTAAAGCTTCTTTATGCGGCCAAGCCGCCATTCTGTAGGGGGGAGACAATCGTCATTGATCAAGACACAATCTCCAAGCTGAGGCGCTTTTTCTGGTGTTTTCCACCGGTACCTTCTGTGGAGGTCCTTTAAATAATCTTCTCTCCATCGGCGACTGAATTCATGATGGAGAATTTTAATTCGTTCCCATCTGTTTAATAAGGAGAGCGTCTCCACGCCTGGCTCAGGTGTGGCCAGAATGGGCGCTCCTTTAAGAAAGAGGCCGAGAGTTAGGGCAGTGAAGTCGGAGGGATCTTGCGAGAGAGCTGCGAGAGGCCGTGAGTTGAGAACGGCTTCAATTCTGGTTAACAAGGTCGTGAATTCTTCATAATTGAACTTATAGTTGCCAGCTAGCTTCTTGAAGTGAGTTTTGAAGCTTTTTACAGCTGATTCCCATAAACCGCCCATATGAGGAGCGCTTGGGGGGATGAACTGCCAATTGATACCTTGCGGACCGTATTTTTGGATAATGTCAGGTGAGACTTGTTTCATGAAATCTACAAATTGTTTTTCTGTAGCTCGTTGTGCTCCGATAAATGTTTTGCCATTATCGCTCATTATTTTTGATGGAAAGCCACGTCGTCCGACGAAGCGAGCAAATGCCGCGAGAAAAGCCTCCGTCGTCAGATTAGTACACAGCTCAAGGTGCACTGCTTTTGTCGTGAAACAGACAAAGACAGCCACATAGCCTTTCATCATGGTGGGAGACATTAGCATGGACGCCTTTATTTGAAAAGGCCCAGCAAAGTCGACACCTGTTGTGGTGAAAGGCAGAGCGAAATTGCAGCGTTCCGGTGGAAGTGCTGCCATAATCTGCGTTCTCATTTTCTGCTTGTGCATAGTGCAGACCTTACACGTGAAAATGCACTTCTTGATTTGGGGCTTAAGACGGGGCACATAGTACTCTTGGCGTACCATATGTTGCATGAGGCGATGTTCGATGTGCAACATGAGTATATGGATATAGTTGATGAATAATGTGGCAAATGAGGATTTCTCTGGTATTATTATAGGGTGGCGTTCATTATATGTTAGGCTTGAATTTGCAAGCCGACCATTCGCACGAAGCAGACCTTTCGTGTCTAGAAATGGATTTAATACTAAGAGTAAGCTCCTTTTATCAATCGGCTTCAGTTCTCTTAATAAGGATATGTCGCGGCTGAAATAGCGCGTTTGAGTTGATGTGATAAGGGCAATTTTTGCCCTTTGCAAGTCTTGGTGCGTCAAAGTATCGCTTTGGGGATAGGTTGCCCCTTTAACTTTATACTTGAGTCGCTCTATGAATCTGAGCATATAGGCGACTACTCTGAGTGCTCGGGGGAACGATGAAAATCGTGCAAGGATGTCAGCATCATCCATTGTAGTGTTATAAGTGGCGATTTTTCGACCTTCTGGGGCAATTATGTTGCGCATGGGCGATTGTGGCCAAGAATCGGGAGATTCTGTTAACCATTGGGGGCCATTCCACCAAAGGGTGGAGGTGGCGAGATGCAGAGGCTGGCATCCTCTTGTACCTAGATCCGCAGGATTGTCAGCACTGGCTACGTGTCGCCAAGTGGCTGCTCCTACTAGGTCAAGTATTTGAGACGTTCTGTTGGAAATATATGTTTTCCACGCATGTGGTGGTTTTTCCAACCAGGCTAGAACTATTTCGGAATCGGACCATAGATATACCTTGTATTTTGCCATGTTCAAGTGGGTCCTTACCATGGAAACTAGCTTTGCTAGTAGCAGAGCGCCACAGAGTTCAAGTCGTGGTAGACTCATCGTTTTTAGCGGTGCGACTTTTGCTTTTGCCGCCAGATTTGTGTTTAAGCTTATTGGTTAAATTTCGTTTTCGCGCACGTTTAATTATTTAGTTGATGTTTTGTGCTTAGGTAACGCGCGTTAGTTTGTTGCTGTTTTCTTTGTTGAAATTGCTTTTTGTTCGTTTTGTTGTCGTTGTCACTGCATTTTTTAGATTTTTGGCGGTTCACTGCACTTTTTCATGTTTTTATTTTTGTTTTTTGTTTGTTGGAATTATTTTGTTTATTTCGTTCTCCCGTGTAATTTGTTTTTGTTTTTTATTTTGTTTTCTTTTTGATTGTGACACTGCACTTTTTTGTCTATATGTTGTATATGTATGTACATATATAAATATGTGGATATGTTTTTTTTTTCGTTCTAGTTGGGTCACTGCACTGTTTTTTTATTTTATTTTTCACTGCACACTGCATACAAGTATATTTAACTTTCGCACTTCGATTGCCACCAAATTCATTTATTATTGTTATTATATTAGTTACTATTGCTTTTAATTTGCCGGTTATAGGTGCCTTTCGTTAAGGCTCGAAGGACCATGAACAATTTGTTGCCCTTAATTTGGACACAAAGTATTAACCACTTTAACACTGGTTTATTAAAAATGCTGACGTTTTATATGTAAAATCATTTACCGTGCGATTCTGTAACTTGAGACAGTCTCAAGTCTCTAAATTTGAGATTTCAAGTTAGAGACAATTTTTGAGACTTGAGATAATATTGCTATTCTGTAAGTGACAGTCACAAAATCTATTACATTTCATTATTCAGAGATGTTTTTACACTTGAATGAAAATAAATATGTCGATAACAAATATTAAATTTCCTATAACATAGTCAAAAAACATAATTATCAATAAAAATAAAAATATATGTTGACTTTGTTTCATAATATTTACGAAATTTATGTAAAATTGATTTATTTTTCATGTTTTCGTGTTTGAGCTGCTTACAAAATATAAAGAAACGACAATCGATTAATATCTATGATGATCTCTATTCAGTATATTCAAAATGGCAGACAAGAGCTCTTTTTAGTTTTGTGACCTGCTAACTACCAGGTCTCAATATTTTGAGACTAACGCTAGAGACTGTTTAGTGAATAGTAACTAGTCTCAAATTGAGACTTTGCCTCAAAATGTGTCAAATAGAGACTAGAGACTGGTTACAGAATCCCGCTATTAATGTAGTTTGATGGGTTTACAGTCATTTAATGTACTTAAATTTGTAAAAAATAATAAATTTTATTTGAACGACGAAAGTATGTAGGTGTACGGAGCGGGTAAGTTGAACACCGGGCCGCTGGGGGATCGCCGGAGGGATTTACGTCACGCCGCGTATGATCGAACGTATGCATAAAAAACAAAAAAATATCAGCGCGGAGTAGGTGACGAATTGTTGATAGACGAACGGCCGATGACGGCAGATGACGGCAGGTCCTTCGAGCCTAAAAGAAAGGCACTACGGAAAAAAAAAATAAAATAAAATAAATAAATAAATAAATAAACAAATAAATAAATAAAAAATATAAAATTTTTATATACACATATATGTATACATATATACATGGGAAAGTGACCGAACGTTTAAAATAATAATTGAATCTCAAAATATAAAATCAAGTGTGGTGGAAGTATAAAGTGATCAAAACTTAAACATAAAGTAAACGCAAGCTGAGAACATAAAAGCAAGTGCTAGAAAATTAATATATACATATACAAAATACAACAATTAGAAACAAAAAAGAAAGTGTTAGTGGCAGCAAAATAAAGTGCTTAGTAGGTTCTTCAACATATCGCTGATTTGCGCCCACGCCCCGACGGAAGAGAAGGACGATGTGACCAAAGATGCCTTTTATGAGTGCTTGGAGCGCACTTATGAGAGATGCCCCCGCCACGATGTCAAAATCGTGCTTGGCGACTTCAACGCCAGGGTGGGCAAAGAAGGTATCTTTGGCACTACGGTCGGTAAATTCAGCCTCCACGAGGAAACATCCCCAAATGGGTTGAGGCTGATCGACTTCGCCGGGGCCCGAAATATGGTTATCTGTAGTACTAGATTACAGCATAAGAATATACATCAAGCTACCTGGCTGTCTCCGGATCGAAAAACCTCCAACCAGATCGATCATGTTGTGATAGACGGAAGACACGTTTCCAGTGTTTTAGATGTGCGTGCGCTCCGAGGTCCTAACATCGACTCGGACCACTATATTGTTGCAGCCAAAATTCGCACCCGCCTCTGTGCAGCAAAAAACGCACGCCAACAAACACAAGGAAGGTTCGACGTCGAGAAGCTGCAATCACAACAGACAGCCGAACGATTTTCTACTCGGCTTGCACTCCTGCTCTCTGAGAGCACTCGTCAACAACTCGGTATAAGGGAACTGTGGAACGGCATTTCAAACTCCTTACGTACAGCTGCAACCGAAACCATTGGTTTTCGGAAAGTGCAAAAGAACAGCTGGTACGACGAGGAGTGCCGTGTCGCAGCGGAGAGAAAACAGGCTGCCTACCTCGCAACGTAACGATCGACCACAACGCGTGCGGGATGGGATAGATACCGAGAGTTGAAGAGGGAAGCGAGACGCATTTGCAGACAGAAGAAGAAAGAGGCCGAAATGCGTGAGTACGAACAGCTCGATAAGCTGGCCGACAGGGGTAATGCTCGAAAATTCTACGAACAGATGCGGCGATTTACAGAAGGTTTCAAGACCGGAGCATACTCCTGTAGAACCCCCCAAGGTGATCTAGACACCGATGCCCAGAGCACACTTAAATTATGGAGGGAACACTTCTCCAACCTGCTGAATGGCAGTGTACGCACAACGCCAGGAGAAGGCGAACCCGATACCCCAATCGATGACGATGGAGCAGACGTTCCATTGCCCGACCATGAAGAAGTTCGAATAGCAATTGCCCGACTGAAAAACAACAATGCGGCAGGGGCCGATGGATTGCCGGCCGAGCTATTCAAATACGGCGGCGAAGAGCTGATAAGGTGCATGCATCAGCTTCTTTGCAAAATATGGTCGGACGAAAGTATGCCCAACGATTGGAATTTAAGTGTGCTATGCCCAATCCATAAAAAAGGAGACCCCACAATCTGCGCCAACTACCGTGGGATTAGCCTCCTCAACATCGCATATAAGGTTCTGTCGAGCGTATTGTGTGAAAGATTAAAGCCCACCGTCAACAAGCTGATTGGACCTTATCAGTGTGGCTTCAGACCTGGTAAATCAACAACCAACCAGATATTCACCATGCGCCAAATCTTGGAAAAGACCCGTGAAAGGAGAATCGACACTCACCACCTATTCATCGATTTCAAAGGTGCTTTCGACAGCACGAAAAGGAGCTGCCTTTATGCCGCAATGTCTGAATTTGGTATCCCCGCAAAATTAATACGGCTGTGTAAACTGACGTTGAGCAACACGAAAAGCTCCGTCAGGATCGGGAAGGACCTCTCCGAACCGTTCGATACCAAACGAGGTTTCAGACAAGGCGACTACCTATCGTGCGACTTCTTCAATCTGCTGCTGGAGAAAATTATTCGAGCTGTAGAACTTAATCGGGCAGGTACAATCTTTTATAAGAGTGTACAGCTACTGGCGTATGCCGATGATATTGATATCATCGGTCTCAACATCCGCGCCGTTAGTTCTGCTTTCTCCAGACTGAACAAGGAAGCAACGCAAATGAATCTGGCAGTGAACGAGGGCAAGACGAAATATCTCCTGTCATCAAGCAAACAGTCGTCGCACTTGCGACTTGGCTCCCACGTCACTGTTGACAGTCATAACTTTGAAGTTGTAGATAATTTCGTCTATTTAGGAACCAGTATTAACACCACCAACAATGTCAGCCTGGAAATCCAACGCAGGATTACTCTTGCCAACAGGTGCTGCTTCGGACTGAGTAGGCAATTGAAAAGTAAAGTCCTCTCTCGACGAACAAAAACCAAACTCTATAAGTCACTCATAATTCCCGTCCTGCTATATGGTGCCGAGGCTTGGACGATGACAACAACCGATGAGTCGACGTTGCGAGTTTTCGAGAGAAAAGTTCTGCGAAAGATTTATGGTCCTTTGCGCGTTGGCCACGGCGAATATCGCATTCCATGGAACGATGAGCTGTACGAGATATACGACGACATTGACATAGTTCAGCGAATTAAAAGACAGCGGCTACGCTGGCTAGGTCATGTTGTCCGGATGGATGAAGAGATTCTCAAGCTTGTAATTCAGATGTATTTCCGGATTTATTTTCACAATTTATATTGATATGTGGGTAGATACAAAGTATAAACTTGTTTACTTTTTTATGCTTATAATGATAGGCTCACAAAACACTTTAAAATAAAATTAAAATTTTCGCCTCACAAAACACTTTCAATTAGCGTTGATGTAGAAGTTCGCAAAAAAAGGAAAAACGAGTCGATTGTGCCGATGTCGTAGCGCCAGAATGATGATCTTAACAAGGTGTCCGTCTTTTTTGTACCTTTCTTCGGCGAAAGTAGATGATGGTGTGTGATGTCATTGTGTGTGTGTTAGAGCGTGGTGGATGATGTGAAGAAAGTGATGATGAGTGTGGGGAATGTGGCGAATCAGTGTTGCATATGTACGTAGATGTGTGGGATGATGTTGACGGGCAGAAGTGGGAAGGCTGATACCCATTTAGCCAGGCAGCGCTCCATTTCCTTATAATTGTTAGCACATAAATGATGCTCACTAAAAAAGTAAAAAGTATTTTTTAAAATATAGATTTCTTAGGTAAAAAAAAGCTACAAAAAGTGAAAGATATGGATGTACCTAAATGTTTATAGTTTAATTTAATTAATTTCAAGTAAAAAAATGTCCGAAAAGTGTGTTTAATGTGGGGAAATAGCTTGTTGAAATGTTCGAATTTTAGGAATTTTTGAACTTTGAAGTCGAACTAGTCGTAAACTAAGCGTTTGCGGACCCTATTTTTTAATCAGGTGGACTTCCTCTTTCCAACGGTACCTGCAAATCGCGGCGCCAAAGAAATCGGAATTGTGCCAATCTTTATTTTAAAAATTGCATTTTACACTCGTTTGAACCTCATTTGTTTACCAAAAATTACGACGAAATGGAGCGCTGCCATGAGATTATAAGGCAGTTCGCTGAAATTCCCCTTTTTCGCAAAAATGCCTCTATTCATGATACGTTATTTTGCATTTTAGGTACGATATGTATCGTCACCTAAAATACAAAACAATGTATCATCAAAAATAAGTGGAAATCGCTGACAGATATGAAAACCAAAATTTATCCATTTTGTAACGAAAACTCAATTTTTTTTTCAATATGAGTGCATGATAAACAAAAATTTTTAAAACTCAAAATATATTTTTTTATTTTTAACGCAGGAAGGAGTACTACGAGAAATTACTTCAGTCACCCCGGGTATTCGCTTGGCTAAAGTTATTTTTTTTAAGCGCGGCCGAAGGCCGCTAACGCAGAACGGAGTACTGCGCGAAAGTACTTCAGACACCCCGGGTATTCGCGCGGCCAGGGTTATTTTTTTGAAGCGCGCCCGAAGGCCGCCAACGCCGAAAGGAGTTCTACGCGAAAGTGCTTCGGCCACCACGGGTATTCGCGCGGCCAGGGTTATTTTTTTGAAGCGTGGCCGAAGGCCGCCATCGCAGAAAGGAGTGCTACGCGAAAGTACTTCAGTCACCCCGGGTATTCCCTCGTAATATTATAATATTATCACACGATTTTACTAATCTGTGTTTATTAAATATAAATCAAACATTATTCATAAATTCATATATGTATGTATAATATGTATATGGAAAAGTGTTCACATATTCAATTTTAGCTTAAAAAATCTTCTTTACAGTTTTTTATAGTTAATACAGAAAAAAGAATCACTGGAAAGTACAAACAAAGAAAATGCTGTGAAACGCTGAACAATCCTTCACTTTTGGTTTTTAAGGTGTGGCAAAGATGGTTTTCCTCGTAAATATAAACACTCTAAACTTTTCAGCCATAAATTTGATAAGTGATCTTTAAATTACTAAATTTTGCTGAAAAATTACAAAATAAATGTGAAGTGTGAACTTATTTCAATGATGTCGATAAGGTATCACTGATTATTTGACAGTTTGTAATTCATTTGTTATTCTTAAATAATCATAATTCAACAATAATTTAAATGTATATTAAAAGCTATTTTTGCACTATATTATATAAAATAAATGTGTACAAATGAATAAGTGATGTGTTAGTGTATATAAAATTGAAAAATATAAGTGCAAAATTATTTTTATATATAGAAAATATGTAACTAAAATATTTCAAATTTTTAACTTTAAACGCGAATATCTCGAAAACTATAAGCTTCCTGCGGCTATAACCGACCATACCCATTTTATTCCCGAAATCCTGGGACGGTATACTAAAGCCGACCCGTTTTCGATATATTTTCATTTCAAGTTGAAAATTTTGCAACTTTTATCTTGCAATTTCTCGATTTCTAGTAATTATTTCTTTCATATTATGGACTTTTTATACATTTACACTTCATTACATTGTTTCTACATACTTATTTTTCAGTAATTATTTAGATATTTGCTTAAAAGAAGTATTTTATATTTTCCACAAATTTTATTAGATGCACAATAAAAGTGTTCCGTGTTGACGGATAATAAGTATTGCCATAATTACACAATTATCAAACGAATAAAAATTAATAAAATATAGGTTTATACACCAATTTATTATCCTTTTTCATGCTATATCATGAGTAAAAAGCAAAAAAAGAGATTTACTCGAAAAAAACTTGACACACCCCGGTGTTGGATCGGTCAGAGTCCTTTTTTGGAAGCGCCGAAGGCCGCCAACGCTAAAAGGAGTTTTACCGTGCGATTCTGTAACTTGAGACAGTCTCAAGTCTCTAAATTTGAGATTTTAAGTTAGAGACAATTTGTGAGACTTGAGATGATATTGCTATTCTGTAAGTGACAGTCACAAAATCTATTACATTTCATCATTCAGAGATGTTTTTACACTTGAATGAAAATAAATATGTCGATAACAAATATTAAATTTCCTATAACATAGTCAAAAAACATAATTATCAATAAAAATAAAAATATATGTTGACTTTGTTTCATAACATATACGAAATTTATGTAAAATTGATTTATTTTTCATCTTTTCGTGTTTGAGGTTCTTACAAAATATAAAAAAACGACAATCGATTAATATCTATGATGATCTCTATTCAGTATATTCAAAATGGCAGACAAGAGCTCTTTTTAGTTTTGTGACCTGCTAACTACCAGGTCTCAATATTTTGAGACTAACGCTAGAGACTGTTTAGTGAATAGTAACTAGTCTCAAATTGAGACTTTGCCTCAAAATGTGTCAAATAGAGACCAGAGACTGGTTACAGAATCCCGCTATTACTCAAAAAAAAATCCTGACACCCTGGTGTTGGATCGGCCAGAGTTATTTTTTTGAAGCGGGGCCAAAGGCCGCCAACGCAAAAAGGAGTTGTACTCAAAAAAAAAAAACCTGACACACCTCGGTGTTGGATCGGCCAGAGATATTTTTTCCTGCATTTGAGTTTTTTGTTATTTATTTATATTGTTTCCAATCGTTTGGGATATGGTAACACTTATTATTTGACAACACGGAACACTTATGTTATTGTGCATGTAGTGAAATTTGTGTACAAAATAAAATGCTTATTTTAAGCAAATATCTAAGTAATAAATATAAAATAAATATGTACAAGTGTATACAAAGTGCATAATATGATAATATTCGTAAAGTAAAACTAGCAAGGAGTAAATTCGCAACAATAGATATTAATCGATTGTCGTTTCTTTATATTTTGTAAGCAACGCAAACACGAAAAAGTTAAAAATAAATAAATTTTACATAAGTTTCTTTTTGAAAATTTCTCTTGCACTTGTGTATTATTTTCTGTAATCTGTTGTACCAAACGCTTTTCTAACTGCGTATTATTTTCAGTCATTTGTTGTGTAAGGCAAGACTTTAACTGCGATGTATTTTCAGCTATTTGCTGTGCCAGACGATTTTCTATTTGCTTAATAGCCACTAACAGCAAGTTCATGTCCACACTTGATGATGTTCGTTGTTATTCTACTTTTTCTTCTACCTTTGTAGAAGTTTCTGGCCCAACAAATTCGAACTCGTCCACATTAATTCCATCCGCTTCCATTGCTTCACGTAATCGTGCCTGCAGATCCGCCTTTTGCCCGCTTATCGGCAAATTACGCTCCTCCAGTTCCTTTTTTAATTGTTGAATTCTCAATTCTCCGAATTTAATCATCTTGAATTTGGATTATTTGACAATCCCACTTCTGACACCAATTGTTGCGAATTTACTCCTTGCTAGTTTCACTTTACTAGGTTCGTATCTCTGGATTGACAAATAAAACCGTTTACTGTTTAATTCAATTCAACAACTCTTTATTTTACAACTCGTCTACACTATAACAGTTTACTCTTAGCACTGATTGATTCCGTTGGCGCTGCCACGGCTTATATAGCCACGCACTTCTCGCTGATGCCGACGTGTCCTTCTAGAATATTGCGTCTGGAAATTACCAGAATATACGGCGCCAAATGCAGCTATTGCTTAGACAAGCAGACAGCCGTGGCGCCAGATGTCTACAACAAGACAAATGCTATTCCATATACCTACAGCTATTGTTCATAATAAGGGATGCATATAGCAATACAAATACAACTAAATACTACTTTTGTAACACTATGATGATCTCTATTCAATATGTTCAAAGTGGCAGACAAGAGCTCCCCCAACTCTCTTGTCACTGGAAATGTGAGAGCCGCTCACCTACCAAACTTTGACAGTTGACTGGAATGGGTAGGTTTTAACGTTTTGCAATTGGAATGACTGGAACGGCCAGATTGAAATTATAAAAAAATATATGTGAACGGAGGAATTTGTTGCCGCCGTTTAAGATCGCTAATAAAAATTTAAAATAATGGAAATCAAAGAAAATGCTAAATTTAAATATATTTCATGAATTGTTTTGTAATTTGATGCATAATAGAATTAATTTGGCCGGTTGGCCATAATGGAAAATGTTATAAAAAACGCTTATTTTGAGGCGCTCTTACACTGGAATAAGTTGGGCATCCCATTAGCCCTGATTTCGAATGTGTTTACTACACACATATCAAAACAGAACTGAAATTGGAGGTCAATTGCAAAATTTATAGCATCTTCTGACTTTGTGCCACCCTGTATATAGTTGCTGCTGACTTATGGTTTTTGAGACTTTGCATTTAAAGTTCAAAAATTAACTTAACTTTTATATTCAATAACACTTCACTAAATCGTTTCCAACCATTTATTTTATATTAAATAGTGCAAAAATAACTTCTTTTTAATATTTAACTTTCGTTCAATTATTTTTGTTCACACAATAACAAAAGGTTAGCATTCTTATTAATAATCAGTGCTAACTTGCGTTCATATTTTACAGAAGAACCAAAAAAAGTGATATGAAATAAATAACACATTAGTTTTCCGCATAGAATTCCTTTATGCATTGGCGGCCTTCGGATGCGCTTCAAAAAAGAAACGCTAGTCAGACCAACACCCTGGCGTGTTCAGTTCTCTCGCGTTGAACTCCTTTTTGCGTTGGCGGTCTACGGCCACGCTTCAAAAAAAATAACCCTGGCCGATCCAACAGTGATTTTAAATTACTCATATTTTTAAACCATTACAAAATATTTAAAAACTAATATTTTGCTTGTTTGCAACCATTTTTTTATTGTATGATTAAATGGATTTCAACTAGTTACTATAAATAGAGAAATTGGAAAATAAAATTTGCGAAATTTTCAACTTTAAATGCACATATCTCGAAATTTATAAGTTTGCGGCGGCTATAATTATAATATATTTTTAATCTGGAAAATCTCCTCTAACAAACCATTTGCTTTTTCGACAGTTTATATATTCAAAAATATCCTGTGAAATCGGCAAGGTCGTATCTTGAATAGTTTTTGAATGGCAGCGTTCTAAACAGCGATCGGTCAAAGGTGCAAACATATCGCTCATTTGCTGCAAGACCGGCATAAGTCAAAAAAATCGATTCGCCAGAAAACGCGTTTAAAGTTTTCAACTTACTACAACCTTACACGGTGACTCCAACCTTACACCTCTTCTCAAGCGGAGCATTTAAGAGGTATTCATATGAATTTTTCACTCAACATGAAGTATGATATAACGAACAATTCTGCAGCATTAACTCCAAAATCACGTTTTTTGAATTATGCCGGTCTTGCAGCAAATGAGCGATATATAAGTGAAACTCTAAACGCGTTTTTCTCGAAACGACATTTTTCAAATTTGCTGACATCATACCTTAACGAGAAATTGACCGATCGACTTCAAATTAAAACTGGGTATAGTTGAATATAACGGGTGATTTTTTGAGGTTAGGATTTTCATGCATTGGTATTTGACAGATCACGTGGGATTTCAGACATGGTGTCAAAGAGAAAGATGCTCAGTATGCTTTGACATTTCATCATGAATAGACTTACTAACGAGCAACGCTTGCAAATCATTGAATTTTATTACCAAAATCAGTGTTCGGTTCTTTTCTTTTTTATCGACAAATTTTGTTCAGCGATGAGGCTCATTTCTGGTTGAATGGCTACGTAAATAAGCAAAATTGCCGCATTTGGGGTGAAGAGCAACCAGAAGCCGTTCAAGAACTGCCCATGCATCCCGAAAAATGCACTGTTTGGTGTGGTTTGTACGCTGGTGGAATCATTGGACCGTATTTTTTCAAAGATGCTGTTGGACGCAACGTTACGGTGAATGGCGATCGCTATCGTTCGATGCTAACAAACTTTTTGTTGCCAAAAATGGAAGAACTGAACTTGGTTGACATGTGGTTTCAACAAGATGGCGCTACATGCCACACAGCTCGCGATTCTATGGCCATTTTGAGGGAAAACTTCGGACAACAATTCATCTCAAGAAATGGACCCGTAAGTTGGCCACCAAGATCATGCGATTTAACGCCTTTAGACTATTTTTTGTGGGGCTACGTCAAGTCTAAAGTCTACAGAAATAAGCCAGCAACTATTCCAGCTTTGGAAGACAACATTTCCGAAGAAATTCGGGCTATTCCGGCCGAAATGCTCGAAAAAGTTGCCCAAAATTGGACTTTCCGAATGGACCACCTAAGACGCAGCCGCGGTCAACATTTAAATGAAATTATCTTCAAAAAGTAAATGTCATGAACCAATCTAACGTTTCAAATAAAGAACCGATGAGATTTTGCAAATTTTATGCGTTTTTTTTTAAAAAAAAGTTATCAAGCTCTTAAAAAATCACCCTTTATTTGCTATACAATAGACTACGATCTTTTTGATTGGTTGAAAATTGTCAATTTGGCATTAAAAAAACTACCATTTTTTCGTAAAAAAAAACGATTTTTTTTTTCAAAAATACGCAATTTTCTCAATTTTTGATATTTTTCAAAGATCATAGTTCACTGTATAGGAAATATTTTTAAGTTTAATAAACTTTATTTTGTTTGAGTTACTCATTCGGCCGGAATCATGCCAGCAGTTGGGGCACTTTTTTTTGGCACCTCCGAAGAGAACCCATAACTCCGTTATTTTTTAACATTTTTGTAAAAAAAAAATCCCCAAATATAGCTGAAAATATACCTTATTACGTTCAAACAAGTTTGAAATATTCAATCACGTACTTTCTCTTAAAAAAATTCACGAAAATCGCTTAATTTTTCATGCGTCACACTGGTATAGCCACTTAAGCCCTGAACTCGTGGGATGGTATACTAAAGTTTCCCCTCTCAATTCTAGAGACTTGTGACTGTATCATAATACAGAATCGCCCGGTAAGAATCATGTGGAAATATCGATGTTGTCGATTAATCTTTCAAAAACCAATCTTCTCCAGCGCCGAAAAAGTTTGCGTACAAATTTTTAAAATGAGATTTTCACATTACAAATTCAAACGAATCGGTGAAAAAAGTATTTGTTTAAGCGTAATTAATATTCTTATGATAATTTTGATAGAAATTCGACACATTGAATAAATGGCTGGTAAGAGGATAACAACTAGTTTTGGTTCAAGGGAAATAAACGTAAAATTATGGAAAGAAGGCAAAACTTTGCTTGAAATCAACACAACTGTAGGTAGAACTCACTCTTCTATTCAAAAGGTGATTTGTAATTATAAATCAAGAAGTACCACAATTGCTGAGTATCGTTCTGCACTGCCTTCTAAGCTCAGTGACCGAGAAGAGTGGTACTTTATTACAGCAAAATCCTCAACTTAAAGACCTGACTATAATGTGAATAAGCAAGCTAAAGCTAGAGTGAGCAACGGTCCGAATACAAATAAATTGTATTTTGCAACTATTGATGGTGTCATGTGTAGAAGTTCACGCCAATGAGGACAGTTCTCTGATAGCCATTGATTTGGGAGTGAATGGGAGTGACTCAAGCAGCTCACGACTTCCGGTCTTCATCCGTTTGAAGGCGAGCTAAAGTGAGAAGGTGAAACATCCCCTACATAGGGTTGTGCGCTGGGTTTGGGACCCGCCACGTAAAAAAAACACCCCCAATGAAAAACCAACAACAGCCTCGGATGAGAGACTCCCTTTTGATTACGACTATGGCAAACGAAATAAGGACTACGATTTGAGGGCATGCACCTGGAATGTCCGGTCTCTTAATTGGGGAGATGCCGCTGCCTAGCTGGTTGATGTCCTCACGAAAGTAAAGGCTGACATCACCGCGGTACAAGAAATGCGATGGACGGGACAAGGACTGAAACAAGTCGGTCCTTGTGCTATTTATTACAGTGGTCATATAAAGGAGCACAAGTTTCGTGTGGGATTCGGGGTGGGAGAGAGACTCCGTCGCCGAGTACTATCATTCACTTTGGTGGATGAACGTTTAGCCACAATCCGCATCCAAGCGAGGTTCTTCAAAATAACGCTGATATGTGCCCACGCCTCCACGGAAGAGAAAGACGATGTGACCAATGATGCCTTCTATAAGCGCTTGGAGTGCGCCTATGAGAGCTGTCCCCGCCACGAAATATGGTTATCTGTAGTACTAGATTCCAGCACAAGAAGACACATCAAGCTACCTGGCTGTCTCCGGATCGAAAAGCCACTAACCAGATCGATCATGTTGTAATAGACGAAAGACACGTCTCCAGTGTTCTAGACGTGCGTACGCTCTGAGGTCCTCACATCGACTCGGACCACTATCTTGTTCCAGCCAAGATTCGCTCCCGCCTCTGTGCAGCAAAAAACACATGTCAACAAACACAAGGAAGGTTGGGCGTCGAGAAGCTGCAATCACAACAGACAGCCGAACGATTTTCTACTCGTCTGACACTCCTGCTCTCTGAGAGCACTCGTCAACAGCTCGGTATAAGGGAACTGTGGGACGGTATTTCAAACTCCTTACGTACAGCTGCAACCGAAACCATTGGTTTTCGGAAAGTGCAAAAGAACAACTGGTATGACGAGGAGTGCCGTGCCGCTGCGGAGGGAATACAGGCTGCCTACTTCGCAACGTTACGATCGACCACAACACGTGCGGGATGGGTCAGATACCGAGAGTTGAAGAGGGAAGCGAGGCGCATTTGCAGACATAAAAAGAAAGAGGCCGAAATGAGTGGGTATGACGAGCTTGATAAGCTGGCCGACAGGGGTAATGCCCGAAAATTCTACGAAAACATGCAGCGGCTTACAGAAGGTTTCAAAACCGGAGGCTATTCTTGTAGAACCACCAAAGGTGATCTAGTCACCGATGTCCAGAGCATAATTAAACTATGGAGGGAAAACTTCTCCAGCCTGCTGAATGGCAGTGAACGTACAACGCGAACCTGATTCCCCAATCGATGACGATGGAGCAGACGTTCCATTGCCCGACCATGAAGAAGTTCGAATAGCAATTACCCGTCTGAAGAAAAACAAAGCGGCGGGGACCGAGCTATTCAAACAGCGGCGAAGAACTCCCTATCGTGCGACTTCTTCAATCTGCTGCTGGAGAAAATTATTCGAGCTGCAGAACTTAATCTAGCAGGTACAATCTTTTATAAGAGTCTACAGCTGCTGGCGTATGCCGATGATATTGATTATTGGCCTCAACATCCGCGCCATTAGTTCTGATTTTTCCAGACTGGACAAGGAAGCAAAACAAATGGGTCCAGCAGTGAACGAGGGCAAGACGAAATATCTCCTGTCATAAAACAAACAGTCGTCGCACTAGCGACTTGGCTCTCACGTCACTGCTGACAGTCATAACTTTGAAGTTGTAGATAGTTTCGTCTATCTTGGAACCAGCGTAAACATCACCAACAATGTCAGCCTGAAAATCCAACGCAGGATAGCTCGTGCCAACAGGTGCTACTTCGGACTGAGTGGGCAATTGAGAAGTAAAGTGCTCTCTCGATGAACAAAAACCAAACTGTATAAGTCACCCATAATTCCCGTCCTGCTATATGGTACAGAGGCTTGGACGATGACAACAACTGATGGGTCGACGTTGCGAGTTTTCGAGAGAAAGTTTTATGGTCCTTTGCGCGTTGGCCACGGCGAATATCGCATTCGATGGAACGATTAGCTGTATGGGATATATGACGGCATTGACATAGCTCAGCGAATTAAAAGACAGCGGCTACGCTGGTTAGGTCATGTTGTCCGAATGGACAATAACACTCCAGCTCTGAAAGTATTCGACGCAGCACCCGCCGGGGGAAGCAGAGGAAGACCACCACTCCATTGGAAGAACCAGGTGGAGAAGGACCTGGCTACGCTTGGAATATCCAATTGGCGCCACGTAGCGAAAGGAAAAACGACTGGCGCGCTGTTGTTAACTCGGCTATAATCGCGTAAGTCTACGCCAATTAAGAAGAAGAAGAAGGTTACATTCTTATCATTTCACGACATAAGCGATATAATTCCAATGTCATTTCTTTTAAAGCCGTCTTTAACCGACACTCGCAGGTCCTTCATCAAACACGAAACCGTTGTCATAAAAGCCTCGTCAGTTTCGGATCTTTTAGCCGGCGCCGCCATCTGCTTTTCGTGCCGGTCTTGAAACCTTCTGTAAGCCGCCGCATTTTTTCGTAGAATTTTCGAGCATTACCCCTGCCGGCCAGCTTATCAAGCTGTTCGTACTCACGTATTTCGGCCTCTTTCTTTTTATGTCTGCAAATGCGTCTCGCTTCCCTCTTCAACTCTCGGTATCTGTCCCATCCCGCACGTGTTGTGGTCGATCGTAACATTGCGAAGTAGGCAGCCTGTATTCTCTCCGCTGCGGCACGGCACTTCTCGTCGTACCAGCTGTTCTTTTGCACTTTCCGAAAACCAATGGTTTCGGTTGCAGCTGTACGTAAGGAGTTTGAAATACCGTCCCCCAGTTCCCTTATACCGAGTTGTGGACGAGTGCTCTCAGAGAGCATGAGTGCAAGCCGAGTAGAAAATCGAACCTTCTATTTTATTATTTATCTTTAATAAAAAAAATTGAATGACAATAATTAAACCCCATTTAGTTTTATTAAAAAATAAATAAACTAGTTAGAAATGTTGTTAGATATGTGAATATAAAATACGTTTTAAAAAGTGTAAAAAACACTGCATAAATTATTTCTAATTTCCAAGGAACTTCTTCCACCGTAATGATGCAAACGAAGAAGTGTGGAGTTTTTAGTTTTGTATTTGGTAAATTTTTCGGTGAAGGGATAGAAAGTTTGTGATTTAGCAACCTTTTTCGCAATCGATACACTTGAACAATGCCTAAGCATGTTAAGAGAAACTACGAGTATAATATTAATAAAAAAAATGCACAAATATAAAAATCCTCACCACCATCACTCCGACTTCTACATGCACCAATATATATGTAGGTAACCCGATATCCTGCATCACACACTGCTAATAAAATAATAGAAAAAAAATTTAGCAGAAAAATTTACTTCCGCTTTTAGGTGGGCATCGAATAGAGATATCAATAGATCCAATACAGTTGGGCATATTTCACAGCTCCCAGTAATTTTGGGAAATTTGCTTGAAAATTTTTTCATTAGGCTCAGATACATAAACAGCGCCTAACTTGGTCCAAAGGACTTCAGCTGTCTCCGGAATAATGTGTCTAACGTTTGCTTTCCTAATTGAAATGATCATATCAACGATTGAAACGAAGTTCCTTGAGAAAAAAATGAGACACTTAATAAAAATACATTAGAATGAACAAACTTAGTAAGCAAAAGTCCATACACTTGCGGCGTCATTCGCGTGTATATAAAAAAATCCTCTTCATTTCTTGAAATCGTATAAAACAATCCTTCTTCCTCTTTCTGTTTATTTCCCTCACTGAACATGACCGAACTCTTTTTTTTAATTTTACTAATTTTTGTTAATATGCATTATCCGCCTAAAACAGAGTACTCGTTTTAATTGTTTTTAAATATTTTAATTATGCAAAATAATTAATAATGCAAAACCCAAACGAAATAAAAAATCAAAATCCAAATTGTTTGTTGACACTTTTCCCTTCTGCATGTAAGTAAATTATAGTCATTCAAAAGTCTACTCTCCGTTCCTTGTGCATTTGACAGGCTTTTCTTAATTTTTTGATAGTAATATACGGCAGTGTATGCATATTATAGTTAATAAGCCATTAAGGTTTCGGGATATTTTCTGATGAAAGTGAATTTTGCACATTTGGAATAAAAGGACGTAAGTTAGTGTGGAGAAACTAAAGTACAGGCTTAAATAAAGAAAACTTAGTGGCTACAGTGATGCACGGCGGCGGTGGCATTTTGGTGTGGGGGTGTATGGCGAGTGGTGGTGTATGTAACCTACAAGATATTGATACTATTATGGACAAGGGGTTGTATCTTAATATTTTAGAGGCAAATTGAAAGCAAAGTGCTCAATAACTTGGCCTCGAAAATATGTTTCACTTTCAACAGGATTATGATCCGAAACACACAGCAGACATAATGTAGTTATGGCTGTTATATAATGCGCCGAAGTAATTGCATACAATTGCGACTTATTGGAGCGCAAGATTTGGGATTACAGTATTTCATGAAAAACATCATTCTCGAAGAACATAATAAAATTTCTTCAAAAGAGATGGCAAAATTGGTAAAATCAATTATACGGCCGCTTTAGAAAGTAAAGGATACTCCACAAGTTATTAACCATCAATTTTTTCTTACTTTTGTGCGCAAACTTTTTATGATATACATGACGGTGAACTGTAAATGGCGTCGCGAAGACTGTTACATGAACATTTGTAAGAAGGCAACGACATAACATAATCAAAATATCATTGCTCATATTAAATTTATTATTTTAATTGGTATATAAAATTTATGCTACAATTATTATAGTCCGAAAATATGAAATAATTTTTGGGCTTGACTATGGTGTCATAGAGATATTCAGCTTCCATAAAACCTTCCTATGCAGGATGAGGCTAATTACTTGCGATTCCGCTATGACTCGGCACCACAGTGTTATCACAAAGACACTATGCATTTGAACGCAATGTAAATGAGTTCAAGGTTAGTATCGCCGGTCTGCTATCTGAGCGACTGGTCATTCCTCCAAAGAAGGCCACTCCGAGGCAGCAAATCTACTGCTACCTTGATGGCTGCAACCTCAGCCTGGAAGACACTGCAATAGTCAGGAAGTCTGAAACTGGAATTGATAGAGAGCTCCCGTCAGTAAAAATGCAATCCGAGTATGGATACAGGCTCTAAACATAAAAGCGTATGCCAGACCAATAAATGCGGTGCATAAACTCACAGCATTAAGAGTAACAAGTGCTTTTCGAACTATTTCCAACGAAGCAGCTGAACTACTAGCTAATATGATGCCCACAGACATCCAGGGAGATGAGTTCACGAGATTATATGAACTATTAGCGTCAATTACAGAAATCCAAAAGAGAGAACAGAGAAAAAAGAGCATAACTATATGGCAGCAACGGTGGCAAACCTCAACTAAAGGACGGTGGACCCACAGACTTATACCTGACATCCATACGTGGATAAGTAGACAACATGGTTACCTGGATTTCCACCTGTCCTAAATATTCAGCGAGCATGGGTGCTTCAGAGGCTATGTATACAAATTAAAAAATGACGGCAGTCCGTATTGTTCGATGTGTACGGAGTCAATAGAAGACTCTGAACACGTGTTTTTCCATTGTTCTCGGTTTCTAAACATAGGGGAAAAGTTAGAAACAGCACTAGGTGATAGTTTAACGGTGGAAAGTTTGACTGCACTTATGTGTCAGTCCTCTGAGAAGTGGGAAGATATTTCCACAGACAGCTACAGCAGAATAGGCGTCAGTCCATCCGTGCTATAGAGGAGACGTAAACGGCGTGTCTTGTCACTCCCATAAAGTAATACCTTATCAGGTGGTTCCGTGGGAGAGTCTTGAGTTAGAAGTAGGTTAGGCTAAACGGATTAAAGTCCCGTACTCCAGCTTTCGATGCTTCCTCCTACTATTGAACACTCTAAAATTTCATTGAAAGTGTCGTCTTTTCTAAAGCCCTCCACCACATAAAGGCTCCATAGAACATAATGGGCTTGACTATGGTGTCATAGGAAAAGTACCTATCATTAATATTCACAAGGATATTCAACCTAAAATTGTGAATAAATATATGCGTTCAATACCGCAAAAGATAAACTCTATAGCAAAAAAAAAATCATAAATTAACATGGAAGCATTAATATCGGTTGAACTAAATCAAGCTTCATCTGCTGCAATACGTCAATTACCACCTAACTATTCCACCTAGCAATTACCACTGTCAGAAGCATTAAAAGAGGCAACACAAATACAGGAGTTCTGAGGAGATGGCACATACGACCTCACATCATTTATTAATGAGGTGGAACTTTTCATCGATTTGTGTTCTGGCAACATGGCGGAGTTCTTCCACAAACGGCACGTCCTGAAAAAATGCAAGGAGAAGCAGCTAACACTATTAGATCCCTGGAAAATCTAAGTTGAAATGAAATAAAACAAGAGCTACTGAGGAATTTTGAAGTTCGAGAATTCTATCATCAACTTAACACAAGACGCTGAACGTCAGATATTATAATGTAAGTCAATCATTTCTATACCTTAAGAATATTCTGGATAAGACACTGTAAAACCAAAAGAGTTTTCTCCCGCAATAAACGAGGCAATGATTTTAAAAACTTTTGTGAATATCATGCCGGTACATACAGCTAACATAAAACATAGCAGAAACATAGGGAACCTTAGAGAAGCATATTATTGTCTGGAGAAGTGTGGTCTGACACACAATAGAATTAGAACAAATAACAACTCACAACGAAATAATGGCAATCATTTTAACCCAGTTCGCAATTATGTACATATTTAGATGACAATCAAGTAGCACATAATCAAGGTAGGCAAACAAATTACACAGATAATCCGTAAGCACAACACAACTTTTCAAGAAACCCAGAACCACATAGAAATCATATGAGGTAAATTTTCAATTAACCAAAGAGAGCGACATTTACCGGTAGAATTAACAATAAAAAAATATAATTAAATGTTTAATAGATACCGGTTCTACGACAACTTTAATTGACGAGCAATCGTTAAAAGAAAATAAAAGGACTAAATAAAACCTAACATATACAGTACACTATCAAGACAAACAAAAGTTGATTTTGAAATAATAACAGAAGTATCTCAGAAATTCAATGACCCCAATAGAGTGGTTTGGAAGGTAACTTAATTTAGAAATAAAAATTTTAACGGACTGATCGGTCAAAATGTATTAAAAGCACTAAACTCAAAAATTCAACGTCAAGAAGATTTCGTTTAAATTAACGACAACAAATTAATATTTATAGATACGAAAATCCCTACACTAGAATCAACCTTAAATTTGGAAAACATATCAAAGCTCTATAGAGATTATATGAATGAGGAAGAAAAAAAAACATATATATGTAGATTTTATTTTACGAGAATATTCTGAAATGTTTTATCGAGAAGGAGAAAAGTTAACCCACCCACACACAAAACACCAAAAACAAATAAACCTGTATATTCTAAAATATACAGGTACACAAGGGTATACGGAGAGGAAATTAAAAGCAGGTGAATAAAATATTAGAACAAAACATTATCAAAGAAAGTTATCCCCCCTCTAACTTTCCAATTTGGATAGTCGCAAAAAAATCAGATAATTCAGGGAAACAAAAATGGCATATACAAGGTGTGTTCCAAAGTAAACAGGACTTAAAAAAACAGAACAAAGGGTTTTTCGGCAAAATCAATTTATTTTATTCAAAATAGTCTCCTTTTGCTTCAATACAACTTTTTGCACGGTCCAAAAGCATGTCGAACGAGTGTTTTAGCTCGTTGGCCGGTATGACCGCCAGTATGCCGGTGCAAGCATAACGCTTTCCTTTCATGGGCAAATGCATTTTAACGAAAAGCAAGAAGTCGCACGGAGCACAACAAGAAACACACGCAGAAAATTATTTGCAATGGTTGTGAAATAAGTCAGACCAAAACCCATGTTTATTCTCGTGCAATGACACGTAAGAAAATAACTGCAACCCTGTGCCAGCTGTCATTTTACTTAAATACATATTTTGACGTTAAATTGTTGAGGAAGGTAAATTTTAAACAGATTTTATAATTTCAATTTAAATTATAAAGATTTTGCCAATTCACAATAGCCATGCACAATAGTCATTTACAATAAATTGACCGAATCAGCCGTTCATATATAACTAGATACTACAATGGGTGCTCTCGTGCCCTTGTATATTTCGGTATAGGATTGTTTCAATCTGCAATCTTGCAAGAGCAAGAGAATCCCCCTATTGAAAACCGCCTCACCGCAATCGACCAAACGATAAGAGACCAAATGAAGTATTCTTTAATAAATTTAATTCAAAAATGTATATGACCATTACCTTGTAAATAATTTTATTTTTAATGTCAACTAAAATACAAAAATTTTGTTCATATAAATATATTTTTATTTTATTTTTAATGAGATATTCCATTCATTTCTATTTCCATTCTTATTTATGTTCTTTATTACTAAACATAAAATTTAAAAAAATTTGCTCACATTTCCATAAATTTGTCTATTACGATTGGTAATTTCGAATGACGATTCGAACGAACGGATACGTTTATATACTCGTTCACGTATGTCATACGAAATACAGGCTTTTACGTGACGAGTGATACGTTCACGGATGTAACGATTCGACCCCTGGTTTCAAGATGACACAAAATGCAAAAATCCTACACCGATATATGCAAGGCCAAGAGAACACCCATTGCAGAATCTAGTGATATATGACGGCACGAAAATAAACATGCGTTTTGGTCTGACATATAATATATTACAGCCATTGCAAATAAATTTTTGCATGTGTTTGTTGTGTCGTTGCACCAAGAACAAGATAATTCCCTTAACAGTGAACAGCTGTATTTGGATATGGAATGTAAACAAATATCAAGTGACAATTTAGGGCCGGCAAAATATTCTTCCAAAAAAATCGATTAAAATAGAGCAGGCATCGATTATAATGAGTGGAATATAAGTTTTCAAGTAGTTTTCAGTGAAAACTGTGTTTTCGTATGACAGATTTTATATTGGCGAAAACACAAGTTTTCGTGCGAAAACCAGTTTTTCCCACGAAAACATGTTTTCAATGTCGGTCCGAACATAGTATAATACAATCAGAACCTGGAACGACCATGAAAAACATTATGCTGCAATCGAAAAAGAATTGCTTGCTATTGTCTGGTCAGTCAACTATTTTCGACCATATTTCTATGGCAAACCATTTGAACTGCTAACAGACCATCAACCACTTGTTTGGTTGCACACAAAAACAGAAGGAAACGACATTAACTCAAGGTGGCTCCAAAAACTTGGTGAATACAATAAACATACTAGAGGTATTCAGATCTTCTTCTTCTTAATTATTAGCCGAGTTAACAACCGCGCGCCAGTCGTTTCTTCTTTTCGCTACGTGGCGCCAATTGGATATTCCAAGCGAGGCCAGGTCCTTCTCCACTTGGTCCTTCCAACGGAGTGGAGGTCTTCCTCTTCCTCTGCTTCCCGCGGCGGGTACTGCGTCGAATACTTTCAGAGCTGGAGTGTTTTCGTCCATCCGGACAACATGACCTAGCCAGCGTAGCCGCTGTCTTTTAATTCGCTGAACTATGTCAATGTCGTCGTATATCTCGTACAGCTCATCGTTCCATCGAATGCGATATTCGCCGTGGCCAACGCGCAAAGGACCATAAATCTTCCGCAGAACTTTTCTCTCGAAAACTCGCAACGTCGACTCATCTGTTGTTGACATCGTCCAGGCCTCTGCACCATATAGCAGGACGCGAATTATGAGTGACTTATAGAGTTTGGTTTTTGTTTGTCGGGGGAGGACTTTGCTTCTCAATTGCCTACTTAGTCCGAAGTAGCACCTGTTGGCAAGAGTTATCCTGCGTTGGATTTCTAGGCTGACATTGTTGGTGGTGTTTACGCTGGTTCCAAGATAGACGAAATTATCTACAACTTCAAAGTTATGACTGTCAACAGTGACGTGAGTGCCAAGTCGCGAGTGCGACGACTGTTTGTTTGATGACAGGAGATATTTCGTCTTGCCCTCGTTCACTGCCAGATCCATTTCTTTTGCTTCCTTGTCCAGTCTGGAGAAAGCAGAACTAACGGCGCGGGTGTTGAGGCCGATGATATCAATATCATCCGCATACGCCAGCAGTTGTACACTCTTATAGAAGATGGTACCTTCTCTGTTGAGTTCTGCAGCTCGAACTATTTTCTCCAGAAGCAGGTTGAAAAAGTCGCACGATAGGGAATCGCCTTGTCTGAAACCTCGTTTGGTATCGAACGGTTCGGAGAGGTCCTTCCCGATCCTGACGGAGCTTTTCGTGTTGCTCAACGTCAGTTTACACAGCCGTATTAGTTTTGCGGGGATACCAAATTCAGACATCGTGGCATAAAGGCAGCTCCTTTTCGTGCTGTCGAAAGCAGCTTTGAAATCGACGAATAGGTGGTGAGTGTCGATTCTCCTTTCACGGGTCTTTTCCAAGATTTGGCGCATGGTGAATATCTGGTCGGTTGTTGATTTACCAGGTCTGAAGCCACACTGATAAGGTCCAATCAGTTTGTTGACGGTGGGCTTTAATCTTTCACACCAGGAATAAAGGGATGTCCAACTTATTCCAGTGTGAGAGCGCTTCAAAATAAGCGTTTTTTATAACATTTTCCATTATGGCCAGATTGGACAAAATACTAATTTTTGGACATTTAAATTAAAACACCCAACATTTAGTAAGAATAGAAGTTACTATTTAGTGGTTATTTAATACATAGAGAATTTATTTAAATCTTTGTATGGCATGTTAAAACAACTGACTTTTGACTTTTCAATACCCAATAAAAGGTTTTAAGCTTTTAAGCTCTTAATCAATAAATATTTTTAATAATTTTCCACTGAAAATAATACTATGATGCTTCACCTTACAAAATGTTTCATCAAATACATTTAGATTTCACAAATTTATTTAATTTTCATTGTTTTACATAATTTGTAAGTGCGACAAATCTCTCCGTTTATATATTTTTTTGGTAAGATTTCAATCTGGCCATCGCTCGTTTCTAATTGCTAAACGTCAAAACCTACTGAACTCGATTAGCTGTCAAAGTTCAGTAGGTTTTGACGTTTAGCAATTGCTCTCTCACTTCCAGTGAGAGAGGAGTTGGACATCTCTTTATCTCTGTTTCACACAATACGCTCGACAGAACCTTATATGCGATTGAGGAGGCTTATCCCACGTTAGTTGGCGCAGATTGTGGGGTCTCCTTTTTTATGGATTGGGCATAGCACACTTAAATTCCAATCGTTGGGCATACTTTCGTCCGACCATATTTTGCAAAGAAGCTGATGCATGCACCTTATCAGCTCTTCGCCGCCGTATTTGAATAGCTCGGCCGGCAATCCATCGGCCCCTGCCGCTTTGTTGTTTTTCAGGCGGACAGTTGCTATTCGAACTTCTTCATGATCGGGCAATGGAACGTCTGCTCCATCGTCATCGATTGGGGTATCGGGTTCGCCTTCTCTTGGTGTTGTGCGTTCACTGCCAGTCAGCAGGCTGGAGAAGTGTTCCCTCCATAATTTAAGTATGCTCTGGGCATCGGTAACTAGATCACCTTTGGGGGTTCTACAAGAGTATGCTCCGGTCTTGAAACCTTCTGTAAGCCGCCGCAGTTTTTCGTAGAATTTTCGAGCATTACCCCTGTCGGCCAGCTCATCAAGCTGCTCGTACTCACGCATTTCGGCCTCTTTCTTCTTCTGTCTGCAAATGCGTCTCGCTTCCCTCTTCAACTCTCGGTATCTGTCCCATCCCGCACGCGTTGTGGTCGATCGTAACGTTGCGAGGTAGGCAGCCTGTTTTCTCTCCGCTGCGACACGGCACTCCTCGTCGTACCAGCTGTTCTTTTGCACTTTCCGAAAACCAATGGTTTCGGTTGCAGATGTACGTAAGGAGTTTGAAATGCCGTCCCACAGTTCCCTTATACCGAGTTGTTGACGAGTGCTCTCAGAAAGCATGATTGCAAGACGATTAGAAAATCGTTCGCCTGCCTGTTGTGATTGCAGCTTCTCGACGTCGAACCTTCCTTGTGATTGTTGGCGTGCGTTTTTTGCTGCACAGAGGCGGGTGCTAATCTTAGCTGCAACAAGATAGTGGTCCGAGTCGATGTTAGGACCTCGGAGCGTACGCACATCTAAAACACTGGAGACGTGTCTTCCGTCTATCACAACATTATCGATCTGGTTGGTAGCTTTTCGATCCGGAGACAGACAGGTAGCTTGATGGATCTTCTTATGCTGGAATCTAGTACTACAGATAACCATATTTCGGGCCCCGGCGAAGTCGATCAGCCTCAACCCATTTGGGGAAGTTTACTCGTGGAGGCTGAATTTACCGACCGTAGTACCAAAGATACTTTCTTTGCCCACCCTGGCGTTGAAGTCGCCAAGCACGATTTTTACATCGTGACGGGGGCATCTCACATAAGTGTGCTCCAAGCATTCATAAAAGGCATCTTTGGTCACATCGTCCTTCTCTTCCGTCGGGGCGTGGGCGCAAAAACAGCGATATGTTGAAGAACCTCGCTTTGATGCGGATTGTGGCTAGACGTTCATTCACCGCAGTGAATGATAGTACTCGGCGACGGAGTCTCTCTCCCACCACGAATCCCACACCAAACCTGCGCTCCTTTATATGGCCACTGTAGTAAATGTCACAAGGACCTACCCGTCTCTGTCCTTGTCCCGTCCATCGCATTTCTTGGACGGCGGTGATGTCAGCCTTTGTTTTCACGAGGACTTCAACCAGCTGGGCAGTGGCACCTTCCCAGTTAAGGGACCGGACATTCCAGGTGCATGCCCTCAATTCGTAGTCCTTATTTCGTTTGCCATGGTCGTCATCAAAAGGGGGGTCTCTCATCCGAGGCTTATTGTTGATTTTCATTGGGGGTGTTTTTTTACGTGGCGGGTCCCAAACCCAGCGCACAACCCTATGCAGGTGATGTTTCGCCTTCTCACGTTAGCTCGCCTTCAAACGGATGTTCTTGGGCTACCCAGAGGATACTTGGTCAAAGACCGGAAGGCGTGAGCTGCTTGAGTCACATGTAAAAGGATCGTTTCTGGCCACTCCCAAGTGAATGGCAATCAGAGAACTTTCCTCATTTGCGTGAACTTCTACACATGACTCCAGACTCAGATCAGCCTTGTTAATTCTTTAGTCGTTAGTTCGGTAGTTTTTACATGTATTTTGTTTTTGTAAAATTAACAGACTATCGTTTTACCGAGTAACGAACTATCCAGCTGGCAAGCTTGATAATTGTTTCGTTACTCGGTTATATCACATCAGCTGTTTGTTTGTTGCTCGTTGCTTTATACATTTTTAAACGGGGAAAATAAATTTGGTGCTCACTTCGGAATTAGGAAAAATTTTACAAAAGTAAGTATATCTTCAACAAATAGTTGCTTTTTATTTCATTAAATACTTATTTTCAGTGGAACCTAAAAAATTATGTCCTCACTCCATAATTTTTGAGGTTCCAGTTGGTTCTAGAATATTTACTAGAAAATGTGAAAATTGAGGTAGCTCTTTATACAATTAGCTTTAAATAAACACTTTAATACGTATTTTTATAGAAACCAAACGCCCAATTGTACTACCAAAAATTAATTGATACAACAAATATCAATGCGACTACGGACATGTTACGATGCAAGGCCCGGTACTGGAAGCATATGTACGAGTATGTTAAAGCTGAGGAGTGGCGCAAATAGACGGGTGCTGGAACAGACGTTGGCGATGATTTTTCCTTAATAAAAGGTAAATGCGGCTTTAATGTTAAGTGAAACTTTTTTGGTTTTTTAATAATTCTCCGTTCTTTCAGAAAAACTTTCAAAAAATGTGTCCAAATTATGAACGGTTTTCGGTTTTATTTGGGAGTAAATCCGAAGCCAATTGTGTTGTAGAGACGTACAACCCTGAAGTGTCATAAGTGAAGTGAAATAACGCACTCCAAAGAATATTCTTAGTGAACTTAAAGATATACAAAAGAAGAGAACAGTTTGTTTTAACAACGAATAGAAATTGAAAAAGGAAAGTTAAAGCTAGAATTGGACAGAGAAAAGTTAAATAAAGATTTTGATTGATTGGAGTTAGAGCAAAAAGAAAGACTAGCAATGATTGAACTAAAGTGCAAATATAATATATAACAATTTTTTATGTTTTGTATAATAATTTTTAAGAATGTTTATGTAATAAGAATGAATTTTATATGCTATTGTTATGTTTAATAATTTTTAAGAATGTACAAATATATCTAAATGTGATTACTTGAAGTGATACAACTTTTTATATGTACATACATATATAAAAATGAAAATTGAGTTTTTGATTTAATTATAATTTTTAATTAATAAAACTGTATTTGGAAACATAAGACGATATAACGATAGTCTTTTTAATTCAAAGCTATTTGAGATCGTTTCTTCCACTTCTTCTTCATAAATGTCTTCATTTATACTCTCGTTGTAATTTTAATTTCACTGTTATCAAGCAGTATATTGTGAAGAATGCAGCATATCCATTCGTTACAGTATTTTTGACTATTTTATTTCGTATTCGAATCCTAAGCTCTTTTAGACTGCAAAATCGCTCTTTTAATAAGCCTAAACAGTGTTCAATTCTTACACGGTATTTGCTATGCTGTTTGTTGAATTTTTTCTTTTAGATAGTTCAAATTGTTGAGAGTTGCTTCTGTAAGGCGTTATAATAATGTTACTGAGGGGTAAGCAGAGTCTCCAGCAATCCACTCCTGTCCTGAAAAAAATCTTGGCTCGTATTTGTATAGTGAACAGTTTTTAAATATTTTTGCATCGTGAGTAGAGCCACTAGCCAACGAGAACATCGCGAATTTTTAGCTTGTAGTTGCAAACCATTTGAGCTTTAATTGCATATACGAGATGTGTTCAAAAAGTATCGCGAATTTTGTGTTTTTTCACAAATTATTCATTTTCATTTGATGAATATCTATTTTGTCCCCTTCAAAGTAATCCCCATGAGATATTATACACTTGTGCCGACGGTTTTTCCAATCTTCGAGGCACTTCAAAAAATCATTTTTTTTATCTTCTTCAGCTCCTCCTTCGATGCCGTCTTTATCTCGTCAAGAGAAGCGTAACGTCGTCCTTTCATGGGCCTCTTCAGTTTAGGGAACAAGAAAAAGTCACAGGGGGCCAGATCTGGGGAATACGGTGGCTGCGGCATCATTAGTGTGTTGTTTTTGGCCAAAAAGTCGCGCACAAGCAACGATGTGTGTGAGCAGGGGCGTTATCGTGGTGCAAAAGCCAATTTTTGTTCTTCCACAAATCCGGGCGTTTCTGGCGGATTGCTTCGCGATAATTGCGCATAACTTGCAGGTAATATTCCATATTGACCGTTCTTCCATGTGGCAAGAACTCATGATGCACCACGCCCCTGCAATCGAAGAAAAGAAAGACGATTCGCGATACTTTTTGAACACACCTCGTATATGATTTCTGAAAAAAAAAACGCTTCATGATTTTTTATTGGGGATTCGGCGAGTTTTATTTCAGTGCCATCCACGTAACCTACACAAAATGGTAGTTCGTTGAACGTTTCTCGTACTATTAGAGAGCGCTCAGTATTATCTGGCCAGTATATATATAAATGGAGTCTTTTTAAAAATGCCTCGAATACTCTGCGAGTAATATTTGTTAACGTTCCTCCGTCACCAATCCCAAAAATTGACGCAATTTTTCGTATCGATGCACTTTCTCCAGTCGAGCCCAATCTGTTTAGAACGACAGCTAGCTGTATAAATTATTTTTAGGCACTAGTGCGCTTTATGGGGGGGGGGGGGTGGGGGGGGGTTTTTTCTGTACAATCATTGACCAATAAGTTCTGAATTATCGAATAAATTATACCAACAAATATAAATGTAAGAAACTTAGCAATCTTAACATTATAAATGGTAGTATTATTCATGTTTGAGCCTCAGTTCAGTAGAACCAAAATGGAGTAATCAAAAAGATTTTGTGTTTTATTTAAACTTCGGCTTCTCTTATTTAACTCGCGCGGGTTACATCTCAGGTTGCATCAACTGACGGCATGCAGATGTACACTACGTCGCTTGATCCGCCAGTACGTGACCAGAACAGCAGACTCGGCATATTTTGAGTTTGTTGGAATGTGCGGTATACCCACACATTGGAGCACACTTGAGTTGCTGATATGATGGCAGAGTCAGTCTGATTCTTGACTTCAAAGCAATTACTTGTGCCTATTTGACTCAGTGTTTAATTAAAGTCGGGTTATAAAATGCAAATCGCATTTTAGTAAATATAAATATGTATGTACATATAGTATATGGGTTTGTGTACAGGTAAACCTCTTACAACGCGGTTTCCTATAACGCGTTTTCGCTCCAACGCGGTTCCCAAAATGCGGACATTTTCTTACAACGCTACTCTTACAACGCGATTTTAACGAAAGTTTTTTCAAAAATTTACTATTTTAGTTTGAAAAAGGTTTTCTTGCCCAAATAAAATTCTATGCATTTTGTCCAACTTTGATTCCGTTGAAATTGTTGATGCGTCACTAAAAGAAATTCGTCCTTAAACACTAAAAGCTTGCTGGTAAGCACTAATGCCATAAGTAGACTTTCAGGGCACTGTTTCGACTTGTATACCAATAGAAGATGAATATAGAAACATAGTGAGATTGGCGCATGTAGTAGAAGGTTATGGATTTGATAAAATAACAATGGCTGATATTCAAGAATTAATTGCGAACGACGAAATAAACGAAGCAAGTTTAGTGACAAAGACAAATGTAGAATTAGTTGGAGGTATGTAGCTCTGGCCATCTTTCCGATGTTGAAAATAAAAACTTTTCACTAAAAAATATCGAGAAAGTTTTAAAGTTGGAAGAATACATTTTGGAGAACGACCCTTTAAGTGACAGAGCAGAAATATTTGAACGAAATCTTCAAAACAATTTAGCTCGCTATCAAGAAATTTATAAATATTTGCGAAATAAGAGCAAACAAACTTCAATGCACGATTTTTTCAAACCAATATTCGGCGAAAGGATACCCGAATCAGATAGTGGATCAAGCTCAGATTTTGAACTAGTACGAACAAAACGTTCGAAACAAATCATACTAAGTGAGGAGAAGGAGTAGAAAGTTATCGTTCTATTTGGCTTTAGTTTTTAAATCTTTTAACTTGATTTTAATTGAACTTTTATTTCACGTAGAATTGAAATTTTATTTTATTTTGTTTTTGTTTAAATAAATGGAATGGTATTAAATTTCGAAATATGTATGTTTTTATGACTCAACTAATAAATACACAAAATTATATTAAGCACATATTTTTACTATACAAAATCCCATATTTTAATGAAAATTTTTTTCCCTAGGAACCAAACTCCTCCTATAACGCGATTTCCTATAACGCGGAGTTTTTCAGGACCCTATTCACCACGTTGTAGGAGGTTTACCTGCATACTCGTATACATATGTATGCACGAAGCAAAGAATCGTATGGATCGGTGATTGCCAATAAAATGTATATGGGAGCATTGGACTAGAAATCCGGATCACAGTATAAACTCTCGTTGCCCCAATCTGTTGCAATCACTCTGTTTGATTTATAATTCTACCTCAAGACCATCTAGAGCAGTAACGATTACCTCCGACAGGACGTTGTTGAAAGTTTTCTCGATATAAAAGAAGGTCCCAAGCGAAATCCTCAAGCCATCGCACGATAATATGCAGGACAGTATGCACTGACTTGCCTTTACGATAAGCATGTTGCACTTCTGATAGATATTCCCTCGGTATGCGCCTCCTTATGTACTAGTCCTTCAGTCTCTCCAGAGTTTAAGTAATAAGTGTATTGAATAATGCAAAGTTAACTTATTTAATATTTGACTTTTGTTCAATTCTTTTTGTTGATACAATAACAAAAGGATTGCATTCTAAAAAATAATCAATGTTTACCTCAGGTACATATTTTACAAAAATCCTATAAGAAATAAAGAACACAAATAATATCCCAATGGTAGGAAATAAATAACACATTATTAGTTTTTCGCATAGAATTCTTTCCGGCATTGGCCGAAAAATAATTATACAGGTCGGACCAACGGCACGATTTAGGGAACTGAAAACGAATTTCGATAAAAATGGAGTATGTACTGATAGGGGAGTTTCTCCAGAGGAGGAAAATGCAAAAATAATGTTGCTAACATTTATATTTTCTAAAATATTCCCGATTAAAAATCCAAAAATATTTCTCAATGTTTAACTAAATTCTTTTCACACTTTTCACTTTGTTTATTGAAATATACACTTGAAACATTGAAATAACTTCACATTTCACTTTTATTTTGTTATTTCTTACCTAAATTTATTAATTTAAAAATCATTTAGGACACTCATGTCTGAAAAGGTTAGAATGTTTACAATTATAAGGAATTATATAATATTATACAGCGAGATCTTTGCTTGTACTTTCGAGTGCTTCTTTTTTCTTTATTAATATGTTGAGGACGGGGTGACCCACCGGAGGGCCACTGGCTTAGATTCAGAACTATTTTATTTTAAATGAAATAAAACTATTTGGTATCAAAATAAATTTTTAGATATATTTGAAAGCTCAGATGGTAATTTTGTTGCTATATTCTCAGGTTTATTTACCGTAAATCATAAAATCATGCATTTTTATGCATTTGCAACAAGAACAACTAAAAGAAAGCTATGTAGCTGGCTTCTACGAGTATCAACGATTGCACTATGCCATGATGTCGCGTTGCGCTTTGCGTTTTGCTTCGTTCTCCGCGTTGTTTATACTCATTTTAATTTGAAATATACTTGCGATTTATAGGCACTTCTTTTTATAAGAACTAAGATTGCTAAAGAAAGAAAGAGGAATTTCAGCTAAAAATAGGAACTTCAACGAATTTTTCTCACTTGCTTTTTATCAAATGGCAGCGCCCTATTTCCTCATAATTGTTAGCACATAAATGATGTCCACAACGAGTGTAAAAAGTAATTTTTAAAATATAGATTTCTTGAGTAAAAACCTTGCAAAAAGTGTAAAATGTAAATTTGTTTAAATGTTTACTGATTAATTAAATGAATTTTAAGTGAAAAATGTGCATAAACGGTTTTAAATGTTGTAAAATAGCAATTTTTGGAGTTTTTGAATTAAAAAGTCGAATATCTCTTTGCGGTACCTAAAGATAAAGATAAATAAATGAATGAGGATTGCACCGCGACCTAGGGTCTATTGTGCCCTCTACCTACTCACAGCAAATTGATGAATTCCAGTATACTGCTAGGTGCTAGTGAGGCGATGTGATCCCTATTTAGAAACATGGATCCAAGGACCTTAGTCCTGCGCCTGCAGATTGCTGTGCAATCCAAAAGCAGGTGTTCCGGAGTTTCGGGCTCCAAGTCGCAGAACCGGCAATTTGCACAAGAAGCTAGGCCCATGTTGAATAAGTGCTTCTTGAGTTTGCAATGGCCGGTGTAGAAGGCGACGAGTAGCCTGACTTTATCTCTTGGAGATTGATTATAAACTTAAATCTTTTGAGATTATAGCCATTCATTAGCAACTTTGCGTGTCGCAAGCCTGGAAGGTGTTGCCGATGCCTCTCCCTACCCACTGCTTCATCCTTGCGGAACTGCTCCTTTATGGCGTGGGGACCCACCGCTATAAAAGGTTCAGGTCCTACCATGCTGGCGGATGTTGCGGAGCGGGCAAGCTCATCGGCCAGTTCATTCCCAGCAATGCCTTTGTGCCCAGGCACCCAAATAAGTTGCACTTGGTTGCACTCTGCCAGGTTATTCAGCCGTTCTATACACTCCAGCACCAGTAGCGATTTTACCTCGTACGACGTGATCGCCTTGAGTGCCGCTTGGCTATCGCTTAGTATAGCTATTCGTTCATTGCGATAGCCGCGTTGGAGGTTTAACTCAACGCACCGACTTATAGCAAAAACCTCCGCTTGGAATATGCTCGGAAACTTACCCATAGGTATGGAGAGCCTTGTGCGTGGTCCCGCGACCCCTGCGCCAATTCCCTCCCCCGTTTTCGAGCCGTCGGTGTACCACCTGATCGAGCTATCCCTAAGTAATAGCTCGAGAGCGGAGTCGCTCCACTCGGCCAGTGATCTTGAACTTCTTGGTGAAGTTCACTTTTTTGCTAATGTTGTCCCTTGGAAGAAGAGCCAGTGGTATGATATCACTTAGCTCTCCCATGCGTCGGGACGAGATAACTTTACCTTTTCCAGTCCCCTCTGCTGTCATTTGAAGCAGAGTGTGCTTGGCGACTTGACCGATTACTAAGTTAAGCGGTGTGAGCTCCAGCAGGGCCTCAAGTGCAGCCGTCGGACAGGTGCGCATGGCTCCTGTCATACAGACGCAAGCGAGTCTTTGCAGTTTCGATAGTTTGAGAGCTACCGTCGTCTGATCTGACTTCGCTGCCCAAACCACCGCTCCGTAGGTAATAATTGGTCGCACTATCATAGTGTACAACCATCTGATAATGCTAGGGTTACACCCCCAGGATTTACCAGCCAGCCGGTTGCACACCATCAGTGCTTTTGTGGCTTTGACTATGGTTAGGTCTATGTGCTGCTTCCATTTTAACGTGGAATCCAGCGTTAGACCTAGATATTTGACCATGTTAGTCATCTGTATTTCTCTGCCTCCGAGTGTCAAGTTCCTCAGGCCAGTCAGAGATCTGCGCCTCGTGAATGGGACGATGGTCGTCTTCAAGGGGTTGATGTTTAGTCCGACGCTCTTGCACCAACCCTTTGCTAGGCCTAGTCCCCTTTGTACGATGTCGCAGAGAGTACTCGCGAATTTGCCTCTGGCTATGATGACAATATCATTCGCATAACCTTGACAGCGGATTCCATTGTTTGTCAGTAACTCAAGTAGCTCGTCCATAACTAGGCTCCACAGCAGGGGGGATAGCACACCTTCCTGTGGGCAGCCCTTAGTAGTACCGAGACGTATTGTGGTGCCTCCTGCTGTTGTTTCAGCTATTCTGGTGCGCAGTACTGCCTCTATCCACCTGCGCATTGTAGGTGCCACACTTCTTTTCTCCAGTGCCCTTGCCACGCTCCCGTGGGATGTGTTGTCAAAGGCACCTTCGATGTCTAAGAAGGCACATAACGTCACTTCCCCCGCATCCAGCGAGCTTTGTATCTCCGAGGTAAGCTGGTACAGGGCAGTGTTCGTCGATCTGCCTGCCCTGTACGCATGCTGGTTAGCATGCAGGGGTGTAGTTACGAGAGCCTTCGATCTTATTTCCTGGTCTAAGATCTTTTCCATACTTTTCAATAGGAATGAGGTTAGACTGATCGGTCTAAAAGATTTAGCCAGCGAATAGTCTTTCCTTCCCACTTTCGGTATAAAGATCACCTTCGCTGTCCTCCAGGGTTCAGGGATGTACGCCAGCGCTAGGCTATCTCTCATCAGCTGAACAAGGTGTGGCAGCAGGATCTGCTCACCTTGTTGTAGGAGCGCCGGAAAGATGGCGTCTGCGCCCGGAGACTTGAATTTGGCGAACGAGGCCGTGGCCCACCTGACTGAGTCCGCAGTAAACCGTTTCCTTGCAAGCACCCAGTCCAGGCGAGACGGCTTGTGCTCTACGACAGGTGGGCACTGGTCCACCTCAACAGTCTCCGGAAAATGCGCGCGTAGGAGTACCGTAGCCCTCTCCTCCGCACTTGTTGTAAAAGTGCCATCCCCTCTTTGAGTCGCTAGTTCAGTGTTCGTCTTACCCTTGGCCAGCGCTTTGTGCAGTCTAGCTGCTTCTGGCACTGAGGAGACGTTCTCACAGAAACTTCTGAAATTCTCTTGTTTTGCAGACCTTATTATAGGCAGTTAGGCTGCATTTGTACTCCTCCCAGTCCCCAGTGCGTTTGGCTTTATTGAAAAGCTTACGCACTTTAGATCGGAGATCTGAGAGTTTTTTGGACCACCGCGGGCAGTTGCGCCCCTTGGTGATCGTCTTTAGGGGGCAGCTGCAGTGGTACGCGTTTGTGATGGCCTGGTTCAGCGCAGATATCTTGCACTCTAATCCCAGGGCCGATATTCCTCTGCCCGACTTCCTGTCCCCTAACAGGTTTCGATCTAATGTATCCCGATAGACAGCCCAGTTGGTGTTTTTGGGGATACGTTTGGGGGGAATTGTCATGACCTCCACCCCTAGTACGAACCTCAAGATCCTGTGGTCCGACAGTGAGGGTTCCGACGACACCCTCCACTGCGAGACCACCCCCGACATGAGCGCGTTACTCAGGGTAATGTCCAATACTTCCCTCCTATTGCTTGTGGGTTCACCCCCAACATTTTCAATACTTAAATTATTACTAATGATAAATTCTAGGAGAGACTCACCTCGTGCATTACAGTCGGTACTTCCCCATTCTGTGTGGTGCGCATTCGCGTCAAGACCAAGACCAGGGGTAACTTGTTCCTCCTGCAATAGTCCACCAGGCCCTGCAGCGCTTCAGGGGGCGCAGTAGAAGTGTCTCCTGGCAGATAGGCCGTTGCCAAAATGAAGTCTGCTCCCTCCTCATCTCTGACTTGCACTGCAACTAGGTCCTGGGTTAGGAATTCTGAAATACATAAAACGTCAATATTTCTTCTAATTACAATACAGGCTCGGGGTCTCTCACTGGAAAGATCCCAGATTACCTTGTTGTTGTCCACATTGAGGCCTCTGACTTCTCCTCTGTGGACCCATGGCTCCTGTATTAACAGGATGCCCAGGTTATCCGCCGAGAACCTGCTCGCGATTACAGCGGATGCTGTCGCCGCGTGGTGCAGGTTCACCTGGGCTACTCCCATGCCTGCGATCACTATAAGATCGGTTCAGTGAGGAGCTGGTCCTCATCTGCCCCGTCCCCCGCAGTACCAGTAATGTCCTCAAGTCCCTCCAGGAGCTCCTGCGTAGAGGGTAGCACTCCCTCCTCCGCGGTCGGCTTTACTGCTGGGACTTCCGCTGTGTTTATCGCAGTCACATCCTGCTCGGCTGACGTGATGCTGGGACGAGAAGTCTCCTCGTCCACCTGCATCTTATCGACTTCCTGTCCGGTTGTCTTCGGTTTGTAGGGCCTCAAGACTACCGTGCTGAAACGGTAGCTCAGACGGAAGCCCTCCTTCCGGATGAATTTGTAGGACTCGTCATCTACGGACAAGTTCAACCTCCATCCGGAGCCCTCCGTTTTGTTATCGACTACTCGTCAGGCGGAGATATTTATCCCTCCGTTTTGGTTGTTGAGGAGCCCCAAAGCAAATTCGAAGGGTTTCCCCTCGCATCTGGGGAGGAGTACCGTCATGCAGTGCATGATCGGGATGTCTTCCCCACTTCTGACACAAAGAGTAGGGCCTTTCCAGCCAGTCAGCTTGGGAGCAACCTCCCGCAGCCAGTTGACGCTAACCTCATTCTTGCAGTCGAGCTGCATAAACCCGTCCTTGAAGTACACCCCAAGGAAGCCCACAGGGTCCTTACAGCCCCTGTACACCTCTTCCATGAGGAGATCTTGTAGAGCGGTTAGCTCCTCCGCCTCCAGAGTCTCCGCGGGGTAGTTCAGAGGCAGCACAGCCATCCGTATGCCCCTTAAGGCATCCGCATATCTGCGCTGTCCCCCAGCTGCCCGCGGTGGATTCGATGCGGAGGAATGGCCACCAGCTACGTGGGCGAAGTTGCCCCGTTGTCTTTTGGAGTTCGGTGGCTCCTGTGGCGTGATTTGGTTGCTCTTGCGTTTGGCTGCCGGGGCAGCTGTGTTAACGCTACCAGTTCTGACGGCTGGATTTGCATTAGCATGACCGCCGTCCCGACTCCCGCTGGTCCTCTTAGCGTTGGATGCGGTGTTTGCGCCTTTACGCACCTTTAGGGCAGGGGAGGCACTGCTGCCTCTGACCCTGTTCTTTGCTAGTTTTTCGGCTACCTCCGGAGTCTTTCCCTCCTGGAGGGGCCTAAGGTACCATTTTAGGCTGGCACCACTCATTCCCCTCCTACGAGTGTCATCGTTTCCACGCGGACTACCTAATGGTAGTAGAGGGGGCAGTCTTCCCCTGCGCCTCCTATAACCCTGTATATATTTTAATCAGGAGGACAAAGAAATCGAAATTTTGCCAGACCTACACGGCATTTCAAAAACATAATCCTGGCCGATCCAACATCTTGATTTATCAATGTAAGTAAAATTCTGAAAATAATACGATAATAAATGTTGTATTGACGGTATAATCTTTCTTTTTTTTCTTATTTTATTCGATATCATAAGGTGATAACACTAATTTTTTGCCTGCTACAATTTTCTTATTTTATGAATAATTGGGTTAAATATGGAATTAAAATTATTTTTGTACTATTTAATACAAAACAAATTAATAGAACCGAATTAGTGAAGTGTTAAAGAATACAAAAGTTAAGTGTAAAATTCATTATAAATCAGAGAATCACGCTAAATAATAATTGAATTTTTGAACTTTAAATGTAAATATCTCAAAAGCCATAATTCAGCGGCAACTATATAAAATATATTAATATTATTGTATAAAAAGGTCTTTTCGATGGGGCTGATATTGAGAGGAGTGAAAAAAGAAGATGATCCTCCAAAACCTCCGGCACCTCTCGCAGTTTTAAACACATTGCCAACACAATTAATTTTTAAGAGCGTTTATTTGTCAACGATTTAGCTATGTATTAGCTTGTGTTGGTCAAATAAAATATGGCTAAGTGAATTGTTTGTATTATTTAAATATCAATACCTCAAACCAAATAAAGACTTAAATTGATTAGATAGTCCAATAAAGCTTATTCGTGTAATTAAATGATGTGTTCTATCACACGAGTATCAATTAATTTAAAAAAAATTGCAATGTTTGAAGTGAAATTTCCGTTTGATACGAGTACGGTAAGTCAAGTAATTTTGACAGCTGGTTACGCATTGTGAATGATCCATATTAGAAGAACAAGAGAAAATAAACAAAGAAAATGAACTTATGTGTGTAAGTATATAAATATTTTCATTACGATTTAAGGAATGTGGATGAAGATTGTTAAGTTGTATAAAAAATTTCAGAATGAACTATATTAATGATTTCTACTAATTGTAGGATGAATTTAATAATTACTTTGAATTTCCTTTAAGAAACAATTGAAGCATCGCCTCGAATAACGTTGTAAGTGCTATCATAGCCGAAGGCACTTACAACGTTATTCGAGGCGATGATTCAATTGTTGATTTGATGTTTCTTCGCAAAACCAGCATTGCCATGTTCGCATTTTATTGAAAACATGTATTAAAAATTAATACTACATTTCTTCAAAGCTAACTACTAGGCCCACAAGAAAATTTACCGCAGAAAATAGTACGACGCGAAAGAATTCTGAACACCCCGCTGTTGGAAAGAAAAGGGTTAAAAAGCTAAAAGTAGTTCGACCTCGATGTTGAATCGACTATTAATGTCACGGAGGGGACAATTACTTTTCCTTAACTATTTATTTCCTGTAATTGCAATTTCATATTTTCCATTTTATTTATTTTAATCCGCTTGCAGTACGTGGGTATGGCAACAATTGTTATTTGTTTGCATGCAATCGTTTTGTGTTTCTGTAAATAAGTCAAAAAGTGTATAAAACTATTTTATGAAAGGTTAATGAATATAATGTTGAGTAAAATAAATGTAAAATGCATAATACATAGAAAAATTGTATACTTTAATTTGAGATTTTTTTGGACTTCAAATGCGAATATTTCGAAACTATAAGTCTCCTGCATGCATATATCACATTCTTAATCTGGAGAACATTCTCTATCCCCCCATACCCATTTAATCCCGAATTCTGGGGATGATATCTAAAGTTTTCCCAAATGACAATTACTAAATTTGCTGACATCAAGCATCAAGACACCTGACGTAGAACATCCGGTTATGCAAGTATGACTTGGGTAGGTCTATATGCCAGACCTTATAAAATGTATGACAGGCATCAAGGAAAACTACATAGCAGTATTTAAAATTCTCCATGGCATCAGCTATACCAGAGAACGTAAAGTATAGAGAAGGTGCAGGTTCGACTGCGAACATTTGATAGATTCAGATCAAGGAATTCGCCGCATTTGTTAACATTGTAGGTCGGAATTCGCTTCACAATTTTAACATTGTTTACAATTCTCTCACATATTCTAACCGAGAATATGAAGAGACAGAAATATAAAGGGTGATTTTTTAAGAGCTTGATAACTTTTTTTTAAAAAAAAACGCATAAAATTTGCAAAATCTCATCGGTTCTTTATTTGAAACGTTAGATTGGTTCATGACATTTACTTTTTGAAGATAATTTCATTTAAATGTTGACCGCGGCTGCGTCTTAGGTGGTCCATTCGGAAAGTCCAATTTTGGGCAACTTTTTCGAGCATTTCGGCCGGAATAGCCCGAATTTCTTCGGAAATGTTGTCTTCCAAAGCTGGAATAGTTGCTGGCTTATTTCTGTAGACTTTAGACTTGACGTAGCCCCACAAAAAATAGTCTAAAGGCGTTAAATCGCATGATCTTGGTGGCCAACTTACGGGTCCATTTCTTGAGATGAATTGTTGTCCGAAGTTTTCCCTCAAAATGGCCATAGAATCGCGAGCTGTGTGGCATGTAGCGCCATCTTGTTGAAACCACATGTCAACCAAGTTCAGTTCTTCCATTTTTGGCAACAAAAAGTTTGTTAGCATCGAACGATAGCGATCGCCATTCACCGTAACGCTGCGTCCAACAGCATCTTTGAAAAAATACGGTCCAATGATTCCACCAGCGTACAAACCACACCAAACAGTGCATTTTTCGGGATGCATGGGCAGTTCTTGAACGGCTTCTGGTTGCTCTTCACCCCAAATGCGGCAATTTTGCTTATTTACGTAGCCATTCAACCAGAAATGAGCCTCATCGCTGAACAAAATTTGTCGATAAAAAAGCGGATTTT
Organism: Bactrocera dorsalis; assembly: GCF_023373825.1. Taxonomy (NCBI): domain Eukaryota; kingdom Metazoa; phylum Arthropoda; class Insecta; order Diptera; family Tephritidae; genus Bactrocera; species Bactrocera dorsalis. Next base: position 65,441,671 of record NC_064303.1, read on the forward strand.
CACATTTCGAACCGAACACTGATTTTGGTAATAAAATTCAATGATTTGCAAGCGTTGCTCGTTAGTAAGTCTATTCATGATGAAATGTCAAAGCATACTGAGCATCTTTCTCTTTGACACCATGTCTGAAATCCCACGTGATCTGTCAAATACTAATGCATGAAAATCCTAACCTCAAAAAAATCACCCATTTACGGCATACGATGACAAGGCATATATGCCGAAGCAGAGAATATGAATAGAGATAAATATATGTATGCATGCTCACAAAGAATTTCGTTTTGCTTGTTTATATTTTATTCCATTTTGACAGCGAAAAATGTGTACACAACACACCAGAGAACATAAAGACATTTTTGAAGTTATACTTCTTATACGAGTTCGGAAAAGGTTGCGTTAAACGCAACCTTGCTCAATATGAATCTAATGCAATCTTGTCTGCGAAGATGTTCGAGTAGCAAGGGAAGCGGTCACAATCGGCGATCGTTTCTTTTGGCACAGCTTGGCTTTTCTACCAACAACACAATGTTGCCATGCTTATGCTCTTGTTGTTTTTGTAGAACAATGTTTCAATTTTTGGTTGGTGACATATTCACCTGTGTGCGCATATGTATGTTTGTCTGCTGTGCATTATTGAAGTTATACTTCTTTTTCTTTCGTTTGTCTTTAATTTTTGCGAATTCTCAACTATTTTATGTGACCTTTTGTTGAAATACCCTGCGTTGGTCCTTGAAAAATTCATTTACATTTTTTGGAAATCGACCCGCGATATCGTTTTATCTGAGAAAGAGCAGTATCTGAGGGAAGATAGAGCCATATGATCACAAAGAAACGACGCCATTTTGATGACAACCAGTGCAAACATATTAAGGATTACGATTTAAGAGCATACACCTGGAGTGTCCGTTCCGATAATTGGGAAGGTGTAACTACCCAGCTGGTTGATGTCTTCGTAAACATAAAGGCTGATATCACTGTCGTCCAAGAAGTGCGATGGAAGGGACAATGACTGAAGCGAGTAAGTCCTTGTGGCATTTACTACAGTGGCCCCATTAAGGACCGCACTTTCGATGTGAGATTCGTGGTGGAAGAGAAACTCCATCGCCGAGTCCAGCATTCACCCCGATGGATGAACGTCGAGCCACAATCCGCATCAAAGCGACGTTCTTCAACACATCCCTGATTTGCGTTCGCGCCCCACCGGAAGAGAGGGACGATGTGACCAAAGATGCCATCTATGAGCTTTTGGAGCGCACGATGTCAAAATCGTGCTTGGAGACTTTACACCCTAGCATTGGCAAAGAAGGTATCTTTGTTGTGATAGACGGAAGACACATCTCCAGTGTTTTAAACGTGCGTCCTCACATCAACTCGGACCACTATCTTGTTGCAACAAAGGTACGCACCTGCCTCTGTGTAACAAAAAACGCACGTCAATAAACACAAGGAAGGTTCGACGTCGAGAAGCTCCAACCACAACAGGCAGGCGAACGATTTTCTAATCGTCTTGCAATCATGCTTTCTGAGAGCATTCGTCACCAATTCGGTATAATTAAAATGTGAAGCGACATTTCAAGTTCTCTACATACAGTTGCAAATGACCATTGGTTTTCGGAAAATGCAAAAGAACAGCTGGTACGATGAGGAGTGCGCCGTCGCATTGGAGGGAAAATAGACCTACCTGCAACGACCACAACAGGTGCAGTATATATACCGAGAAAAGGGAAGCAAGACGCATTTTCAGATAAAAAAAGAGAGAGGCCGAAATACGCGAGTACGAAGAGCTAGGCAAGCTGGCTAGAATGGGTAACATAACACCAGGAGCTGATGAACCCAAATTCCCTATCGATGACGATGTAAGGAGTTCGAATAACAATTACCCGTCTGAAATACAACAAAGCGACGGCGGCGATGGACTAACGGCCGAGCTATTCAAATACGGCAGCAGAGAACTAATGAGAAGGATCAGTTTCTTTGTAAAATATGGTCGGACGAAAGCATGCGCAACGCTTGGAATTTAAATGTGCCCTGCCAATCCTCAAAAAGGGAAACACCACAATCTGCGCCAACTTCCGTGGGATAAGCCTCCTAAACATCACATATAAGGTTCTATCGTGCGTATTATATGAAATATTAAAGCTCCCGTCAACAAACTGATTGGACCTTATCAGTGGGGCTTTAGGCCTGGAAAATCAACAACCGTTCAAACATTCACCTTGCGCCAAATCTTGGAAAAGACCCGTGAAAAGAGAATCAATGCACACCACCACTTCGTCGATTTTAAAGCTGGTTTTGACAGCACGAAAAAGAGCTGTCTTTATGCCGCTATGCCTGAACGTGGTATCGTCGCAAAGCGAATACGGCTGGGTAAGCTGACGTTCAACAATACTAAAAGCTTCGTCAAGATCGAGAAGGAGAGCCGTTTGAACCAAAAGAAGTTTCTTATAAAGAGAATACTTATCGTGTGACTTTTTCAATCTGCTGCTGGAGAAAATAATTCGAGATTCGGAGCTTAATCGATAAAGTACAATATTAAATAACAGTGTAAAGCATCTAGCGTACGCCGATGACATCGATATCAATGGCCATAACAACCGCGACGTTAGTTCTGCTTTCTCCAGGTTGGCCAAAAAAGCAAAGCAGGTTGTGAATGACGAGGTGAAGAAGGACCAGCCTACACTTGGAATCTCCAATTGGCGCTTGGCTATAACCGCGTTAGCCGTAACCACGCCAATAAAGAAGAAAATGACGATTTGAACAAAATGTCGGCCAAATGGTCGGTTCACTGAATGTTGTCTTCTAGCTCATTGAGCGTTGCTGGTGATTCCCCTAAACACAGACGCACAGAAAACAGTATCGACCCGTTAAATCAGATGATCTCAACAACTATTTTACTGCGCCATGTCTTAAAATTAACAAGTCACCAAACCTTGCACGCAAAGTGCCCATGTTCAAACGTGAAACATGTTGGAAATTGAGATCGTCTGCTTTATTTTCTTCAAATTCTACTAGTTACTGACGGTAACGACATTTCCTACCTCATTTCGAAAAATATAAGGCTTGATAATGTCGCCATACAGCAATCTGCACCAAACGGTCAATTGCGCGATTGGAATTGCATTTCCTGAACCACAGAAGGATTTAACTTTCCCCAATAGTGACAAGCCATTAACAAGAAATGAGCCTCACTAAAAAGATGAATTATCGATAATTTGCGTAAAAAGTTTGGACAATTTCGAAGCGTTGTACCAAAATGAAGCGTGTGATGTTGAAATTGCATACCTTACTGAACACACCACGCCGTCACGAGTCAAAATATAATCATCACTACTGGTAGACGCTATGCAACAAACCGGACTTACTTAAAATACAGTGAACTAAAATATTGTACTTACTTACTTACTTTGAGTAGGTAAAGTACAATAAAAAGTAATATTTACATAAGTCGAATAAAAATCCTAGCTTTCCCTTGCCTACCAAGGAGAGAGGTTAAATTTCTATTTCATATCTTATCTCTATAATTTATTTATAAATGAATATAAAGTCCTTTAGAATGTCTGAGAACAGTCATCCTCTAGTCTTTAAAAATTCTAGGCTCAGAGACATAACTTCCTAACAAAAACATATTCCTAAGTTTGAGACTCGATTGCAATCGAGTCCCTCACCAAAAACCTCTATGAAGTGTGTAAAGATGGATATATTGGGATGATTTTAGTAAAAACTAGTAAAAAAAAATGAAGGAAGCATTAGATTTTACACCCGAGATGGTACGATATGGCTTTACAAGAGCCGCGGTTCAAATTGAACATTGGGCGTGGCACCGCCTTTTTTAGGTGAAATTACATGTTTCGAAACCTAAACGACCGATTTAAACCAAATTCGTTGTGTAACATTCTGACATTTTTATGTTACAGTGCGAAAATGGGCGAAATCAGACTACAACCACGTTGTTTAAATGAGTTAAGCCTCCACCCCCTCTACACGGAAAAACTGGCGCATCCTAATGCAACGGCGCAATTCACCACACCTATGCGATTACCCACTAAACGAAAAGGATAGACAACAGGAAAGGAGACTACATTCGAAATACACACATTCGCTGACACACTGCACCCCGTCGTCATCACCCGGTCCAATTCGCTGCCACCATTCGTTCGACACAATTCGACACACAATCATTGCACATCGTAATTCGTGTACACAGTCGCTATCAACATCAGTCATCTACCTTCGTTATTTATATACAAGTTTGTTCGATCATACGCGGCGCTACGTAAATCCCTCCTGCGATCCCTCATCGGTCCGGTGTGCTACTTACATCTACCCCGCTCGGTGCACCTACATACATCCGTCGCCCACAAATAATTTATAATTTTTTATAAGAATTTGATTACAATAACAATGATTGTGAACACCTTAAATTATAATAAATTAATGTAAATTTTAACCTGTGTGCATTTTTTATTAAATAATTGTTGAGGTGATTAATATTTCGGGGTGCAAATTTGGGCAGCAGATTAAACATACATCTATTTCCCATATAACAATACACAATACTAAATTTCATTTGATTATTTCACTTTCCAGTACACAAATGAAGAAGTATTTATGGTAATATGACGTGTACTTTTTAAACCTCAAATGATCAAGAATTGTTCAAATCGAATCAAAACTGTTTAAACTCCTAAGTTCCGACTATGTGAACCCTGCCGAAAATTTATCTGTAGCAACATGTTAAAAACGATGACAAATAAATGAAGAACAGCTAACTTATAGTATAGGAATATTTCACCGGAGCGCTCATTTAACCCAAGTTGTCACCTGTCAGATGCCACATTAAATGAATGCCATTCATAGCCTTCACTATCATCGCAACCATTCGGTAACTAACATTTTTATAAATCAAAAAAAAGTATTTTTATTTTTCAGTCAATATTCAAAATTTAATAAAATCAACATTTTATTTTTCAAATACAATTATCTGGACTCAATAACTTTTTACTACAAAATCATTTTACGAAAACAATGAAGGTCAATGAAGAGGAGGACTCCGAGAGTAGCAAGCGGAACTCAAATAATGACTACAATCCCGACGGCATGTGCTGTTGAAACCCTGAACAAAGTCCCTATGATCAGACTTATGTCTGGTATCCGAAACAAGTAAGTATTAAAGAGCTGGAATATGTGCGTCGAATGGAATCCGAGTTCACATCTCTACAACGCGCTGTGCTTACTCTTACCACACAATTCGCACGATTGCAATTTCGCATACGACAAATAGTCCACGCTGAACCCTTTGAACGCGATGCTATGCTACTTGATCTTGAAAATTTAACATCCAATACTGCAAATGGAGGAAACGATGAGGTGCCACACATACAACATGATTCCATAGATATGGGCGATGAGCGCCGCAAACAACATTTTATACTCGATCACCTCCATCAACAACTAGCCACCCTGGCTGATGAGCGGAGTTCCAAACATGTACCGAAATTCGGTGATGATGCACAGACTGCCCGTAACGACCGTGGAGGCACAAGAAGTTCTGCGACAGTACCGGATACACAACACTCCGAGCCGGATTATAATGCATTCACGAGTGGTGCCGATTCGGAGTACTCGGCCTCGAGTAGAAATAAAGCTGACCAGTGGAGATAAACTGAAGGTGAAAGGGACAAACATCACTCGAGAAGTTCAAGTCACAGTCGTAAGGGGTTTATAGAGCTTTGCTTATAATATTTGATATATACAAATGCACGAATACTGAGTGTACTTTTCCAAAGGAGTATATTTTGACTTTATTCAATAAAAATACGAGTATTGGGGTGTCGAAATCCGAAACTATGCAAACAGCAGCAGAACAACCCAGTTGAGTGTATATTGGCACCAGATAATCGGGGTTAGTTGTAAATACATATATTATATATAGTTTTAATTTTGACTTATGTGTATTGGAGCCAGACTACTACTAATAGTTCAAAATTATTTAACTGTAAATATTTTTATTTAGTAGCACAAAAAGAAACAAATATAGAATACTGAAACATTGAATTTTTTGTATACATATAATAAAGAATTTAAAATAACTTTTGTGAATTTTTGCTCTATAATTAGTCCATTACCCATTTGGAAATATTATAAATATCATGAGCATAAATTAGTAAGAAACTAAATGCCTGAAAACTGCAGTTCAGTTCGAAAGAACATAAGAAGGGATTTTCCGGATATTGGACTTATAATTGTTACAAAAATCCAAACTAGGGTAGTTTTGATATTTTGGTGCCATTATTGCAAGAGAAATTTATTATCATTTAGTACATTTTCTTAAACAGAGTAATATCATATCGCAACCGAATCGAATCATCGTTTTGTTTTCATATCGGTTGGCAATTCAATTATTTTCAGAAAGGAAATCGAACATCGAAAGCAGAGAGCGCTGTGAAGCTATCAAAAGTGACCCTACGACCGTCAAAAATTTATTTAATGAATGAATTTTCTCTCTTACACACGTCGGCTATTGTGAGACTCGCACAAGTATTTCAAAAACGGTTATTATAGGGTCAAAATGGACCTAGAAAATTTGTATTTCTACTGACATGTGGACAGTTTGTGGGTTTGTGGTTACACTAGCCTAGAGCTACGCGGTGCACTTCCGTAGTTTTTCTTTATTTCTCGAATTTATAACAGTTATGAAAATTTTATTTAAATTAATCACCTACAATTACTCATACAACACGTATTATCAGGCAGGTTCTGTGATTCACTTCCGAGTGAATATCAAGCAAATTCACTTTCAATCCGACATTTGGTGTTCTATGTTCCACTTCCCCCGATTCATTTCCACATTTTTTTCAAAAATGAATTTCGAGTGAATATGCGTGTTCTGGAAAACGAATTCACAAGAAATTTGTCGGTTTGCATGCACTTCAATTCAAACTTGGGAATTTGTTGCGCGAACATGTAAGTGTAATTAAATGTTTAAATTTTGCACAAAAAAGGACTAAAAATAGTTAATTTTGTAAAAGGCGATAAAGTCAAAAGCGATGCGCTTTGAAAGCAGTTTGCAGCAGAGCTTAACAAACATGGCCCACCAGAAAAAGATATTTCCGGCTGGAAAAAGGTGACACAATACATTTTCTAATTCTTAAGAACTTTTCTAAATCTAATATTTCATTAGGTTTGGATGGATTGGAAGTCCTTTATCAGGAAAAAGTTGCCCACAATAATTCCGAAGCTAGAGCAACTGGGGGAGGGCCGTTTAACAAGCACACGTTAACAGCAACAGAAGATAAAATTGCCCAGTTGTGTGGCATATATACCGTTGTGGGCGACATCGAAAAAACGGCTGACTTTGGTGCTCCTCAAAATTCTGAGAGGATGAAGACGCAAAATTGCCATGCACAAGCAGTGCCGTCCTCTCAACGCCATCTCGCAGACGCCAGCTTGGGGTGTCTGAATGCCTTAGGGCAAATGTTAATGAGCAGACTGTGGCCATGAGAACCCTTGTGCATGGGCTAGACGAAAATGTTGACGCCACGAGGGAAGTTAGTGCGGGCCTTCAAGGCGTGTGCGATGCCGTGAAAGAATTAACCATCGCCGTTAAAGAAAGCACGGCCGAGAACATGCGTCACCACCTACAACTGGAAAGGCTTAGACAAAAGGAGAATGAGATGAAAATGAAGGAGTTTGAGCTGCAAGACCTCAAAATGTGCTTAAATTACAATCGCGGCAACAACAATTAATTTTTTTTTCAATGAATTTATGTGATTTTTATTTTGTTTAGTGAACTAAATTCACTTTTTTTATTCAAACTGAAGTACACTTAATGTGATATTTTTAATTTTAAATAAATAAAATATATTTACATATGAACTTGAAATCCATTACTTAATATCTATTTGCATTATTTCAACGCGCACTTTATTTTCAGGAATTCGTATGAAGTAGGTTGGCTATAGTATCTCGCATTATTGCAGCCTCTCCATCAAGCGTTGTCAAAAGCAAAAGATTTCTACATTAATACTGTGTTCGTTTTCATCATCTCCTGAGGCAAACTCTACCAATTTTTGCATTTTATAGTATTTGCAAATATTATGCAAAGCGCAGCAAACATTTGTCATCTGCACTACTTTTTGAGGTTGGTACTGTAGGAGACGAGAAAGACATCTAAATCGGCTTTTTAAAACACCTATAGTTCTTTCTATAATATTCCTTGCCGAAGAGTGTCTTTGATTAAAAGTATGTTGTGGTGGTGCAACACTTGGATCCCTAAACGGAGTTAGCAAATATGGTTGCTACGCGTAGCCAGCATCACCCAAAAGCCAACAGCCACGTTCACCGCCTTCGTAGTTGCGTTGGAAATACTCTTGAGCTCTGCTCACACTCCATATTAAAGCGTCATGGCTTGAACCAGGGCGACGGGCATCTATTGCTCTTATTGTCATATTGTAGTCACAAATCTAAAAGAAAATTTGAAAAAATTGGTTACCAACAACAAAGTTACAAGTATGTAGTTATATTTGGTACTTTCAATCATTGCGTTGATGCTGAAATAACCTTTTCGGTTGTAGAAAAGGCTTGGATCTTTATGTGGCTTTGTTATCCGAATATGTGTTCCGTCTACACATCCAACCACGCCAGGTATGCCGAAGTTTTGTAAAAAATGTTGTTTTGATGCGGCTATTTCGGCCTCCGTCATGGTAAGTTTAATCCATTGTAGACAAATGTATTTTTCTAAAACATTAAGCAGCCGCTTAAGAACTTTCGCAATTGTACTGCGACCCATTGCAACAACAACATCTTTCCCTACTGATTTTTGAAAGCCACCTTCGGCTAAAAATCTTAGTGTGGCCGCCAACTGCAGTCGTGCCGGGCTGCTACTTTCATTGAAATGCGGAGCTACGACGCTTACCAGCATTTCAAAAGCACTTTTGTTTACCCGATAGCTTGCCACAAACCTTCAAAAGAGATTTTTTGCATGCGCTCTTTGATAATTTTTAAATGTTACATTCTTACTTGAAATCCGGCACATCTAATGGATTTGAATGGTCACGTAAAATCCTCCTGCTAACAGCTTCCTCTGCATGTAATTCCCTTTCTAAAATAATTGAGGAAAATATCACAAAAGCACTCATTTTTATTTCGCCCCGTTTTAATTTTTCTTGTTGAAAAATAATTTGACAGCTATCAAGTTCATTTTTACATTTGACAGATGTAAAGTTCATTTATAGGGTGAATACAAAACGAGTTCTAAAATGAAAAAAAAACTCAGATTTCAGAACACCAAAAGCAAATTCATTCGTTTTTGCATTCATTTTGATTTCCACTTCCACTCGGATTCCAGAACCAGCCTAAAAATTATGATATGAGTATAATTTTGTATGAATGCATAGTAATATTTATAGTCAATTTGGACTTGAATATTTAATAATTTTATCTGATTTTTACATAATATACTATACTAATAAACATTTTTGTATTATGTTTCTTAGTAATAGAAATTGCATTGCACAACAATATATAAATACATACATATATCGTCTATCATATTAATCTTATTATCTACTCATATGATTATACATATGTATGTATGGATACGCATGTGCGCGTTCAGAAATTCAAATCATGATTTTATCACTTATCAATATACATATTACGGACGGCGAAGTTGCTAGAGGGGCAAGGGAAGCGGTGACAATCGGCAGCCATTCGTTTATTTTTTTCGGCACAGCTTGGATTTTCTGCCAATGTTGTGACAAAGGAGATGCGAAAAGATGCGTGCGGCACTTGTTATTATGAATGTAAAGGGTGATTTTTTAAGAGCTTGATAACTTTTTTTTAAAAAAAAAACGCATAAAATTTGCAAAATCTCATCGGTTCTTTATTTGAAACGTTAGATTGGTTCATGACATTTACTTTTTGAAGATAATTTCATTTAAATGTTGACCGCGGCTGCGTCTTAGGTGGTCCATTCGGAAAGTCCAATTTTGGGCAACTTTTTCGAGCATTTCGGCCGGAATAGCCCGAATTTCTTCGGAAATGTTGTCTTCCAAAGCTGGAATAGTTGCTGGCTTATTTCTGTAGACTTTAGACTTGACGTAGCCCCACAAAAAATAGTCTAAAGGCGTTAAATCGCATGATCTTGGTGGCCAACTTACGGGTCCATTTCTTGAGATGAATTGTTGTCCGAAGTTTTCCCTCAAAATGGCCATAGAATCGCGAGCTGTGTGGCATGTAGCGCCATCTTGTTGAAACCACATGTCAACCAAGTTCAGTTCTTCCATTTTTGGCAACAAAAAGTTTGTTAGCATCGAACGATAGCGATCGCCATTCACCGTAACGTTGCGTCCAACAGCATCTTTGAAAAAATACGGTCCAATGATTCCACCAGCGTACAAACCACACCAAACAGTGCATTTTTCGGGATGCATGGGCAGTTCTTGAACGGCTTCTGGTTGCTCTTCACCCCAAATGCGGCAATTTTGCTTATTTACGTAGCCATTCAACCAGAAATGAGCCTCATCGCTGAACAAAATTTGTCGATAAAAAAGAAAAGAACCGAACACTGATTTTGGTAATAAAATTCAATGATTTGCAAGCGTTGCTCGTTAGTAAGTCTATTCATGATGAAATGTCAAAGCATACTGAGCATCTTTCTCTTTGACACCATGTCTGAAATCCCACGTGATCTGTCAAATACTAATGCATGAAAATCCTAACCTCAAAAAAATCACCCGTTACATAGGTATGTACATATGTATGTGGCTCGCATTTGTTTTTGTAACATACAGACAAATGTGCCAAAGAAATAATATACATATGTATGTATGTATGTGCCATAGAAATTCTATTGGTACAAATATGGAAATGATAACGAAATAATGCGAATATGCATATTTCATGAAGGTCATCAATTTTCTTTGAAGAAATGAAGTTCATTTTGCACATCTTCACCTTGTAATAGTGGAAATAAATAATTTATTTGAGATATTACTTTATCTGAAAAATTAAAAAATAAAAATAAAGAGAAATAAAATTAAAATAATTTTTCCCGATTTTTCCCGATTTTGTAAAAAAAATTAAAATTTTTACCATTTTTGGAAAAAAATGGTTCATGTAATACAAAATAAGCATGCATATGTGAAAATTGCGCATATATGACAATGGTTCACATAATACAATATGTATAAGCATGCATATGTCATTCAGAGAATGCTTTTTACATTCTCTGCGTGACTTTGTATATTTTGTATATTTTTCTACAAACCAATTCTCTTTATTTATTCTCAGTCATTTTACATATATTTCTGCCACTGCACGTGCTCAATTCTGCTAAATAGCAGCGAGAACGGCGAATTCATTGATCTGATTCTATCAGCTCTGTTAGCCGCGCAATCGAACCATCATACAGATTTCGATTTGCACCTTCTCTATACTTTACGTTCTCTGGCTGAAGTTTCTTTACATAGCGCCATAGATTCGATGATTTGAGACAAGCGCTTATTTCGTCTGCAGCAGTTGATCTTGATATTCCTGGTAGTGTTTGGCGGAAATCTCCAGGCAGTAAAATCATCGTGCCTCATCCTTCCAATGCTGGTTTATGTGCCATTGTGCATTCGTCCCAGATGATGATTTTCGATGGTGTTAAAACTTTTGCCATTGCCATTTTGTAATATTACACGCTGGTTCTTCAATAGTTTGTAGATTTAACGGCATTTAAATACTGAATGAGCCGTACAGCATCCTTCTAACAATATGGCTGCCATTCCAAAAGAAGCAACTACAACCGCAATTTCAGATCTCGCACGAACATGAGAAATGTCTTACCAGTACCACCAGAAGCATCCAGGAAATATAAACCACCATTTCCGTTGTCAATGGCCGTCATCAATGTGTTATAAACTTCCTTTTGTTGGTGATTCAACAGGGGTACATTCGTTCAAACTATTCCTGGTGATCATATTCACTTTCCCGTTCAAATTTTCGATTAAATGCGTCATTCCTTTCACAATGTGGCGCTTTCATTCCTAACTCGACTAATAAATTGCCGCACATGAGGTAACAGATGTCTTCGATCAAGATCAAAGCCTGACTATGTATTTCCTTATTAATCTGAAGGTCGGAATTTCTCGAACTGACACGAATTTGATGTAAAACGTCTTCTGACATACTATGCTTGTATTTGTAACACAGCTTAGATGGGTTCGATGCAAAGTATGTCGAAATGATGATTGCCAGTAATGTTCATATCTGATTTGGAGATGCAGATATAATTGCTTCAACGATTGTTGTTTCCAATGAGTATCGTTTTCAATAAATTTAGTTCTTCACATGCAATACTGTATAATGAACAGTCCGTAGTGACTCAAATGACGTTGGCCCAGGCACATTTACCAACAACAACCACAAAAAGGAGCATTAATGATTAACTGTATACATACGCCCAACAGCATCAATAGAACGCGCATCCGGATAACCATGAACCGCTTAGTCTTTGCTTGCGTCTTTGAAAATTTTTTGATGAAGCATTCCAAGTACAATAACGTGGCATCTCCGCGTAAAGTAAAGTTCGGTCAACCGAATCGCTTTGGCAGATCTCAAAGAAACTGGTCAATGTTGTCACTGGAGGTATTTGCACACGTTGAACAACATTAGAATTCGTAAAATACATATAATCTTTGACCATTCTCCAAATGCGCACAACAGTAGGATGCCGTTCATGAATAAGGAATGCGAATATACCCCAAATCGCTTCATTGCAGTTCATATACCGACCAACTTTTTAGCGCGAAATTTCTTCGTTGCTATTAGAGCTTTGGGTGACAAAACCCGCTATATCGCTGCCTTTCGTGACATTTTTACAGAAGCATTTTAAGAATTTTACTGAATTGCAATAATCGACGTTGCAAAGTGTCTTGAACGTTTTCGACAGAATTGGCGAATATGGAACAATCCAACTGTTGGCGACAACGAAATCGATTCTTTTTTACTTTTATTGTGATAGTTCGACCGTTATCATCGGATGATCGATCGACGCCGATATAGTGGATAACCAACATTGGCTTCGTGATCGGGAATCTCGGCATATGACATTATTCATTTTGTCTGATTGAAATCTTTTCTCGTTTCTCGAGCTCTTCGATTTTTTCCGAAGATGTGTTATTAATCTCTATGCGTTTTGGATTACTTGCAAACGTAAAGTATATTGTCTTTACTTGTAAAGTATATGTAAGTGTTTGCATTTTGCGCATATATATGCATACGTGAACTTCCTATGTACGTCTCTGGCAGAATAGGTAATCAATCAATGTTAGCTACATTTTATTCCGTACTAATTGCATCACGGAAATGGATGTGCTCCTCAGAACACAGTTTGGCTTGGTTCAAACGAATGAAATTTAAGCGCTAAGTTCCTTTTTTGACGTACATGTCAACACAGTACTGTTGCAGCAATCGTCGAAACCGCAGCAAATAGTTGTCAGCATTTTGTCGAATCATTAAACCATATGCGTAATAATTAATCGAACTAACCTTCTTGGTACTTTCTTCGCCTTGAATTAAAATAGTCGAATTACACGGGTCAACACAAAATTTGACCATAACTACTCGTATAAAGCAGTAAATTTCCATGTTTTAGGTCGTAATTAGACGAAAAAAAATATGCCATGAAAAAGTTAGCTTTTTTATTTAGGAAACCGCTTTAACGATATTTTTTAAAATATTTGGTTTTAATTTTTAATTGAAAGTGAAATCACTTAAAAAAACATTTTTATTATTTTTATTAAATTTTACTATCAAAATAACTTACAAAAAAGTAAAAAGTTATTTAAAAGTGGGCACTTTTACTTTTTCTTTTATGTTCATAGGTACTATCTCTTAATATACCCCAAATATAGTATTATTACCTTTGGTTTTCGGAAAATGAAAAAAAATAGCTGGAGTGTCGTGCAAGGAGCATACCCTTGTAGAACCCCCAAAGGTGATCTAGTGATCGATGCCTCAAGCATACTAAAATTATGGAGGGAAGACTTCCCCAGCCTGCTGAATGGCAGTGAAATTGCAACGCCAGGAGAAGGCAAACGACCGATTCCCCAGTCGTACGAAGTCGTAGACAATTTCGTCTATCTTGGAACCAGTGTAAACACCACCAACAATGTTAGCCTCGAAATCCAACGCAGGATAACTCTTGCCAACAGGTGCTACTTCGGACTGAGTAGGCAATTGAGAAGTAAAGTCCTCTCTCGACGAACGAATCCCAAACTCCTGCCATATGGTGCAGAGGCTTGGACGATGACAACAACTGATGAGTCGACGTTGCGAGTTTTCGAGAGAAAAGTTCTGCGAAAGATTTATGGTCTTTTGCGCGTTGGCCACGGCGAATACCGCATTCGATGGAACGATGAGCTGTATGAGATATATGACGACATTGACATTGACAGCGAATTAAAAGACAGCGGCTACGCTGGCTAGGTCATGTTGTCCGAATAGACGAAAACACTCCAGCTATGAAAGTATTCGACGCAGTACCCGCCGGGGGAAACATAGGAAGAGGAAGACCTCCACTCCATTGGAAGGACCAGGTGGAGAAGGACCTGGCTTCGCTTGGAATATCCAATTGGCACCACGTAGCGAAAAGAAGAAACGACTGTCGCACTGTTGTTAACTCGGCTATAATCGCGTAAGCGGTGTCTGCGTCAATAAAGAAGAAGAAGGCAAAGAAGGTATCTTTGGAACAACGCGCAGTGGTCGGGCTTGTATGGAATCAGCGACTTATATTAAAGTGCAACTTTTGCCAAAGCTTTTTAAAATGTCCCTCTCCCGTTTCTCACTCTGCCATCCTCCCCATGGTAACGAATTTTAATTAATTATATTAATTTAAAAAAGTTGATAAACGAAACAAGGAAATCTTTGAATGTTATTTAACTAAATCAAAAACTGATTGTAGTAAAAATGATTTAATTTTGCATGATAGTTTTCTTTGACTGGTGATGAAAGGATATAAGATTGAGAGAATAGTTCTTTCGTATATGATATTTACCAGGAATATTTTGAAGTTAATTTTCTTGCAAATTCTAGCGCAAATTTAGTGAATTTAGGGTTGCTTGAACTGATTCGTTTTTTAAATTGAAATCAAATAGGACGAAGGTCTAGTTTTCCCAAATTAGTTTGCGCTCTTCATCATTTTGCGATTTTATTATTAGTAGTAAAGAGACATAGTATGTCGTGATAAATAAGTTATTGTCTTTCAAATTATTCGCTATATTCGCTCTGCTCAGAAAAACTGCCAAAATAGCCACATTTCTAATAATAATAAGAGAGGACTCATTGCGTTCATTAATTACATTCCTGACGCAGTGTGTTGCAATAATATTTTTTTCTCTATTTCAACATCAGATTCTGAGCACTTTATTTGCTCAGGATAGCCGTTTTTCATTTAAAATGTTATCATAGGAGGTTGAACAGTTAATTTCAAGTTTTTTGTTAACGAAGCTTTTAATAAGTAGACGCTGATGCTTTATTAAATTTGCTTCGGTGATAAGTGATTATACTTCACACATTTTCTAAACACCACAATTCAAAAATATATAGGCGTTAAAGTTTACACCGATATGATGTGCCTAGATAAAAGTACGTATAAAACAAACATTTGATAAAAATGATGAAATGAAAACCAAAGCTAAAGTATATGTATATGACGAAAAAAACCATATTAAAAGAAATAGAATTTACACGTCTATACATACATACATACCGTAAATACGAAAAATAACATAAACAAAATCGCATGCCTGGTAGAAAACATGAATAACGAAGAGAGGAGCAAAAGGTTGCAGCTGAAATCAAAAGCATCGACTTAGAAAACATTAACTGATATAAGAACTTCAAATCGATGTATAAAAAAACATACCATCCAAAAGGGCACTTGTAAAACAATAGTTTTAAAATATGAAAACAACATATTATTATATTATAATAACAACTACTATGCCATATAACATATATATTTTTCTTCAATATTCCTTTCGATTTATAGCGATTACACATGATTTTATATTGCAACTGAATTTATTATGAAAGATAAATGTTAAGCTATTTTCACTGCACAGTCCGCATGTTTCTATTATAACACTTCTATCGCTTTTCGTGGCGCGTACGAATGAGAAAGAGCAAAAGTGTATTTACCGCTAGTTTTATTGTTTTTTTAACCCTGGACGGTCATCGTTTTCTTTGTACATTAACGTCATCCTTCGTCAATATGACGACGGCTTATTTCAAATCCATTTTCAGTAGGGTGTGAGTCGAAATAATGAACGCGTTTTATTTTTTTTTATTTATTTATTTCATTATTAATAAATACAAGTCAAAAATAAAAAGGAAAATTTATATCGCTGTACGAAAGCGGAGATCAACACGAACAACTAAAAACATATTTACAATGAAAATAAAACGGTTGGTTGGGTTAAGAAATAGGTTTGATACAAACAGTGGTAAATTTCATCTTTCTACTTTTTCCCTATGAAATCGACCAGTGTGCAACGGTCGGTAAGTTTTGCCTTCATGACGAAACATCCCTAAAAGGGTTGAGGCTGATCAACATCCTCGGGGTTCGAAATATTGTTATCTGTAGTACAAGATACAGCATAGGAAAAATCACCAAGCTACCTGGCTATCTCCGGATCGAAAAGCCACCAACCGGGTCGAGAAGCTGCAATCACAAAAGCATTCGCCAGCAACTGGGTATAAAGGAATCGTGGGACGACATTTCAAGTTCCTTTCGTACGGTTGTAAACAAAAGGACTGTTCTTTTGATGACAAGGGGAATTCCGTCTTGCCCTCGTACACTAACAGACCTATTTGCTTTGATTCCTTATCCATTCTAGAGAAAGCAAAAATAACGGCAGGGTTGTTATGGCCAATGGCATCGATGTCAGCGGCGTACGTCTGCAGTTGTACCCTCTTGTAGAAGATTGTATCTTCTATATTCAGATCTGCTGCTCGACTTTTTTCTCTAAGGGTAGATTGAAGGAGTCGAAAGATAAAGAGTTGCTTTGAGAGTGCTACTTCCTACTGAGTAGGCAATTGAGAAGTGAAATCCTTTATCGACGAACAAAAACCAAAGTATAAATTATTCAAATTCAAAATTACTTTATTTGCCGTTATCTCGGCTTAGTTGTCAAGTATAAAGTGAAACTTATAATTATCCCTAACTTAGCTCAAACCACCAACCCGCATCGCGTTGTGGCTCCTCTGCTGACGTTTTGCTGACCTTGCGCCTCGTGCATGGTGTTAGTTTACTTTGATGTCTGGCCAATGTTCTCACGCAAAATGTGCTAACTTAGCGACATGTGCAGAGTGGTAGGCTCTTCTTACGACGGGAATTAGGGTGTGTCGTTTTCTCGCGATAACTCCTCCCCTTCTAAATGGGGAACGTCCTCGGTCCTCAAAGAAGCGGTTTTAATTGCAGTTTCAACGGACCTGGCTATGATAATCTCCCTCTTGGTCCTCCTTATCCTGAGAAGGACGTAAACAGTGAATCCCATGATTAATAAGACACCAAAGGCTGAGAAACCTGTAACGTGGTCATAATGGATTGATCGCTGCAGGTAATTGATCCTTTGAACATTCTCTAGATTCACATGGTGAAGATAAGAAGCGCTTAATATTTCTGTGTGTTGCGTCAAGTTGATTGTAGAAGCCCATGGAGTTTCAGGTTTTAGAGGCAACGTAGAATTTTCGTTATAAAAAGTCGTACCATTAATCTTTGCGTTGTTTTTTGAAGACCACGAGGTATGTTCCGTTGACCGTAATAGGGACCTCATTATTTTCCTCGATGACTGTGTGATTGGTGTGAGGTTGTTAAATGTTGTACTGCAATTAGCGGTGTTGCGAGTCAGTAGCTGCAGAGCGCATGATGTAGTCGGAGATGGTAAGCAAAATGTTGGTGTTGTGTCGCTGCAGTTCTTTACGGCTACGGTATGGTTATAACACTTGGCTAAGATGGATTCTTCAAGGTGCAGGATTTGGTGGCCATGAGCTACTGGTAAAATAGTAATTTTCTTACATCTAAATATAGGAATCGGATATCTTATTAAAAAGTAAATAATGTTATTATACTGTAATATCTTAATTCTAGCTACTGCCATAGCATCGGCCACGGTAAGTGTCTTTACTTGTAAAGTATATGTAAGTGTTTGCATTTTGCGCATATATATGCATACGTGAACTTCCTATGTACGTCTCTGGCAGAATAGGTAATCAATCAATGTTAGCTACATTTTATTCCGTACTAATTGCATCACGGAAATGGATGTGCTCCTCAGAACACAGTTTGGCTTGGTTCAAACGAATGAAATTTAAGCGCTCCGTTCCTTTTTTGACGTACATGTCAACACAGTACTGTTGCAGCAATCGTCGAAACCGCAGCAAATAGTTGTCAGCATTTTGTCGAATCATTAAACCATATGCGTAATAATTAATCGAACTAACCTTCTTGGTACTTTCTTCGCCTTGAATTAAAATAGTCGAATTACACGGGTCAACACAAAATTTGACCATAACTACTCGTATAAAGCAGTAAATTTCCATGTTTTAGGTCGTAATTAGACGAAAAAAAATATGCCATGAAAAAGTTAGCTTTTTTATTTAGGAAACCGCTTTAACGATATTTTTTAAAATATTTGGTTTTAATTTTTAATTGAAAGTGAAATCACTTAAAAAAACATTTTTATTATTTTTATTAAATTTTACTATCAAAATAACTTACAAAAAAGTAAAAAGTTATTTAAAAGTGGGCACTTTTACTTTTTCTTTTATGTTCATAGGTACTATCTCTTAATATACCCCAAATATAGTATTATTACCTTTGGTTTTCGGAAAATGAAAAAAAAAATAGCTGGAGTGTCGTGCAAGGAGCATACCCTTGTAGAACCCCCAAAGGTGATCTAGTGATCGATGCCTCAAGCATACTAAAATTATGGAGGGAAGACTTCCCCAGCCTGCTGAATGGCAGTGAAATTGCAACGCCAGGAGAAGGCAAACGACCGATTCCCCAGTCGTACGAAGTCGTAGACAATTTCGTCTATCTTGGAACCAGTGTAAACACCACCAACAATGTTAGCCTCGAAATCCAACGCAGGATAACTCTTGCCAACAGGTGCTACTTCGGACTGAGTAGGCAATTGAGAAGTAAAGTCCTCTCTCGACGAACAAATCCCAAACTCCTGCCATATGGTGCAGAGGCTTGGACGATGACAACAACTGATGAGTCGACGTTGCGAGTTTTCGAGAGAAAAGTTCTGCGAAAGATTTATGGTCTTTTGCGCGTTGGCCACGGCGAATACCGCATTCGATGGAACGATGAGCTGTATGAGATATATGACGACATTGACATTGACAGCGAATTAAAAGACAGCGGCTACGCTGGCTAGGTCATGTTGTCCGAATAGACGAAAACACTCCAGCTATGAAAGTATTCGACGCAGTACCCGCCGGGGGAAACATAGGAAGAGGAAGACCTCCACTCCATTGGAAGGACCAGGTGGAGAAGGACCTGGCTTCGCTTGGAATATCCAATTGGCACCACGTAGCGAAAAGAAGAAACGACTGTCGCACTGTTGTTAACTCGGCTATAATCGCGTAAGCGGTGTCTGCGTCAATAAAGAAGAAGAAGGCAAAGAAGGTATCTTTGGAACAACGCGCAGTGGTCGGGCTTGTATGGAATCAGCGACTTATATTAAAGTGCAACTTTTGCCAAAGCTTTTTAAAATGTCCCTCTCCCGTTTCTCACTCTGCCATCCTCCCCATGGTAACGAATTTTAATTAATTATATTAATTTAAAAAAGTTGATAAACGAAACAAGGAAATCTTTGAATGTTATTTAACTAAATCAAAAACTGATTGTAGTAAAAATGATTTAATTTTGCATGATAGTTTTCTTTGACTGGTGATGAAAGGATATAAGATTGAGAGAATAGTTCTTTCGTATATGATATTTACCAGGAATATTTTGAAGTTAATTTTCTTGCAAATTCTAGCGCAAATTTAGTGAATTTAGGGTTGCTTGAACTGATTCGTTTTTTAAATTGAAATCAAATAGGACGAAGGTCTAGTTTTCCCAAATTAGTTTGCGCTCTTCATCATTTTGCGATTTTATTATTAGTAGTAAAGAGACATAGTATGTCGTGATAAATAAGTTATTGTCTTTCAAATTATTCGCTATATTCGCTCTGCTCAGAAAAACTGCCAAAATAGCCACATTTCTAATAATAATAAGAGAGGACTCATTGCGTTCATTAATTACATTCCTGACGCAGTGTGTTGCAATAATATTTTTTTCTCTATTTCAACATCAGATTCTGAGCACTTTATTTGCTCAGGATAGCCGTTTTTCATTTAAAATGTTATCATAGGAGGTTGAACAGTTAATTTCAAGTTTTTTGTTAACGAAGCTTTTAATAAGTAGACGCTGATGCTTTATTAAATTTGCTTCGGTGATAAGTGATTATACTTCACACATTTTCTAAACACCACAATTCAAAAATATATAGGCGTTAAAGTTTACACCGATATGATGTGCCTAGATAAAAGTACGTATAAAACAAACATTTGATAAAAATGATGAAATGAAAACCAAAGCTAAAGTATATGTATATGACGAAAAAAACCATATTAAAAGAAATAGAATTTACACGTCTATACATACATACATACCGTAAATACGAAAAATAACATAAACAAAATCGCATGCCTGGTAGAAAACATGAATAACGAAGAGAGGAGCAAAAGGTTGCAGCTGAAATCAAAAGCATCGACTTAGAAAACATTAACTGATATAAGAACTTCAAATCGATGTATAAAAAAACATACCATCCAAAAGGGCACTTGTAAAACAATAGTTTTAAAATATGAAAACAACATATTATTATATTATAATAACAACTACTATGCCATATAACATATATATTTTTCTTCAATATTCCTTTCGATTTATAGCGATTACACATGATTTTATATTGCAACTGAATTTATTATGAAAGATAAATGTTAAGCTATTTTCACTGCACAGTCCGCATGTTTCTATTATAACACTTCTATCGCTTTTCGTGGCGCGTACGAATGAGAAAGAGCAAAAGTGTATTTACCGCTAGTTTTATTGTTTTTTTAACCCTGGACGGTCATCGTTTTCTTTGTACATTAACGTCATCCTTCGTCAATATGACGACGGCTTATTTCAAATCCATTTTCAGTAGGGTGTGAGTCGAAATAATGAACGCGTTTTATTTTTTTTTATTTATTTATTTCATTATTAATAAATACAAGTCAAAAATAAAAAGGAAAATTTATATCGCTGTACGAAAGCGGAGATCAACACGAACAACTAAAAACATATTTACAATGAAAATAAAACGGTTGGTTGGGTTAAGAAATAGGTTTGATACAAACAGTGGTAAATTTCATCTTTCTACTTTTTCCCTATGAAATCGACCAGTGTGCAACGGTCGGTAAGTTTTGCCTTCATGACGAAACATCCCTAAAAGGGTTGAGGCTGATCAACATCCTCGGGGTTCGAAATATTGTTATCTGTAGTACAAGATACAGCATAGGAAAAATCACCAAGCTACCTGGCTATCTCCGGATCGAAAAGCCACCAACCGCTGCAATCACAAAAGCACTCGCCAGCAACTGGGTATAAAGGAATCGTGGGACGACATTTCAAGTTCCTTTCGTACGGTTGTAAACAAAAGGACTGTTCTTTTGATGACAAGGGGAATTCCGTCTTGCCCTCGTACACTAACAGACCTATTTGCTTTGATTCCTTATCCATTCTAGAGAAAGCAAAAATAACGGCAGGGTTGTTATGGCCAATGGCATCGATGTCAGCGGCGTACGTCTGCAGTTGTACCCTCTTGTAGAAGATTGTATCTTCTATATTCAGATCTGCTGCTCGACTTTTTTCTCTAAGGGTAGATTGAAGGAGTCGAAAGATAAAGAGTTGCTTTGAGAGTGCTACTTCCTACTGAGTAGGCAATTGAGAAGTGAAATCCTTTATCGACGAACAAAAACCAAAGTATAAATTATTCAAATTCAAAATTACTTTATTTGCCGTTATCTCGGCTTAGTTGTCAAGTATAAAGTGAAACTTATAATTATCCCTAACTTAGCTCAAACCACCAACCCGCATCGCGTTGTGGCTCCTCTGCTGACGTTTTGCTGACCTTGCGCCTCGTGCATGGTGTTAGTTTACTTTGATGTCTGGCCAATGTTCTCACGCAAAATGTGCTAACTTAGCGACATGTGCAGAGTGGTAGGCTCTTCTTACGACGGGAATTAGGGTGTGTCGTTTTCTCGCGATAACTCCTCCCCTTCTAAATGGGGAACGTCCTCGGTCCTCAAAGAAGCGGTTTTAATTGCAGTTTCAACGGACCTGGCTATGATAATCTCCCTCTTGGTCCTCCTTATCCTGAGAAGGACGTAAACAGTGAATCCCATGATTAATAAGACACCAAAGGCTGAGAAACCTGTAACGTGGTCATAATGGATTGATCGCTGCAGGTAATTGATCCTTTGAACATTCTCTAGATTCACATGGTGAAGATAAGAAGCGCTTAATATTTCTGTGTGTTGCGTCAAGTTGATTGTAGAAGCCCATGGAGTTTCAGGTTTTAGAGGCAACGTAGAATTTTCGTTATAAAAAGTCGTACCATTAATCTTTGCGTTGTTTTTGAAGACCACGAGGTATGTTCCGTTGACCGTAATAGGGACCTCATTATTTTCCTCGATGACTGTGTGATTGGTGTGAGGTTGTTAAATGTTGTACTGCAATTAGCGGTGTTGCGAGTCAGTAGCTGCAGAGCGCATGATGTAGTCGGAGATGGTAAGCAAAATGTTGGTGTTGTGTCGCTGCAGTTCTTTACGGCTACGGTATGGTTATAACACTTGGCTAAGATGGATTCTTCAAGGTGCAGGATTTGGTGGCCATGAGCTACTGGTAAAATAGTAATTTTCTTACATCTAAATATAGGAATCGGATATCTTATTAAAAAGTAAATAATGTTATTATACTGTAATATCTTAATTCTAGCTACTGCCATAGCATCGGCCACGGTAAGTGTCTTTACTTGTAAAGTATATGTAAGTGTTTGCATTTTGCGCATATATATGCATACGTGAACTTCCTATGTACGTCTCTGGCAGAATAGGTAATCAATCAATGTTAGCTACATTTTATTCCGTACTAATTGCATCACGGAAATGGATGTGCTCCTCAGAACACAGTTTGGCTTGGTTCAAACGAATGAAATTTAAGCGCTCCGTTCCTTTTTTGACGTACATGTCAACACAGTACTGTTGCAGCAATCGTCGAAACCGCAGCAAATAGTTGTCAGCATTTTGTCGAATCATTAAACCATATGCGTAATAATTAATCGAACTAACCTTCTTGGTACTTTCTTCGCCTTGAATTAAAATAGTCGAATTACACGGGTCAACACAAAATTTGACCATAACTACTCGTATAAAGCAGTAAATTTCCATGTTTTAGGTCGTAATTAGACGAAAAAAAATATGCCATGAAAAAGTTAGCTTTTTTATTTAGGAAACCGCTTTAACGATATTTTTTAAAATATTTGGTTTTAATTTTTAATTGAAAGTGAAATCACTTAAAAAAACATTTTTATTATTTTTATTAAGTTTTACTATCAAAATAACTTACAAAAAAGTAAAAAGTTATTTAAAAGTGGGCACTTTTACTTTTTCTTTTATGTTCATAGGTACTATCTCTTAATATACCCCAAATATAGTATTATTACCTTTGGTTTTCGGAAAATGAAAAAAAATAGCTGGAGTGTCGTGCAAGGAGCATACCCTTGTAGAACCCCCAAAGGTGATCTAGTGATCGATGCCTCAAGCATACTAAAATTATGGAGGGAAGACTTCCCCAGCCTGCTGAATGGCAGTGAAATTGCAACGCCAGGAGAAGGCAAACGACCGATTCCCCAGTCGTACGAAGTCGTAGACAATTTCGTCTATCTTGGAACCAGTGTAAACACCACCAACAATGTTAGCCTCGAAATCCAACGCAGGATAACTCTTGCCAACAGGTGCTACTTCGGACTGAGTAGGCAATTGAGAAGTAAAGTCCTCTCTCGACGAACAAATCCCAAACTCCTGCCATATGGTGCAGAGGCTTGGACGATGACAACAACTGATGAGTCGACGTTGCGAGTTTTCGAGAGAAAAGTTCTGCGAAAGATTTATGGTCTTTTGCGCGTTGGCCACGGCGAATACCGCATTCGATGGAACGATGAGCTGTATGAGATATATGACGACATTGACATTGACAGCGAATTAAAAGACAGCGGCTACGCTGGCTAGGTCATGTTGTCCGAATAGACGAAAACACTCCAGCTATGAAAGTATTCGACGCAGTACCCGCCGGGGGAAACATAGGAAGAGGAAGACCTCCACTCCATTGGAAGGACCAGGTGGAGAAGGACCTGGCTTCGCTTGGAATATCCAATTGGCACCACGTAGCGAAAAGAAGAAACGACTGTCGCACTGTTGTTAACTCGGCTATAATCGCGTAAGCGGTGTCTGCGTCAATAAAGAAGAAGAAGGCAAAGAAGGTATCTTTGGAACAACGCGCAGTGGTCGGGCTTGTATGGAATCAGCGACTTATATTAAAGTGCAACTTTTGCCAAAGCTTTTTAAAATGTCCCTCTCCCGTTTCTCACTCTGCCATCCTCCCCATGGTAACGAATTTTAATTAATTATATTAATTTAAAAAAGTTGATAAACGAAACAAGGAAATCTTTGAATGTTATTTAACTAAATCAAAAACTGATTGTAGTAAAAATGATTTAATTTTGCATGATAGTTTTCTTTGACTGGTGATGAAAGGATATAAGATTGAGAGAATAGTTCTTTCGTATATGATATTTACCAGGAATATTTTGAAGTTAATTTTCTTGCAAATTCTAGCGCAAATTTAGTGAATTTAGGGTTGCTTGAACTGATTCGTTTTTTAAATTGAAATCAAATAGGACGAAGGTCTAGTTTTCCCAAATTAGTTTGCGCTCTTCATCATTTTGCGATTTTATTATTAGTAGTAAAGAGACATAGTATGTCGTGATAAATAAGTTATTGTCTTTCAAATTATTCGCTATATTCGCTCTGCTCAGAAAAACTGCCAAAATAGCCACATTTCTAATAATAATAAGAGAGGACTCATTGCGTTCATTAATTACATTCCTGACGCAGTGTGTTGCAATAATATTTTTTTCTCTATTTCAACATCAGATTCTGAGCACTTTATTTGCTCAGGATAGCCGTTTTTCATTTAAAATGTTATCATAGGAGGTTGAACAGTTAATTTCAAGTTTTTTGTTAACGAAGCTTTTAATAAGTAGACGCTGATGCTTTATTAAATTTGCTTCGGTGATAAGTGATTTTACTTCACACATTTTCTAAACACCACAATTCAAAAATATATAGGCGTTAAAGTTTACACCGATATGATGTGCCTAGATAAAAGTACGTATAAAACAAACATTTGATAAAAATGATGAAATGAAAACCAAAGCTAAAGTATATGTATATGACGAAAAAAACCATATTAAAAGAAATAGAATTTACACGTCTATACATACATACATACCGTAAATACGAAAAATAACATAAAAAAAATCGCATGCCTGGTAGAAAACATGAATAACGAAGAGAGGAGCAAAAGGTTGCAGCTGAAATCAAAAGCATCTACTTAGAAAACATTAACTGATATAAGAACTTCAAATCGATGTATAAAAAAACATACCACCCAAAAGGGCACTTGTAAAACAATAGTTTTAAAATATGAAAACAACATATTATTATATTATAATAACAACTACTATGCCATATAACATATATATTTGTCTTCAATATTCCTTTCGATTTATAGCGATTACACATGATTTTATATTGCAACTGAATTTATTATGAAAGATAAATGTTAAGCTATTTTCACTGCACAGTCCGCATGTTTCTATTATATCACTTCTATCGCTTTTCGTGGCGCGTACGAATGAGAAAGAGCAAAAGTGTATTTACCGCTAGTTTTATTGTTTTTTTAACCCTGGACGGTCATCGTTTTCTTTGTACATTAACGTCATCCTTCGTCAATATGACGACGGCTTATTTCAAATCCACTTTCAGTAGGGTGTGAGTCGAAATAATGAACGCGTTTTATTTTTTTTATTTATTTATTTCATTATTAATAAATACAAGTCAAAAATAAAAAGGAATATTTATATCGCTGTACGAAAGCGGAGATCAACACGAACAATTAAAAACATATTTACAATGAAAATAAAACGGTTGGTTGGGTTAAGAAATAGGTTTGATACAAACAGTGGTAAATTTCATCTTTCTACTTTTTCCCTATGAAATCGACCAGTGTGCAACGGTCGGTAAGTTTTGCCTTCATGACGAAACATCCCTAAAAGGGTTGAGGCTGATCAACATCCTCGGGGTTCGAAATATTGTTATCTGTAGTACAAGATACAGCATAGGAAAAATCACCAAGCTACCTGGCTATCTCCGGATCGAAAAGCCACCAACGAGAACGATGCGACGTGCGTACGCTCCGAGGTCCTAACATCGACTCAACAAAGTCTCGTGGGTCGAGAAGCTGCAATCACAAAAGCATTCGCCAGCAACTGGGTATAAAGGAATCGTGGGACGACATTTCAAGTTCCTTTCGTACGGTTGTAAACAAAAGGACTGTTCTTTTGATGACAAGGGGAATTCCGTCTTGCCCTCGTACACTAACAGACCTATTTGCTTTGATTCCTTATCCATTCTAGAGAAAGCAAAAATAACGGCAGGGTTGTTATGGCCAATGGCATCGATGTCAGCGGCGTACGTCTGCAGTTGTACCCTCTTGTAGAAGATTGTATCTTCTATATTCAGATCTGCTGCTCGACTTTTTTCTCTAAGGGTAGATTGAAGGAGTCGAAAGATAAAGAGTTGCTTTGAGAGTGCTACTTCCTACTGAGTAGGCAATTGAGAAGTGTTCGTTGGAGTTAGTTTCCCTATGTATTTTGCGGGGTATACTTACTTTACCTTCAGTTAGATATCCCTTTGTGTATATTTACTTTTCAGTTTCACAAATTATTGAATATTTACTAAGCACCGCACTTTACTTTTAGTTACAATACATCAATTCATCTTACGGGCACAGATTCGACTAAATTTGAATTTGCTGTTCCTTTTATACTTATTTACTCGATTATTTAATTTTTATTGAATTAGCGAAAAAAGCACAAACTAATATTGTTCATGTATGCATAGGTGTATATATAATTTTTTTTTTTTATGTTTCATGTACATTCAAATATAATTTTTACTTATTTATTTAGCAAAAATACACTTAATATTATTGTATATATGTAAATTGGAATATTGAGATACAGAATTTTTTAGAAATACATTTCAATAAACGCAATAGATCGGCTCACTTAAAAATATCTCATAACTTCTGTGTTGTTTAATAATTTTTCAAATCTCTTTTATGAACGTA
Source organism: Bactrocera dorsalis (assembly GCF_023373825.1). NCBI lineage: Eukaryota > Metazoa > Arthropoda > Insecta > Diptera > Tephritidae > Bactrocera > Bactrocera dorsalis. The sequence goes on from NC_064303.1 coordinate 65,469,230, forward strand.
CAACAGTGACTTCACATAAGCACTTATAAATTTAATCAAATTATGATTTTGGTGTAAAAAGCAAGAGTTATAGGTATAAATGAAATGTTATAAACGCCATTGGATAAAACGGGTATTTCTTCGATTAATAATATATATATCCATGTATTAATTTTCTCAAACGGATAGAAGCCAAACACCAAACGACTGCTCTCTATATAAAAATGACCGGAGGGTGCCAAAAATGCAAAGTTCAAAAAAATGGTTTTAAATAGACGGTGCAGGCGCGTGTGTAGCGGCGAACGTGACTTCTAGAACTGTGTAGAACAAAAAAACGGCACAGCGTCACCTTCTCGTTGGTATAAGATGAAAAATGGAACAAAAACAGTTTGGTGTGTAGATGATCAATGATGCCCTGTTTTTTCTAATTAACGCGTTGATGTGGAGAGTGTTGTATTCACTGGTCAGTGATGCCCTGTTTTTTTTCTCCTAATAAACATGTCGATGTGGAGAGTGTTGTATTCACTGATCAGTGATGCCCTTTAGTTGAATTAGTTCGGGCGACTGGAGCTCATCTCAACAGTGTATTACGGTAAAAGAAAGATGTCACAATTTTAGTGGTATAGATACGTATGTATTTCCCTTTGCGGGCGAAACTTCAATATTTTTTATAAAATTAATTTCAAGATATTCCAGATAGGTACAATTCTTGATATTTACAACACACTGTTCACTTTGCACTATTGATGCTCCTGATGTTCCAGCTTCCTGCGCACACACACACACGACCGGATGAGGAATCCAAATTTGGACCAGAACTGCTAAGCGATTATAAGGTGGCGGATCAACGTGAACGAGTTGGCGATCGAAAAAAAGGCGACGTGGTTTGAATACCGGCGTAAAACGAATTGTGAGCCACCCCGATCTAACCAATCCTTTTTGATCGGCTGAGTGGTGAAAAAATGATTATGTGTGTGTGTAGTGTGGTTGGTTTGTTGCGTGGTATGAAGATGCAGGTTGTGCGCTGAACGTTGTGTTGTATGCTGAATGTTGTGCTGTGTGCTAAGTGTTGTGTTGTGTGATGAGTGTTGTGTTGTGTGATGAATGTGAGTGAGGTGATGAATGTGGGGTGGAGGGGCGAGATGCCATAAAGTCGCATAAACATCCCGGCCCCCCTAGGCGAATTAATTGCCTAGCATCGCTGCAGTTTCTGTAGGGTGCTCACTACAGCGCTGAAACCCGTCGCCTTTCGCTGGTTACGATGATGATGATGTGGTGGCGTCTGCGAACGTGCACCTCGGGGTTGCGTAGAGCGATGGGCTCGTCGGCGTTGAACATGACTCCCATGCTGATGGTGCCGCTGTTGACCATGCCGCTGACTGGCGGGCGTTGATTGAACCGAGCGTCGAGGGAAGCGGTGAAATAGTGTATGCTGCGGTCGGTGGCAGTACTGACACGACCCGTCGGACATGCACTCCAACGTAGCGTGCGTGTCTGCCAAGCATGTCATGCAGTGGCCGTGGGCTCTAGCAATCTGTTGGCGCTGTGCGGGCGTCATCGTCTTGAAAATTGTACACCGTTTCAGGACATGGGGTCGATGGCACAGGCTGCATCGCGGCGGTACATACTCCTCGAACTGCTCCTCGACCGCTTCCCTCACTGGTTGACCGGATGATTGGCTGGGCGGGCGTGTGCCTTGTTGCCTTCTTGGTGCGGCGATGGGTGCAGCGGATGCTGCATTTGCGTTACTTGCGGACCTCACCAACTGGGGGTTAATGCGGGTTTCTTCTACGTCCATTTCTAGTGGAATAGGAATAGGTATATTAAACATGTTTTGCAAGTAGTATGAAGTATGCTACTCATTATATATATGTATATGTGTGTACTATATATATAGATGTATGTATTTATGTATTATATATTACTTGTATTACTTATGGATTTTATTGTTTATTATTAATCGCGTTCATTATGCTTTTGATTTATGCGTACGGATTGTAAAACGGTATATTTTTAATTAATTATTGTTTGATTTTACGTATGCGTTTGCGTTCGCTTATTTTCGGTGATCGGTTCTTCGGTATTTGGAAGAAAACACAATTTCACTAGTGGTCGAGTTAGTAGGCCAGTTTGTGTTCGCATATCTACTACTCTTATATGGCCATCTCGTCCCCGATGTACCTTTTCAATGCGACCTAGTCGCCATTCGGTTGGGGGAAGGCATTCGTCCTGTATGATGACGCATTCGCCTGTACTGGGTTCCTTCTGGATCGTTTTCTATCGATATCTCTTATGGAGATCTTTAAGATAGTCCTCCTTCCATCTGTGGCTGAATTCATGATGGAGAATCTTGATTTTTTCCCATCGATTTATTAAAGTGAGTGAGTCTCCTTCTGTCTCAGGTATGGCGAGAAGAGGAGCTCCTCTGAGGAAATGTCCAGGTGTAAGAGCTGTGAAATCGGAGGGATCTTACGAGAGTGGTGATATAGGTCTGGAATTTAATACGGCTTCGATACGAGTGAGTAGTGTAGTAAACTCCTCATAATTAAATTTATGATTACCAGCCGTTTTCTTTAAATGGGACTTAAAGCTTTTGACTGCTGATTCCCAAAGTCCGCCCATGTGTGGAGAACATGGAGGTATAAACTGCCAATCGATCCCTTGAGGTGCATATTTTTTAACTATTTCAGGGGAAACTTCTTTCATAAAGTTTATGAACTCTTTCTCGGTGGCTCTTTGAGCTCCGATAAAATTTTTCCCATTGTCGCTCATAATCTTTGAGGGAAATCCGCGTCGTCCGACAAAGCGTGCGAATGCTGCGAGGAAAGCCGCAGTTGTCAGATCTGAACAAAGCTCGAGGTGTACTGCCTTTGTCGTAAAACATACAAAAACAGCCACATACCCTTTTCTAAATGTAGATGATCTTAAAATTGAGGCCTTTATCTGGAAAGGTCCAGCAAAATCAACCCCAGTAATAATAAAAGGTAGAGCATAATTGCAGCGTTCAGGTGGTAAAGCTGCCATGATCTGCGTACGCATTTTATGTTTGTACAAGGTACATTGTTTACACATAAAAATCGTCTTTTTAAGTTGTGGCTTTAGTTGCGGTATATAAAATTCTTGTCGGACCATTTGCTGCATCAAGCGGTGCTCACCATGTAGTGTAAGCTGGTGAAGGTATATTAGGAATAAATGAGTAAAACGGGATTTCTCTGGAATAATGATGGGATGTCGTTCGTTATAACTAAGGCTGGAGTTCGCCAATCTTCCATTTGCCCTTATTAATCCCTTAGAATCCAAGAATGGATTTAAGACGAGAAGTGAGCTTCCCTTTTCGAGAGGTCGCTTTTCGAGCAACTTTGACTTCTCTTTGCTGAAATAGCGAGTTTGTGTATATAATATTAGACTGACCTTGGCATGTTGCAAGTCGGAATGCGTTAGTTGTACGCAAGGATCATTTGGTGCTCCTTTCACTTTTAGTTTAAGTCTTTGAATGAATTTGTGCATGTAAGCGACTACTCTTAGTGCTCTAGCAAATGACGAAAATCGGTGGAGAATATCATCCTCTTCTGGAGTGATATGAAAATTTTCAATTTTCCGACTTTCCGGCGGTATTATATTACGAGCGGGAGACTTCGGCCAGAATTCTTGTGATTCTGTTAGCCATGTTCCATTCCACCAGAGTGTAGTGCTGGTGAGGTGCAGTGGCTTGCAACCTCTTGTCCCAAGATCCGTTGGGTTATCCGCACTTGCAACATGTTGCCATTTTGCTGGGCCAACTAAGTCTAGAATTTGGGATATTCGGTTAGATACATAGGTCTTCCACCAATAGGGTGGTTTTTCTAACCATGCTAAAACTATTTCTGAGTCTGACCAAAGATACGTTTTATGATCGGTTAATTTCAGATGGGTTTGAACTATTGAAATTAATTTTGCTAACAGAAGGGCACCATTCAGTTCAAGCCGTGGCAGACTGAGTGTCTTCAAAGGTGCAACTTTGGCTTTGGCTATCAAGAGGTGTGCAGATATTTTGTTATCGTACCGTGTGCTTACGTAAACTGTTGCGCAATAAGCCTTTTCAGAGGCATCACAGAAACCGTGTAATTCTGTGTTAATGTTAGGGGTGAAATTTACCCATCGAGGGATTCGAATTTCTGCTATAGTATGCAAATTGTTAGCAAATTGTACCCATTTTGTTAAACGTACAGGTTTTACCTGTTCATCCCATTCAGTGCCATCTTGCCACGATTTTTGAATTAGGATTTTTGCTTGTATCATTATTGGCGACAGCCATCCTGCGGGGTCGAAAAGTTTTGCCACCGAGGAAAGTATTTGGCGTTTTGTACTAGCGGACATTGCAGATATTGACTCAATAGTATATGAGAATTCATCTGTTATCGCATTCCATTGAATCCCTAGGGTTTTTGTTGTACTGGCCGTTTCAAATTTAAGGAAATTTGTATCTAATAAGTCTTCCTTTTTTATGTTTTTTATTATTTCGGGATGATTTGATGTAATTTTCTTTAAGGGGAATCCCGCTGAATTTAGTGATTTGATCACTTGAGATAGTGATTCGCACGCTAAGGACAGACTGTTGCTACCTGATAGAATATCATCCACATATGTTTGTGTCTGTAACACAGATGTTGCTAAGAGCAAATTTGTTGCATTTGTTTTTGCCAATTCATGTAGTGTCCTGATCGCTAAATATGGTGCGCAATTGATGCCAAAGGTGACGGTTTTAAGTTTATAGTCGCTGATTGGACTATTACTTGATTTGCGGAAGACTATACGCTGGAAATCTTGATCATCTTTATGTACAAGAATTTGTCTGTACATTTTCTCTACATCCCCATTAAAAACGTATTTAAACATGCGCCAATTTAGTATTAGCAGCATGAGATCAGGTTGTAAGGTTGGGCCAGTATACAGTACGTCGTTGAGTGATTTGCCTGAGCTCGTACACTTTGAGGCATTGAAAACCACTCGTACTTTTGTTGTGAGTTTTTCAGGTCGTATTATCCCGTGATGTGGCAGATAAAAAGATAAATATCTACCTTTAGATACTTTTTCATGTGGTACAGCTTCTTCCATATGATTGAGGTCTAGATATTCGTCCATCACATTATCATATGCTGATTTAAGCTCACTTTTTTTCATCAGGCTTTTTTCCAGGCTTAGAAATTGCTGGACTGCTGATATTCTAGAGAGGCCTAGAGCTATGGTTTCAGGAAAAGTTGGTTTGAATGGTAGTCGCACAACATAACGACCATGTTCGTTTCTTGTTGTTGTGGACTTGTAATAGGCTTCGCATGCCTGATCTTCTTCTGAAAGTTGAGTAGTCTGAGGTAATTCTTCTACTTCCCAGAATTTTTTTAGTTCATTATTTAAATATTCGTTTGAAATATTTTCAACTTCAGTTGTAAAAGAATTAATTTTTTCTGTGACTTGGCCACTTAATATCCACCCAAAGATTGTATTTTGGGCTAACAATTTATTGGATATTTTTTCTATACCTTCAAGAATTATTTGAGGTATTAAGTCACTACCTAATAACAAATCGATTTGTGATGGGGTATGGCAGTTGGGATCTGCTAATTTGAGATATGAGCATTTTTCCCATTGCTTTTTATTCACTTTTGCTTTTTTATTCACAGCTTGGTAGCAAAATTGTGAGTTGCGGTAGAACGATGGCTTGTGCATCTATTCTTATATCCGCGTTTGGGGAGACTATAGTGATTGGGCAAATTTTGTTTGAATTTTGTATAATTCTTCCGCCCATTCCTGAAATTTGGAAATTTGAATTTTTTACAGGCAATTTTAGCCGATTTTGAGCTTTAGATGATATAAAGGATCTTTGAGAACCTTGATCTATTAATGCTCTTAATTTGAATAATTCTCCTCTATGTTCAATAGCGATGACCGCAGTGGGTAAAAGAATTTTGCTTTCATTCTCTGAATGAAGAGCTTGAATTTTTGCTGCTTTAGAGCAACATGGTTGTTCTTCCCTTTTTTCGGGATTTGAGATTTCGGGATTATCACTTTTGGTTGTAGTGACTAACCCGGTGGTTTTATGAAATTGATTTTGCTTCATATTTTGAAAATTTGTAATATGAAGCAATGAGTGATGTCTTCGTTGACAGTACACACAACTAAATTTGCTTTCACAGTCTTTTGTCGTATGAGCATTCGACAGACAGTTGATGCAAAGTTTATGTTGTCTGACAAGATTGTTTCTGTCAGAAACGGATAATTTTTTAAATTTCTCGCAAGATCTTATATTGTGACCTCCTTTACATATTTCACATAATGGTTGCCATTTATTGGTTTGGTTTGACACAAATGTTTGGCTTCTATTAGCGTGCCTATTATATTGTGTATTATTGCTGGCTTGGGGTTTAAAAAAGTTTTTATTCGACTCATTTTGATTATTTTTTTGTTTGACTGTTTTTTTGTCAACTCGTTCAGCTATTTCGTACTGAGTTGTTAAGAAGTCTTTCATTTGATGCCATTTTGGCGATTTCTTTCTTGCCACTAGTGATTGCTCCCATCGTAGCAAAGCAGCATCAGGCAGTGTTGCTGCACAAATGTTTACTAGGATAGGGTCCCACGATTCTGTGGAAATCTTTTGTGTTTCTAACACAGATAAACAATTAGTCACTGTCGAGTATAGTTTTTGAAACTCTTGGCTGGTTTCTTGTTGAATTTTTGGTAAATTCATTAAAATTGTTATTTGGTTGTCTACCAATACTCTTTCATTTTCGTATCTTTCGACCAGTGCTTCCCAAGCCAGATTAAAGTTTTCGTCATTTAGAGCGAAACGCTTGACGATACTGCCAGCTTCCCCTTTTGTTTTATATCTGAGATGGTACAGCTTTTGAGCTCGTGAAAGTTTGGGATGGTTAATGTATACGGCAGTGAACATGTCCCGGAAGGACGGCCACTGCTCATAACCTCCGTGAAAAACTTCAGTATCACAAGCTGGCACTTTCAAGAATATACCTGTATCTATTTCTTCTTTTTGAGTCGTACCTACTCTTGGAGGAGGAGTAGTGGCTCTACATGGCCTTAATTTATTTGGTCCAATATCATTGCCTTCGTAATTTCATATTGTTCGAGGCAGTTTTCATATTTAGCTGACGCCGAAGCTTTTATGTTTTCTGGGAGTTCAGCATCGTCAGTATCTAGTACTGTATCGTATGCTGCCAGAAGGCGTGCCCATATGCTATCTATGCTTTGAATTTTTAAATTTAGAACCGATTCTGTGTTATCATTAATTGGGGAGGCAGTAAATCTCGTGCAGTATCTAACAAAACTGTCACTTTGAGTTATGAACCTTGATACTAAATTATCTTTGGTTCTTTTTTGTTTGGCACCCTGCTTTGAGCGTGTAGCTTCTGCAGGTGTGCTTTGTGATTTGTCATCATCAGCCATTTTCGGAATTTCTAATAATTGAGGTGTTCTTGGTTTAACCTCTTTTGATTTTTCCGATTGCATTTATAAATTTAAATTGTAAGCTTTGAGCTTTGAAATATTTTGCTTTGAAATACAATAAAAAATTGGTAATATGGGCAAATGTGTAAATGAAAAGAAAAATTGATTTGAAACTTTTGTTATTAAAAGTATTATTAAATGATATAATATAAATTTACGAACACGTATTCAAGTTGTCAAAATCAAAAAATTTCTGTATATAATTATAATTCTTCTTTTTATTTTTATTTTTTATTTTTTTTTTTTACCGTGTATTATTTAAACGTATCTGCGATATACTCGCGATTAATTTGTATATTATTCCTTAGTACGTCTATCTTTGAGATAAGAACGCAAAAGGAAAATAAAAATGACGCAAAAATATACGTATGTATGTAAGTTAATACCACCAGTTCATATTACATGAACATATTGTATTTCTGTTATAAATATTTAACCCATATGGTACCTTCCTAATACTGTCCGCCTTAGGTGGTCCAAAATTGTAACTCATAGATTGTAAGATGAATCTTTCCACTTGTGACATATGTCCTACATATGACCTATCTCAAGTGGATTGTAGATATACTTCCTAGAATGTAAGATTAATATTTGTATCTAGGCTTAAGCAAAATATTGTATTTAAGAAAATGTAATAAAGAAAACGAGGCAGTCGACCACAGGCAGTTGCCCGTAGTCACTCGAAAACCAAACAATTTATTAATTGGCGATCCTGCCAGGAGAATCGTAAAACTCCACCAAAAACAAAACGCAAACAAGTATCGCGAACTCGCGAGAAAAGAAATACAAAAATACTAGTGTGTTACTCGAAACGCACTAAGCAATTAACGGCAAAATAAAAATCACCAAGAGACATAAAAAAAATCTCAGCGCCACAATTGAAAAAAAAAAAAAAAAAATTCGAGTGTTTGCCAACTGCCTATCGAACGCGCCACGTCTATAAGGATTACGAGCGAAAAACAAGCTAACGTACGCGTTACAACAATTGAAAAAATAAATAAAATTGAGAAACAAAAAACTACAACAGTTTCACAAATAAAGTGATTTTAAAATGTGTATTGAAAAACCAAAAAATGAAAGTGAAAATTTTTGAAAATTTCAAACAAATAGAAGAAAGTGCGTGGATCTATAAACTATCCACATAAAAACAAATAAATAAAAAAATTCTGTAAATCAGAAATTTCACCAACAAACTGATTTCATTTAAACCTCGCACATGGCCGCCAACGACGATCATTGCACAACCAACCGCCAAAATTCGACTTAAAAAGCAACAGCAGCAGCAAAGTCAACAATAGCCGCAAGAGTAGTAACAGCAGCAACAGCAGCAATAGCAACAGTAACAACAGCAGCAGTAGAAGCAGCAACATAAAATTAGTTGTAAGTAAGGCTTATACATATGTATTTATTAATTAAATTAAGTATACAAATTGTTTATTGTGAGTATTAATTTGCTTCATGAAACTCACAAATACATATAGTATATAAAAAAGGGCAAACCAGAAAAATAACGATTATAAAAAAGAGGCGATAGGAATAAAGAATTTTTAAGAGATCAAGATAATTTTATAATTTTTCAAAATGGCAGTGAATAATTTTACTGTAGACGATATAGCTAGATTAATAGCTACACAAACCGCAAACTTAAGAACTGAGATAGCTCAGTTGAGTAATAGAATTAAAATTCTAACAGATGCGTCACACGTAACTGAGTATGAAACCCAAGGAATTAATGATTCCATAACATGTGACGAAAATTTAGACATAATAAAGTCTTTGCCAGAATTTTCCGGTAAATCTTATGTCAGCTGGAGAGAAGCTGCAAAAAATTCGATGAGCCTATATATTGAAGGTAGCAGAAGGTATTTTGGAGCACTAACTATCCTCCGAAATAAGATTGTAGGTAATGCCAATGATATGTTAACTAATCATGGCACAGTTTTGAATTTAGAAGCAATATTTGCAAGATTAGATTTTGCTTACGCCGACAGACGACCAATTCACGTAATTGATCAAGAGATGAGCGTTATGAAACAAGGATCGACATCCTTAATTGATTATTATAATGAAGTCAATCAGAAATTGACATTACTAATAAATAAAACTATAATGACGCACGGCACCAATTCAGATATTACAAAACAATTAAATATCAAGAATCGAGAAACCGCGTTAAGAACTTTTATAACTGGTTTAAATTACCCTCTAAACCAAATATTATTTACATTAACACCTACCGATTTGCCAAATGCTCTTGCTAAAGCACAAGAACTTCATTCAAATCAAATACGATCGCAATTTGCTTTGCAATTTACTAAAAACAATCATGAAATTGGTTCACGAAACCAGCCTCAAGCTAACCGAAGATATTCGAATTTTCAGAATAACTTAAGGTACCCCCAAACAAATAATAATTCATACCAAATGTATGCCAATCACCCAGAACCTATGGAAGTGGATCAATCAATCCAATTAACAAATAAACCCAATCAAAGAAACCAACCACACGTGAGGAGTAACAGATATAATTGGCAGACAAATTATCAGTTAACAAATATACCAAAAAGGTCAATTGAAAGTGCACAAATAAGCACACAACCTCAACCAAAAATTCAACGAATTAATAATATTGGTGAGAACCATTTTTTAAGGGTAAATTCCGATTTGCCGTATGTTATTAAAACCGATACAAAAACTGGGCAAATCTTTAGAATTCTCATAGATACGGAAAACAGGAACGTTTTTATGAAATTAACAATTTAGAGAGCGATCTTTTAATTGGAATTAATTTCCTAAATAAAATCGGAGCGACAATTGATACTCCGAATAGAAAATTGATATATGGGAATAATAAAACAGAGAAAATAAATTTTCCCAATGATTCAATTATACTAAACCCCTTGGTACAAAAAAGTCCGGAGGCACCCGTCAATAATAATATTAGCAAAAATGATACTAAGGATAGAAAAATTAATGAAGCAAATGCTCACAACATTTTGAAAATAAATAATGTTGAAATTTCTAACGAAGTTGCTGATACGTATAACTATAATAATAATAAAAGGAAAGATATCAACATTCCATTGCTAAGAGAGGATGTTATTAAAATAATAAATAAAGCTCATCAAAACGTGAACATGGATTTACCTTTTAGAACAGATATTAAAGCAGAAATTAGAACTGAGGATGACAAGCCTATATGGTCCAAACAATATCCTTATTCTATATCTGCAAATAATTTTGTTAATAAGGAAATCGAAAGTTTACTCGTAAAAGGGATTATACGACATAGTAAAAGTCCGTATAATTCTCCTGTTTGGGTCGTTCCAAAAAAAAGGAATAAATGAAGATGGTAGTCCGAAATTAAGACTGGTCATCGACTTTAAAAAAATTAATGAAAAAAAACAATAACCGACAGATACCCAATGCCTAATCCCGAGGTGATACTTTTTAATTTGGGAGAATCAAAATACTTTTCCACAATAGATTTAGAGTCTGGATTTCATCAGATATTGATGGAAGAAAACGATATAGAAAAAACAGCATTTTCTGTAAATAACGGAAAATATGAATACCTTAGAATGCCATTTGGACTTAAAAATGCTCCAAGTATATTTCAGAGAGCAATGAATAATATTTTACATGAATTTATAGGAAAATTTTGTCACGTATATGTTGACGACATAATAGTATATTCAAAAACTCTAAAGGAACATATATCTCATTTGAAATATATAGTACAAACCCTCGAAGAAGCCCATATGAAAATATCTATAGAAAAATCTAAATTTATAGAAACCGAGGTGGAATTTTTAGGATACGTTGTATCCCATAAAGTTATAAAAACTGATCCCAAAAAAGTAGAGACAATACAAAATTACCCATATCCCAAGACGTTACGACAACTTAGAGGATTTTTAGGATTAACGGGATACTATAGAAAATTTATAGGAAATTATGCAACAATAGCTAAACCACTAACAAAACACTTAAAGGGAGAAAACGGTAAAATATCGCAGTATATGTCCAAAAAAAACAATTATTAATCTTGATCAAGAAGGAATTGTTGCTTGTGAAACCTTAAAAAGAGCGTTACAAGAACAAGTTGAATTAGCTCAACCAAACTTTGAGAAAAAATTAATTTTAACTACTGACGCATCTAATGTTGCTGTAGGTGCAGTCTTATCCCAAGAAGGAAGACCAATAACATTTATTTCAAAGACATTAAACACCACCGAACAAAATTACGCAACAAACGAAAAAGAATTATTCGCCATAGTTTGGGCATTAAAGACATTACGCCATTATCTTTATGCAGTAAAAAATTTAGAAATTCATACGGATCATCAACCATTAGCATTTGCAATGTCCGAAAAAAATCCAAATGTTAAAATGAAAAGATGGCGAGCTTTTATTGAGGAGTTTTCTCCAAAAATTATTTATAAACCGGGAACAACAAATGTAGTTGCTGACGCATTATCAAGACAAGTATTAAATAATTTAACTAGTTCATGTGAGTCGAGTGACTCAAGTGAATCACTAATAGAAACCCAACATTCCGCAGAAAGTAGCGATGAGTACCAAATTCATGAAACAAAAAAACCTTTGAATCATTTTAAGCAGCAGATAGTAATCGATAATGGAGCAAGAATTACTGTCTCAGAGACTATTTCTTCTTTTAATAATAAACGTTTTTTAATTGAATATGACAGACCAGAAAATATAATTGGTATTTTAAAAGAATATATGAATCCAAAAGTAGTTACAGGAATATTTTGCACACCTGAAGTGCTATATGCAATAAAAAACATTTTGAAGGAGACATTTCCCACGATAAAATTTCTATATACTAAACTATTCCCTAATGATATATGCAATAAAGAAGATCAAGGATCGATAATCGAGCAAACACATAATAGAGCGCATAGAAATTATAGGGAAAATTTGGCACAAATTAGGCAGCAATATTATTGGCCTTTAATGATAAAACAATTTAAACAGTACGCAAAAAATTGTAGCATATGTAATAGTAATAAATATGAAAGACATCCGAAACTAATTCCAATAGGGGAAGCACCAATACCAAACAAAGAGGGAGAACAACTCCATATAGATATTTTTTTCGCACAAAAGCTTAAATTTCTTACATGTATAGATTCATATTCCAAATTTCTAATCGTAAAATATATAGAAGACAAATCAAATTTAGAAGAAAAAGTTTTGGAACTGTTACAAACATTTCCAAATGTTAAAAGTATAGTTATTGATAATGAACCAGGCTTAAGTACGATACAGTTCAAGTCTTTAATGGAAAGGATTAATGTGCAAATTTATTATTGTACACCACGTCACAGCACAAGTAATGGCCAAATAGAAAGAGTTCATTCAACACTGATTGAAATCTCCAGATGTTTAAAGCAAGAACACAACTTAATTAGTAATTTTGAATCAATTATGAGAGCAGTTCAACAGTATAATAAAACAATTCATTCTGTAACAGGTAAACAACCTTGCAACATTTTATTTAATAAAGAGCCTCATGATAATATGAAAAATGTGTTACAAAATGCTCAAGAGAAAATGCTAGAGCATCATAACAAGAAAAGGCTTCAGAAAAGTTATAAAAAAGGAGATATTATTTATGAAAAAATTTATGGGGAAAGAAATAAATTGAACCCCAAGTACAAAAGACAAGTAGTATTAGAAGATTTAGGAAATACAATTAAAATACAAAACAGAAACAGAATAATACATAAAGATAATATCAAATCTTAAATTAATATGCAAGAAAAGGAAATTTTTGTCTAAAAGTTGTGACATTTAAAAAGACTTCAATCAAAAAAATAATTATAAGTCAAAGATAATATAAAATGCATCTAGGAGTCAAATTTAAATAAATTGTACATATAAATTAAGATTTTAAAATGGAACTGTTTAAATTGATAAAATAGTCAATAGCCTCACGTACTATATCCCTTTGAATCGGGACGCTTCAATTTAGAGGTAGGGGAGTTAATACCACCAGTTCATATTACATGAACATATTGTATTTCTGTTATAAATATGTAACCCATATGGTACCTTCCTAATACTGTCCGCCTTAGGTGGTCCAAAATTGTAACTCATAGATTGTAAGATGAATCTTTCCACTTGTGACATATGTCCTACATATGACCTATCTCAAGTGGATTGTAGATATACTTCCTAGAATGTAAGATTAATATTTGTATCTAGGCTTAAGCAAAATATTGTATTTAAGAAAATGTAATAAAGAAAACGAGGCAGTCGACCACAGGCAGTTGCCCGTAGTCACTCGAAAACCAAACAATTTATTAATTTGTATGTGAATTTATATGCATATAGTTATGCTTAATGTTTCTGTTCTCTTGTTTCCCTTATAGTTCGCACAATTGTCATATATGTACATATGTATGTATGTAATACGTATATGCAATATAACGAAATGCACGGAAAACAAGTATACAATTTTTTATATATTAATATTATATGTAAATGTTAAATATATGAGTATGTATGCAAATGTTTTGTTAATTGCATCTGCATACGTTTGCTCAAAAGGCACGCGAAAAAGAAATTGCGATAAATATTCGATAAGAATGCGCATACATAAATATGTATGTTAGTTAATTTTAATTATTGATATGGATATTCTCCATGTACATGGATTTCGATTCCGTTTTGTTCCGCTTTTCTTTTTTCTTCTTTTAAAGTTCACTGACCGGAGTAATAAATATTTTTTATATATTATTACTTGTATGTAGATATGTTTGTATTTGTAACCTTTTTATTGGTACGTTATATTAAGAAGAGAGACAACGTGAGAGAGATAACGAGAAATAGTTGGATCGCGAATACATATGTACATATATGTACATTCACAAATATCAACTGTTATGTTGTTGTTGTTTTTTTTTTCTTCTGCCTTTGCTTATATGTTAAAGCGATCCTGCTTGTTGCTTTGTTAGCACAAGGGGTATCACCAGAACTTGCAAGTAATAATACTTGACTTTGAAAATTTTTAGTTTTTTTTTTTGTAGTGTGTTTAGCGACACGAAGTAAGCTTGAAGGCAGGTAATTTAACAACAGTTTCTCAAAAATTTTCCTTAAAACAGTTGACTTATGCATGTACCATATGCCTATGTATATGTATATAAATTGCGGAATATAAATTTTAGCGCGCAAAGTTTGAAGGCCCACAAATTTTTGTATGTATACATTATATGTGTACATATATATGTATTTGCATTTTCTTTTTTTGCTCGCCTTTGCTTATTTATTATAGGCGATCCTGCTTGTTGCTTTTTTAGCCCAAGGGGTATCACCGAAACATGCAAGTAATAATACTTGACTTGGAAATTTTTTTTTTTTTTTTGGAAAATTGTAGTGTGCTTGGAAACACAAAATAAGCAATTGGCGGGTACCGTAATTTTTCAATTATTTCGGTACCTATATATGTACATACATATGTATATACCGAACTGTCTAACCGTTTTTTTTTTTTGTTTTTATAACAGTTTGGTTATTTCCAATTAACTGTATGTCGTATTACAGATCAAACTGTATTTTAAACATACATATGCGCATAAATACTTCTATTAAAAATTAAATCGGAAAGGACTCACTTTTTTCTCCGCCAAGGGTTTTTGGGCAATACTTATGTATGTATGTATGTGTTGTCTCTAGGACGTTTCTCTTTCTGGTTTTTATTTTCCTTTTGACGTTTTCCGTGTTTAGTTTGTAGTCTGTTCCCACGTTGCTTGTACTCCTTGTTTGCTCTGCCGTATGTTTGGGGGTTTTGTCACTGTATGTACATATGAATATGTGTACTTGATATTTGAGCACTGCACTGCACTCTAGGTCTCTTTGTTTGCTCTGCCCTATGTTTGGTGTTTTTGTCACTGTATGTATGTATATATGTTCTTTATATTTCAGCACTGCACTGCACTTTAGGAACAAGTATGTGTTGTTTCTATGTTCTATTTGTCACTTTAGTTTTATTTTATTAGTTAATTTGTATTATATCGCGCCCGTTTATGTTTTAAGCAGAGTTGAGGTCATTGACCTTTCTTTTGTGTTATAACGCGCCCGTTTAATATATAGTTATAACAATTCCTTCACTTTTTTTTTTTGTTTTTTCTTTATTTATTGTATCGTTCTGTATTTAATTTTTATATAAATTTTTTTTTTTTTTCACTTGTGGTTTTTTATCTTACATACATACATAGGTGCCTTTCTGAACGGCTCGAAGGACCATTTGTTCGTTGGAGTTAGTTTCCCTATGTATTTTGCGGGGTATACTTACTTTACCTTCAGTTAGATATCCCTTTGTGTATTACGGTAAAAGAAAGATGTCACAATTTTAGTGGTATAGATACGTATGTATTTCCCTTTGCGGGCGAAACTTCAATATTTTTTATAAAATTAATTTCAAGATATTCCAGATAGGTACAATTCTTGATATTTACAACACACTGTTCACTTTGCACTATTGATGCTCCTGATGTTCCAGCTTCCTGCGCACACACACACACGACCGGATGAGGAATCCAAATTTGGACCAGAACTGCTAAACGATTATAAGGTGCGGATCAACGTGAACGAGTTGGCGATCGAAAAAAGGCGACGTGGTTTGAATACCGGCGTAAAACGAATTGTGAGCCACCCCGATCTAACCAATCCTTTTTGATCGGCTAAGTGGTGAAAAAATGATTATGTGTGTGTGTAGTGTGGTTGGTTTGTTGCGTGGTATGAAGATGCAGGTTGTGCGCTGAATGTTGTGTTGTATGCTGAATGTTGTGCTGTGTGCTAAGTGTTGTGTTGTGTGATGAATGTGAGTGAGGTGATGAATGTGGGGTGGAGGGGCAAGATGCCATAAAGTCGCATAAACAAGAAGTGAAATCCTTTCACGACGAACAAAAACCAAAGTATAAATTATTCAAATGTAATGTTTAATTCAAAATTACTTTATTTGCCATTATCTCGGCTTAGTTGTCAAGTATAAAGTGAAACTTATAATTATCCCTAACTTAGCTCAAGCCACCAACCCGCATCGCGTTGTGGCTCCTCTGCTGACGTTTTGCTGACCTTGCGCCTCGTGCATGGTGTTAGTTTACTTTGATGTCTGGCCAATGTTCTCACGCAAAATGTGCTAACTTAGCGACATGTGCAGAGTGGTAGGCTCTTCTTACGACGGGAATTAGGGTGTGTCGTTTTCTCGCGATAACTCCTCCCCTTCTAAATGGGGAACGACCTCGGTCCTCAAAGAAGCGGTTTTAATTGCAGTTTCAACGGACCTGGCTATGATAATCTCCCTCTTGGTCCTCCTTATCCTGAGAAGGACGTAAACAGTGAATCCCATGATTAATAAGACACCAAAGGCTGAGAAACCTGTAACGTGGTCATAATGGATTGATCGCTGCAGGTAATTGATCCTTTGAACATTCTCTAGATTCACATGGTGAAGATAAGAAGCACTTAATATTTCTGTGTGTTGCGTCAAGTTGATTGTAGAAGCCCATGGAGTTTCAGGTTTTAGAGGCAACGTAGAATTTTCGTTATAAAAAGTCGTACCATTAATCTTTACGTTGTTTTTGAAGACCACGAGGTATGTTCCGTTGACCGTAATAGGGACCTCATTATTTTCCTCGATGACTGTGTGATTGGTGCGAGGTTGTTAAATGTTGTACTGCAATTAGCGGTGTTGCGAGTCAGTAGCTGCAGAGCGCATGATGTAGTCGGAGATGGTAAGCAAAATGTTGGTGTTGTGTCGCTGCAGTTCTTTACGGCTACGGTATGGTTATAACACTTGGCTAAGATGGATTCTTCAAGGTGCAGGATTTGGTGGCCATGAGCTACTGGTAAAATAGTAATTTTCTTACATCTAAATATAGGAATCGGATATCTTATTAAAAAGTAAATAATGTTATTATACTGTAATATCTTAATTCTAGCTACTGCCATAGCATCGGCCACGGTAAGGTCAGTGAAGAGCTCGTCTGTTATGAAATTTATTTCGTTACTGTCTAAGAGAATGGGACTTAAGACCCCAATTTTGGCAAAAGTGACAGCTGTTATAATGTTATTTAATTCCGTAATAATTGCTCTATTTCTAGCCAGAAGTATGTCATAAAGGTGACCAGTGTTTATTTCTCTTTCTTTTGTTAATTTCAGGATTTTATTTACTGTAATAGTAAGGTTATTGATTTCTTTCTGTACTTGGGTGTTTATGGTAAGCTGTCTGTCCTGCGAGTTAATTAGCTGTCCTTCTATGTTCATTAATCCATTGAAGTCGTCATGGTCAGGAGTTCCGGTAATGTATTTCAGGACTGTCCCTAGGGCATTCAGGCTTCTCGCCTGTCTGTGGTGAGCGTTTATCATTTGTATCAGTCGACTTATCTGGTTTATGTCCGCGTCTAGTAACTTCCTCATATGTGACTGAGGAAAGTGGTCTGTGGCATTAATTGTCTCGTCTCTCAGTAATTCGTAAAGTGTCAAGTTGGTAACATGCTTGATGTGTCCTGAATTCTCCCAAATTACAAGGTCCTCACCGACCACCGGAATGTACCTTGCATTGGTATAGTCGATTAACCTTCCTGCCGTTGCCGATATTGATATGGCCAAAGTTATGAAATCCAACGCAGGATTACTCTTGCCAACAGGTGCTACTTCGGACTGAGCAGGCAATTGAAAAGTAAAGTTCTCTCTCGACGAACAAAAGCCAAACTCTATAAGTCGCTCATAATTCCCGTCCTGCTATATGGTGCAGAGGCTTGGACGATGACAACAACCGATGAGTCGACGTTGCGAGTTTTCGAGAGAAAAGTTCTGCGAAAGATTTATGGTCCTTTGCGCGTTGGCCACGGCGAATATCGCATTCGATGGAACGATGAGCTGTACGAGATATACGACGACATTGACATAGTTCAGCGAATTAAAAGACAGCGGCTACGCTGGCTAGGTCATGTTGTCCGGATGGAGGAAAACACTCCAGCTATGAAAGTATTCGACGCAGTACCCGCCGCGGGAAGCAGAGGAAGAGGAAGACCTCCACTCCGTTGGAAGGACCAAGTGGAAAAGGACCTGGCTTCGCTTGGAATATCCAATTGGCGCCACGTAGCGAAGAGAAGAAACGACTGGCGCGCTATTGTTGACTCGGCTATCATCGCGTAAGCGGTGTCTACGCCAGTAAAGAAGAAGAAGAAGAAAGTTATGAAAATCCTAAACTTTTTGTTGATTGTTTATCATTAGAAACACCTAGGTTCTAGATTAAGTTTAACGAAGGTTGTCCTTATGGACCCTCCTCCCTTTTATTAAAACTGTTGTACCCAAGTCCTTTTCCACCTCTTCCTCAGTATAAAGAGGCGTAAGCTTATTGCCTAGTCTCCTGTTATTTTTAACAAGTACTTTTTCTCCAACAGGGAACTCCCTATCCTGCCTGTTCTTATTATGAGTTGTTAGTTCTCTTTCCTGTGCGTTTCTTAAGCGGCATGATATTTGGTTGTCATCTTTAATTGAACGAAATACGGTAAGGGGCTTCATCCCCGTTACTGTGTGAATGGACCTGTTATACTCAATCGTAGCTAAAAGGACAATTTCCTCAACATCATCAAGATTTTTGTCAAGTTTAAGGCATCGTGCTATTTCCATTAGTGTGTTATGGAATCGCTCCACCTGACCATTTGATGTACTATGTAGTGGTGGAGCATTCGCAATGTCGATATTGAAGTGATTCTTTAATGTAGCTTTGATGCTGTGTGAATTCAGCGACTTCTCATTGTCGCAATAAACTATTCGAGTACCGAAAAACATGTTGAGTAACTGAAGGAGCTGTGGTTTGACATCTACTATCGTTCTTGATTTCAACGACTGTACTATCGCAAATTTTGAAAACTTGTCGATGCACGTCAAGAAGAACTTGGACCCGGTAGAAAATATGTCGATGTGAAGAATTTCTCCACAATATGTATGGGCGTTTGAGCAATAAGCTGTTTCTTGGGGTGCCGATCATACTTCGCCCGCGAGCAAGTTCGACAATTTCCCACAAATTGTTTAACTTTTTTCTCCATTTTTGGAAAGAAATAATCCTCTAGAATTTGTTTTGTGTTCTCCTGCGCTGCTCGATGCGCTCTGTTATGTTCAGCAGCGATAATTTCCTGCTGCTCATTCGGATTCGTAATGTCGTTAACGAATTTCTCCGTATGTCTGAATTTAACTGTTGGAAACATTTCGACCAGTTCGTGTTGAAACTGTGTAAGTGCATGCAGATCGCGATGTATTGCGTTTACTGCTGTTGTGTTTACGGCCTCCTGTAAAAGTTTTAATAAATCCTTTTTTTCTCGGTAAGAAATGATATGCCTTGTCTTTTTTCCAAAAATTATAAAATTTTTTCTTTGAGGTTCTGTACCTACCTCCACAATAATCTGGTTGTGGAAGCAATTTACCGGGTTTTCCGATCTTTCAATTGTATGGGTTGATGATTCCTCGCTATGAATTGTCTCGACGCTCGTGTTATCTAAAGCATTTATATGTTGCCTAGACAGAGCGTCTGCCACCACATTTTCCTTTCCTGGTTTGTAGATTAGCTTTGCGTTGCATTCGTCTATGAAGGCTTTCCATCTTTTAATTTTTGAATTAAGATTCCTATCCGAAACCGCAAAGGTCAGCGGCTGGTGGTCAGTATAAACATTAAGTTTTGTTATGCCATATAGGTAGTTTCTAAGAGATTTCAATGCCCATACAATAGCTAACAATTTCCTTTCATTGGTAGCGTAATGCTCCTCGCTCCCGGACAAAGTGCGAGAAATCATGGTAATCGGTTTGCCCTCCTGAGAGAGGACGGCGCCTATAGCATGAGCCGACGCGTCAGTAGTTAGGTCAAATGGTTTGTTAAAATCTGGATACGTCAGGGTTACATCCTCTGACGCTAAAATTTCTTTAATTGTTTCGAAGGTCGTTTTCTGTTCATCCGTCAAATCAATTCTGATTTTTTTTGATTGGGACGCAGTAACTCGACCGTTTTCGCCTCTCATGATGCTCGACAATGGTTTTGATATTCTAGCGAAATACCTTATAAAACATCTGTAATAACCCGCTAAACCTAGGAATGATCTGAGTCCCCTTAGAGTGCGAATTGTTGCTATCACTTTTGTATTGTATGGTAGTGCCTCATTGGGGTCAGCACCCCACAACCCCATTCATCCTTTTGATCATCCTAGAAAAATCTTCCCTAACGTCTGTTGGTACTAGATTTGTTTGAAGCCTAAGATGGCTTACGTCATGACTGGAAATGAAGAAGATTTCCTCCTCACCAAAATCATGATTTATTGTGTTCGCTTTAAGGTCAATGTTCGCATGGACCCTGTTTAGTATGTCGAGCCCAATCACGCCATCAAATGATGTTAAGCCCGGTAAGATGAAAAATTCTGCCACTACGCCAAATATTTTTATGTAGCATTTTTCCATGATAGAAGTAACCCCGTGAATAGATTTTACAGAGAATGTGTCCCTGAAATGTTGTGTCCTTAAAGCCGGTGTTGGTTTCATATAACTCCTCGACGCACCGGTATCGATAAGGAGTTTCACTTCCTTCCCTCCTAGGGACTTTGAAATCCAGGGTAGGAGGGACCTTCTCCTAAAAAATTAAGTTGATCTAAACTTACGTCATCCGCCGCTTGTTAGGCTTCTGCACCGTACAATGATTCACTCTGTAGCTCAACTTCCTCCTCCAGATGATTAACACGTTGGATCTTTGGACGTTTTTGTTGATAGCCCTGTTGCGTTCTATTACTGTTTCCTTGATAGGCACCTCGGTCTCTATCAAACGATTGGTGTTTAAATTTTGATAAGGATGGATCAACGTCCATTGGTTCCGCTCTAACTAGTCTGTCGCTGTCACGTCCGTTATTTACCCTTTGATTTTCCATAAAATGAGGTGCATGTCCGGATTTGTACTGCCTATTACTATAGTAGTGTGGGCTCTTATGAGCTGAGGGTGGATCGTAAGTGTTTGTCCTATGGTTGTTCTGGCTTGAAATTATATTATTATTTTTTTTAATGTGGTTGCCCTCGGCGTTCCTGGCAGCAAAATTGGCCGCGAACGCATACCGCTCATGGTTTGAGTCTACCTCCCGTGCTAAAGCAAGAGCAGACGGAAGGTCAGACGGCCGTGAAGCGAAAAGAATATCGCATAAGGGCTTCCTTAAGCCGGAAATGAAAACTCTTAGGGCATCTTACGTGCTATAATGGCATTAAAATTCAGCACAGTACTAAATGATGAGAGTACCGCATCGGCAGCCCCTCTTATTTTGTTCCTCAAAATGGTAACTGCTTGGTAGTGTCGTTCACTGCCATCGTACCTTTTGAACAGTTCATAAGCGTTATGCGCCGCCTCGCGCCATGACACATATGTGCCTATGTGACCATGAAATTCGGGAAGTGATTTGATCGCATCAAGCGTTATGTCACGTGTCACAAGTGGATTTACAGATACCTTTAGATATTTTTCTACCTTTGGCCTGCTGCCCGTCACTTGGTTTTGGATTGCTCCTAACTTCCTATTGAACTCCAACCTTTGTGCTGCCAAAGCGCTTCTAACTTCCGCCTTAATTAACTCGCTTATTTGCTCTGTGTTCATATTTGCTTTCTGACATCCTAACTTTAAATTTCTAAAAAGGTCTTCCAGACCTTCACTCATTATTTTTTGTTCTGTCACTTTCTTTTATTTTATTCACAATTATTGCTATATTTATTCCAGGACACGAGCATCTCACTTACCCTTCCATTGGATTTGAATAGATTAAGATTAGGTTCAGGTTCTTCCGGTTAGTTGATCGGGCAAAGGTTGTCTCTTCTTTAAGTCCACGTTGAGTCCAAGTAGTTGATTGTTGTTGATTTTAAGTGAGCCAGCTGTCGTAGTTACACGAGTCGAGTTAAGAACTTTATATTTTTCTATTAAATAATTATCCCTAACTTAGCTCAGGCCACCAACCCGCATCGCGGTGTGGCTCCTCTGCTGACGTTTTGCTGACCTTGCGCCTCGTGCATGGTGTTAGTTTACTTTGATGTCTGGCCAATGTTCTCACCAAGAATGATAGAATACAAGATTACGACACTAGTTTACCGTTAGTTTTTTTTCGGTTTAGCTCTTGACAATTCTTACAAAAACAAATACATTGTGCAACAATTTCGTGACGTCACACTTTTGCGTTGAGAAGAACAAGCATAGAAATGCATACAAATTGTAAACAGAAAAGTAAACACTTTGGAAATTCCCAAAATAATATTAATTCATTCGTCTTTGCAGGAAAAATTTCAGTGGAATGTTTAGAATATTGTTGCGAGAAAAGATATATGTAAGTAGTTTTAGGCACATCCACAATAAATAGAGTAGCATGTGTGGAAATTGTTCAAATGAAGAAAACCAGTGAAAGTGTACTGTTGTATTTATTTAAATTTCTAAGCATAAATATATTAATTTTTTAAAATGAAATGTGCAGTGGCTTGTTGTAATAATTATTATGCAATTAAAGGATCGAAAACGAGTTTTTTCAGTTTTTCGGCCGATTTAAAAGTTGCCAAAAAAATGGGTGTTATTTTGCAAAAGAAATGATATATTTAATACTAATTCCTCTTTAATTAATTAATTTCACAATTCTTTTATCATAATTTCATACATCTGAACTTATAATATATGTATGTATATATTTATATACAACACAAGAAACGTCTTCTCCATTTGAATCACAACTTAATAGACAATTTTATTATCAATAGGCCGATATATTTCTTTAGAAATGATTCAAATCTTTTCACTCAACAATATTCAATCGCTTCACTAAAACTTTTCATTAAAATCGAAAGAATTAATAATATTTTGCGTATTTACAAAAGTGTTCACTTTTCTGTTTACAATTTGCAAGCCATTTGACAGTTTTTCACTCTTGTTCTTCTCAACACGCAACTATGACGTTTCATAATGGCGGTTGTCGTAATCTTGTATTCTATCATTCTTGTGTTCTCTCGCAAAATGTGCTAACTTAGCGACATGTGCAGAGTGGTAGGCTCTTATTACGACGGGAATTAGGGTGTGTCGTTTCCTCGCGATAACTTTAGGGTGTGTCGTTTTCTCGCGATAACTTATATAAGTCATTCATTACTCCCGTGCTACTATCGAGTTTTTGAGAGAAAGGTTCTGCGGAAGGTTTATATTCCTTTGTGCGTTGGCCACGGCGAATATTGCATTCGACGCAACTATGAACTGTTTGAGATATTCGACGACATTGACATTGACAGAGGCTACGCCGGATAGGTCATGTCGGCCGAATGGACTCCAGCTTTGATATTGTTCGACGCAGTACCCGTCGGGGAAGCCTCCACTCCATTGTAAAGACCATATGGAAAAGGACTTGGATTCGATTGGAATCTCCAATTGGCGCACATAGCAAAGAGGAGAAACGACTGGCGCGCTGTTGTTGTTGTCAATAAAAATAAAAATATATTGTTGACTTTGTTTCATAATATTTACGAAATGTAAGTAAAATTGATTTATTTTTCGTCTTTTCGTGTTTGAGTTGCTTACAAAATATAAAGAAACGACAATCGATTAATATCTATGATGATCTTTATTCAGTATATTCAAAATGGCAGACGAGAGCTCTTTTTAGTTTTGTAACCTGCTAACTAACTCAATATTTTGAGACTAACGCTAGAGACTGTTTAGTGAATAGTAACTAGTCACAAATTGAGATTTTGCCTCAAAATAACTCAAATAGAGACTGGTTACAGAATCCCGCTATTAGTTGAGGATGACAGTGACGTCACAGACGACGGGCCCCTCGATAAGTATGAAAATTTACAGCCCTATTCTGAAAAAACCTCTCAACTGAGTTGAGAGGAAAAATTTGAGAGATTTCTTGTGAGGCATATTTTGTGAAGCTATTCTTGCTCAAACCTCATAGGAAAAAGCTCAAAAAAGTCACCACGTGAGGTAGAAAGCTTTTTGTTGTCAAACATCAATAAAAATAAGCAAGAAAATGGATAATCAAGATATGTAAGTAATTTTGCAAATTTTAAATTGTAACTATAATAATTTCATATATTCCTAGGCGTACAAAAACCGAAAGGACAA
The DNA here is from genome assembly GCF_023373825.1 of Bactrocera dorsalis. NCBI lineage: Eukaryota > Metazoa > Arthropoda > Insecta > Diptera > Tephritidae > Bactrocera > Bactrocera dorsalis. The sequence continues at coordinate 65,493,849 of NC_064303.1, forward strand.
CTCAGGAGCAGCTGCAACATTATATAATGTTTTACAAGCAGCGTCCTGAGTTGAAACGAGGGAACCTAACTCCGGGCTGCAAATACTTTGGTCGGAGTTAGCAGATACCTTAAATGCCTTAAGAGGTCCAACTCGGTCGGCAGAAAAGTGGAGGGAGGTAAGCTCATAAATGTGTATGTTTCACATTATTAAAATATGTTTCCATAGTCCTTAATGCACTGGAAACATCAGTTGCGATCGCGAGCGCGCAAATTTAAGGCACATGCGCAAGCGACTGGTGGAGGCCCTCCGATAAAAGGAATAACGGAGTTCAAGGAGCAAGCCATTACAACCTTTGGGGCAGCAGCAGTGGATGGATTGCCGGGTGTTGGGGCTTAGGGTCACCAGGTAATATTTTAATTTAATATTTGTCGGACTATATATTTTATTATTACAGGAGGCAATAATTGGTTCGTTTTATACTTACAGGTTTTTCCGCCGTTGCATTTAAATACAGAACCAGTCCCCGCTCAAGCTCCAGCTTCCTCCCCAACAGTCATATCGCCTGCTCCAGCTTTTCCTGCTCTCTCAATAAATTTTTCTTCCTCACCATCACCTCCAGGTTTGTCCTCTTCTTCCTTATCTCCTCCCATCTTACCTACTCCTATGCCATCGCCTTCTTACATCCCTTCTGAAGGTAAATTGACTGCAGCGAAGATGCTTGGAGCAGTGCTAAAAAAATGGAGGACCGTGAAAAGCGAGAGGAGGAGGCCTTACAACAAAAGAAAATTGTAGAGCAAAACGAGCAGATGACGGGGGCGCTGAACCAACTATCACAAGCACTAACCTCGATGTCAGAGGTTATGATTAAATTGTGTGAAAAATTAAATAAATAATAATAAAAATAAAATACATATATGTACTGAATTATTTAAACATATGTAGATGTCTTTTTATTCATACTTAGAGGAAGTAAAATGCACAGAGGCAGTAAGTAACTTGCATATATGTATGTATATACTTTATAATACACTGGATATATATACATATGTATATTATAAAGACATGATGTAACGTTCTCCTTCTCTAGCACCCTCTCTAAAATTGGGGTTTTCGAAAACAATTTCGGTGTCTTGTGATTCTTCTAAAACTTCTTTGAAGCCAAGGTCTGCAGCCACACCATGCTTCAGTAAAATGTCGTGAAGAATTGTACACGCGTAAATAATAATAGACGCTTTTTCAGGGCTGTAATGAAGAATGCGGTGTTTTGAGAGGCACCGGAATCGTGACTTCAAAACACCAAAGGCCCTCTCAATGGTATTACGTGCTTTGGCGTGCAACTTATTGTAACGCACTTCCCTTGCGTTTGAAAGTTCAGCGACTGGCGTTAACAGCCATGGCTCCAATGGATATCCTTGGTCGCCTAACAACCACGAATCACTTTGCGTGCTATAGGTACTTATGAAGTGCATTGGTGTTGGGGATGTGGTCCAAATAGCAGAATCATGGCATGACCCGGGATATCTTGCGTTGACAGCGGTGAACAGAAGTCGATGATCACAAACCTTCCAAAAATGCAAATATATATACATATGTATTAACAGAAAGATTGGTAAATAGTTTGTATAATATAGAACATTACGTACTGCTTCTACATTAAGGCTGTAAAATCCTTTCCGGTTCATAAAAAGTGAGAGAGGAGTAGTGGCGCCTGTAGTTGAGGGTGAAACAATCCCAATATGGGTACAATCGATTGAGCCGATTGTGCCCTTGATCCCAAATTTCCTGTAAAATCTGTAAGAGAAAATTTATTTATTTATTTATTTTTATTTTTATTTATTTATCTTACCCCGTCTTTGTATCTGAAACATCCTGCGCGCTTGAAGGGAAATAAATTTCACTGCCCTTAACATCCACAATTAATTTCAAAATAAAGTGCAGAGCTCTAGACACAGAGGACTGGTTCATAGAGAGCATATAACTATTACCAACGCATTTTTGGCAAGAGCCATGCTCATAAAAATACAAACACGCCAGGAAACGCAGATCAAAAGATTTACGACTTCTGCGCATCATGCGGCACCAATGCACAAATAAGTACTTTACATAGCGATTTTGGGAATCGAAATGTATTTATAAATTTTGTGTCTTGTATAGTAAAATTATCGCTTTTGTCTCGTAAACCCTTCAAAATCTTCCTCCTACCCCCCGATTCCTCCTCTTCAACAATTGCCACATACACAAAGAACAGTTCCTCCATGCTAGTTATAACACTTAAATATTTTTTAAAAAATTTTAATTATTGATGTAAAACAAAACAAACACAGATGTTTTTGTATTGTAATGGCTGCTTTCGCACGTCATAGATATTTGAGATAATAGTGAGCATTTGAGCTTTTGAATTTTCGCCAGCATACGGAATACCTCACAAATAACAAAACCGTTGATCGCATTTAGTATTACCGAATCCAAGACGGTAGACGCTTAAGTACGTCTAGAAGAAGATAGAGCACGGTTATCATCAGTTATTCCTGAAGAGCTCCATGACAATGTGAAATCGGTCAAGCTACGCAGGCTACGGCGGCCAACACCCGATAAGTCTAGGCCTTTGCTGATTGAGACACAGTCTGCCACTCATGCCAGAAATATACTGAAATCTAAACCTGATCCTGACACACGAGTCTCCTTCAAGTCAGATCTCACTCCGGCTCAACAGTCACAATTGCAATCACTGAGGGAAAAACTTAGATTACGGACTGACAGCGGCGTGAAAAACAAAACCATTAAATACGTGAATGGCACGCCTAGAATTGTTAATACAAACTTTCGCCAAGTCGTCGAGGAAAGGAAATCTAAAGCAGCTATTAGTATTCTACCAGAACACGCGCGGTCTAAGGACAAAACTGAGCGAGTTCTTAACCACATCGGCAAGTTGTTTGCACGACGTAATATGTATCACAGAGTTCTGGCTTTACTCATCTATTCAAAATAATGAATTCATCGATAGCTCCTATATCACACTTAGGAAGGACAGGGATACTTCGACAGGATGCGAGAGAAGAGGTGGTGTCCTGATTGCTTTTAAACGAACAATTAAAGCTGAGCTTATATCCATTGGGAATAATAACCTATAGCAGATCTTCATAAGGATCAAGGGTGATAATGCTTGTATTATTATTGGGTGCATATATATACTACCACAGTCTAATTATAAAATATTCAATGCCCATACTGAAACATTAATACATTTGACAGACAAATTTCCGAATTCAAGGATTATGATAGTGGGAGACTACAATTTGCCCAGCAGTACACCGCGCTTTGATTGCGAGAAGCTGCTGTACGATACTACTGCTCTGATTGAGTGTCAACAATTCAATCGCATCTTACGTAAATAAAAATAATAAGCTGTTGGATTTACATATGTTTCAGTAATTTGTATCTCTTAATCAACGAAACCCTTGCTTTCAGGACTGCGGATAAATATCAACCGCCTTTGGAGATCTCCTCGGATTTTCAGCCTAGCCTAATACCAAATTATCCTCCTTCTTATTCGTTTAAGAAAGCCGATTATGTGAGTCTTAATGCTTTCTTTTTAAGATCTAACTGGATTGAACTATACCAAATAGAAGAAGTGGATTATAAGGTTAGCTGGTTTTATAATAAAGTACAATAAGGTATTTCTCAGTTTGTCCCGGTATATTCGAGGAAACCAAGTAAATTTCCCTGCTAGTTCTCTAAAGAACTTATATATAAAATTAAATTGAAGAAGTCTTCGCATATTAGATATAGGAGAAATAAAACTTAGTCAAATTATAGATGTTTTAGCCAACTGAGACTCGAATGCAAGAAATTTAGTGCAATATGCTGCATTAATAAAGTGCAAAATCTAGTCTCTTCACACAAAAATGAATTCTGGAGGTTTGTCAAGAACAAAAGGGGTACCGACATGGGAATCCCAGCTATCATGATAGGGAATGACCTAACCGCTCATTCGGGTGCGGAGATTAGTAATATCTTCGCATCTTACTTCAAAGATATCTATACAATGAGCTCCAACGGAGTTGGTCAACATCAATCTGCTGATATTGAAGAAAATGAGGAGCTAAATGAATTCAATGATAATTTCAATGAAGTTTTTAAGCAGCTGTTGGCGCTGGATCCAAAAAAAAGGAACACGACATGATGGTCTGCCTAATATATTTCTACGCAACTGTGCTGCCGGGCTCTGTGAACCTATCACACATAAATTCAGCAAGTCTTTTCATCACGGAACTTTTCCATCGGCGTGGAAATCGTCGTTCATCAGTCCCATCCACAAAACCGGCCCAAGATCTGACGTCATCAATTATAGACCTGTATGTATCCAATCTGCATTAGCAAAACTGTTTGAGAAAGTTGCCCTGCCTCAGTTGATATCATCATTCAGAAATATCGTTTCTCCACAGCACGGATTTGTTGGTGGCAGATCCACTACAACAAACTTATATATCTATGTCAACTACATCTTCAAGGCCATGGATAGTGGTATTCCAGTTCATTCAAAATATACGGTTTTTAGCAAGGCATTCTACAAAGTGGACTTATGAAGAAGGTAAAAAATTATGGATTGAATTGCAATGCACTACGCTGGATCAGATCTTACCTAACAGGAAGAAGATTGCAAGTAAGGATCGACGGACACATTTCAGATGAGTATGATGTCACATCTGGTGTTCCCCAGGGATCCCACCTTGGACCCATACTCTTCAACATATTTGTGAATGACATTGGGAAGAAGCTTCAGTCTGAGTACTTATGATACGCTGACGATTTAAAAATCTTTCGTAGAATTTTCACCGTTCTTGATATTCAGACCTTACAAAACGATATATATGAGCTGTATAACAGGTGTAATATAAATAAACTTGTTCTGAATGGGAAAAAATGAGCAGTGATGTCTTTCACCCGTGCGCATATGCATGTACCTTTAACCTACACCTTGTATGACCAAAGACTCACGGAAGTTGAAGACATCAGAGACCTGGGTATAACTATTGACAGAAGACTAGATTTCAAGAAACATATCGAAAAAATTACTTCGCAGGCATACAAAATACTAGGGTTGATTAATCGTATGTGTAGGGAATTTGAGAACAATTGCTCATTAACCTGCCTATTCTCAGCATTAGTGCTACCCATTCTAGAATATGGAACAGTGATCTTGTCCCTATTCACGGACTCAATGGTTAACAGAATAGAGAGAATCCAGCACAAGTTCTGCAAAGCGCTCCTATTTCATAACAGGCACAGAAACGATATCAATTCAACAGAAGACGTCCGAAGAATTCTGAAAATAACTGACCTGAAATCTCGACGGCAGGTAGCAGACCTCATCTTCTTCTTCAAAATCTTCAATGGATAAATTGATGCTCCAGAAATCCTTGCAGACTGTAAAATCATACCAAATGAGCTTAACCTTAGACAGGTGAGGGTCCTGAAAACTTGCAGATCATACAAAAACTATGTAATCAATGGTCCAAAGGAAAGAATCTGTAGATTGGTAAACTCTCTGCACGGTGACGTCAACTTCTTCAGCGGATCTCTACAGAACCTCAGAAAGATCGTTAAAAAAGTTTTATTAAAATACTAGCATACGAACTAGGTTACTTGTTTAATTCCTAATTTTATATGTTTAACAGCCGGTTTCACGAAATTTTCTAATTGAAAATTAAGTTTAATTTAATTTTAATTTTGATTTTTATTTAACTTTGCACTTAAGTTTGCAGCGTTTCACCATTATTCATAATTGGCAACCCAAAAATGACAAAGCAGGGATGTTAGTAAGAATAACAGCTGATTTATGTAAATGAATAAATTGTACTGATTAATAAAAATGGAGAGTGTAGCTCGAAGCAAGAATTTTTCATCAAGTGACATTTCTACTTTGCTAAGCCTAGTGCATTTTTTCTTTCCCTCATTATACGAGAGCGACGATTTATAAATATATTTATTAAAACCTCGCACTCCATATCACTTTCGTCGTCAGATTCCATTTTTTACAATATAAGTATTTATCTTCTGCTACTTGCAAGTCAGCTGATTGGAAAACGTTAACATAGTTGCATATGACAGTATTTAATTAATATTTAAATGGCAAAGGGTGACCATTTAAATACAAATTAAGTCAAATGGTGAAACTGAAATAAATTAATTTTCACTTAAATCAGTTTCGTGAAACCGGCTGTAAGCCTGTTGTCTTATTTAGAATTATAATTGTTTATAGATGTATAGTGCAGATTGGCGTTAAATAAATGAAATAAAATAACGCCTTTAGAATACTTCTTACTTTATATTTAAATAAAACAATTGCAAATTTTTTTAATTACTTCTTAAATATTGGAATTAACAAAACAAACACAGCCAATTTTGAATGTGAGGTTTGCTTTCAAAAATCACTAATTTGTAAGGTAATTGAGAGCATTTGTGTTTTTGAAATCACCTCAGGATATGGAAAACTTCACAATTGTGAGGGTGGTTATTTTTGTGAGGGCACGAGCCCTATTGCTCATTGTAATAATTTTCACCTCAACTCAACACGGATATATGTAATTGTTACCGTTCGCAACTAATATTAAATATTATAAGGTCTAAACGCATTATTATATTGAATAGTAAGTTGTAGGATTTTCATCCGTTCATGTAATAGTATACACCGAGTGTCAGCCACGTCATTTGTATTAATTCTTCAATGTTGTATTCAAATATTTAGTTAGAATTAGTGTTGAAAACTCTTATTTTCGACAACATAAGGTCGACAATTGTTTGATGGAATAAGGATTGCGTTACAAATTAACTGTCTCGTTTTTACATTTAAGAGAAATGAATATATTTCGCTTAGCCGGTGATTTGTCACACGTAGTGGCTATAATTATACTATTACTAAAGATTTGGAAAACTCGCTCCTGCGCAGGAATATCTGGAAAATCACAAATTCTGTTTGCATTGGTTTATTTAACGCGTTACTTGGATTTATTTACTACTTATGTTAGCCTTTACAATTCTGTGATGAAGGTACTATTCATTTCGGCATCTGGGACAACATTATATCTAATGTATGGAAAATTCAGAGGAACTTACGACCATAATCATGATACTTTTCGTATTGAGTTCTTACTTGTCCCATGTGGCTTACTGTCATTGATTATTAATCATGAATTTACTTTGATGGAAATTCTATGGACATTTTCAATATATCTGGAATCCGTAGCTATTCTTCCACAGCTGTTTATGGTTAGCAAAACCGGAGAAGCTGAATCCATTACTAGTCACTATCTGTTTGCTCTTGGTTCATATCGTGCTCTTTATTTATTAAACTGGATACATCGATACATTGCAGAAACTCATTATGATCTGATTGCTATTTTTGCCGGAATAGTACAAACTATTTTATACTGCGATTTCTTTTATTTATATATAACTAAAGTACTAAAAGGAAAGAAGTTGCAATTACCGGCATAAAACTTGGAATATCTGGGCATTTAGAGTGTTAATTAGAATTAATAGATTTCCAAAAATGTAATAACTTTTAATTATTTAAGAGTGCATTTTAATATTGTATCTATAACTTTTCGAAGTTTAAAAATGTAATAATACTTTTATGTTCTCCATAGCGGTTAATTTTAGTAGTGTAAAGATATATTACCTGGATTCAATATCACTTGTGAATTAATTTAATAAACCTAAGTCTACATTTTGTTGTTAACTTTTGTAGTATACGTAAGTTCCCTATCACGCTTTTCAACCCAACAGCATTTTGGTTGATGTTTTGAAATTTGGTATTGTGGTTTTCCACTCAACCGAAAAATAATTGTGTAGTTGTGTTGTCAAACTTCAACTTTTCTTGGTATAATGGTTATCATCTGTGTTTAGAGAATAAACTCCCCACTACAAAGCATTTGTAGGTGATCATTGCTGAGTTTATTTATTAAAATGTTAATAGAATTTAAAATTTCGAACAATTTTAATTAGTTATTGTGTACAAATCCATACAGAATGATTGAGTAATATTATATTTTTTTGAGCATTTTACTATTCTTCAATTATTGCTCTTTAATCCACAGCGCACAAATAAAATTTGAAATCATTTAAAGGGCATTCTAGATAACTACCGCCATCTCGTTCAGTAAACCATATGATTGCTCATTTAAACGAAATTAACTAGATCTGCAGTAAACATTATTTAAACCCCATATAAATGTCATTTAAACTATTTCTAATTAACATTCTCTCCGAAGTGTTACATTGCAAAAACGATCGATTTTTATTATAAAGGTAAAGGTTTGCGCAATAGTTACGATCGTGGCGTTTAATAGAATTTTAAATTTTGGTATTTTTGGTTCTCATGTGCTGGACACAATGACCGCGACAGACTGCAAATGACATCTGTCAAATATTAAAATACACACGTTCCTAAAGACACAGTTATTTGGCTTTGTTTTATTTTGTTTTTCTTCACATGTCATTACAAGTACCAGTGTTGCCACATAATGTGTTTTAAAGAAACTATGAAAAATCTTTCTATTTAACATTTATAAAGAAAATGGTACAAATGGTTTTTGTATCTTATGTTAATTGATAAATAAAATCTAACATTCCTTTGTGTCGAACTACTTTCTGCACTGGCGGCCTTTGGCCGCGCTTCAAAAAAAATAACCCTCATCGATCGAACACCTGTTTTAATCAAAAAGACTGAAAAACTTTCCATTCTATAATACGTTTTTTCTATTTAATATATAATATACACATTTTTGATTATATTTTCAGGACACAATGTATGGCAACACTGCTATTTGTCATAAATGTAAACCAGAGTCCTGCACGAGTAATTAAAAAAGTAACATGTTAGCAAGCGGCGATGCCGATGCGGCGAGTACACGCTACGTAACGGTACTTTGACATCGTGGGCATCGGCATCGAGGGTATCGGCATCGCGGGCATCGCCGATTACTAACATGTTACCAGTGGTCGGCATTTCTTAGAACAATTGTGGAAACTAACTTCACACGTACGCTTACGCTCTATCGCAGAGCCGCTCAAAATTTTTCATGCCTATACTCGGAGTATAGGCAAGCAAATGCAGTCGAAGCATGTACGCTATGACGCTAATTCTGCCAGCGTCAAAAATACACTCGAAATACAGGAATTCAGTTTCGAATAAGCATATAGAGGACTTAATGAGAATCAAAACTTACGATCTTGAAGTCGATATGGAAAAAATCATGGAAAGTTAAAAAAATTAACTTAAAATTATTGTTGTTCTTAATTGCTTTTTTAATCAAAAACCATAATTTTTTATTTTTTTCTAAATTTTTAATAACAAAATAACCAAATAGCACGATTTCACACAGTGTACTAAGCAAGCGCGAATTATGTGTTGAGTCGCGGTGAACGGGTTTTTAAAAAAGTCAAAAAAATCAAATTGTATTGCAACGAGGTGACGTTGATGGCGATCAAGAACAGACTGCTTTATTTAATAAAATTGACTCAAAATGAAGCTTATTCTAATTACAAATTGCTTATTAATAATATTAACTTACTTTTAACATGTTATTGCTGAATAAGCATACTTTTATTAATTTTGACAATTCTTAGGAATTTCACTTGTTAAATTATATTTTGCTTACTTTATTTGTTTAAGCAAATTGCAAAAGCCGGAAATGGTGTTATGTTGCAATTTGCTTTAACAGTTCATCGTATTTGTCAAATGCATTGTCAGGTGTTTTTACATATGTACTCGTACATGTAACTCGCGCGCACACAATCATACGCTAGCAGACATCAAATGTGTGATTGTATGCGTTGGTAAATAAATTGCGCATTATTTTGAGCGGCTCTGCTCTATCGTTCAGTCGTTGTCGAGCCAGCAACGAATTAACATCATGTAAGACTATAGCGTTTCATTTGCCATTGACGATACCAGATAGTAATCGTACGATGCCACGATGCCGCGATGCCGATGCGCAATGTTACCTTCGCATCGTGGTAATCGTCAGAAGTGTTACTTAGTAACGTAATCGTACGATGCCTACCTTAATCGTGCAGGCCTCTGATGTAAACACGCAAATCACTTGAAACTTTGAATGTGCAAAATAATTTTCAAAGTATATTTATTTTCTTAAAAAATATACAATTAGTGTAAATTTTTGATAAATACGAATGTGTACAGTGTAATTAAATATTTATTAATTAAAAAATATGTGAAAAGTGGGTTAAACGTAGTGAAATAACGAGCATTGTTTTTACAAATATTTGAACTTTAAAGTGAAATATCTCGAAAACTATGGGTCTGAGGACCGTATATGTGTATACATTTTTTAATGCTGAGGACCTCCTCTATCCATCCGTACCATCAAATCGCGGCGCCGGAAAAATCGTAATATTGCCAGTTATTTTGACAGTTGCACGACTGCAGGCCGACAGTTGTCGCTTCAATATATTCATATACAGTAGAAACTCGATTAACCGGACTAATTGTTGTCGATAGGCATTCGAATAATCGAATGTATGAAGAAATACAAATCGATATCAACGGAAATCAATGTTTATTAAGAAATGAACACTTACTTATGTATGTATGTACATATTTTCTTAGATTACACTACATACGTAATACTAAACTGCAGCATTAATCATGAAATAAAATATTTAGGTACGTATGTACAAATAATTTGTTTACAATATGTATTTGGTAATTTGTATTTGGTAATCATGAAATAAGTAGGTACATAGGTAATAAGTTTAATTTTGTTTAAAATATGTGGTAATTGTCATTTGACGTAAGCAACTTTTTCTCTTCATTGCTGCTATATTACGAATTCGTTTCAGTTGCAGTAAGCTCACAGTATCACTCTAGGGGTATTCTCTTGCTCTTGCAAAACCCTTGCACGATGCAATAATTGCATATGTTTCCTCTCGGTGCACCGGCACAACAACAAACACACGCAGAAAATTATTTGCAATGGCTGTAAAATATGTCAGACCAAAACCCATGTATATTTGCGTGCAATGTCACGGAAAAATATAATTGCAACCCTGTTTTAGCTGACATTTTACATAAAGACATTAACGTCGTTAAATTGTTGAGGACTGTAAATTTTAAATTAATTTTATAATTTTTATTTAAATTATAAAGATTTGTTACAGTTTTTTGTAAAAAATGTATGCAGAAGGTGCGCCAAGTCACAATAGCCATGCATAATAGTCATTCACAATAAATTGACCGAATCAGCCGTTCATATTGTATATCACTAGATTCTGCAATGGGTGCTCTCATGCCCTTATATATTTCGGTATAGTATTTTTACAATCAATTTTTTCAAACCACTTGAATGCTGTTTCCAGGGCATGAAATGCTACATCATGAGATGGTCCTGTATCATTTTCTACGTCTATGTTTTCTTCTGTTTCATCTTCTTGCATTTCCTGCTGTTCATTTATCTGCAAAATGTTTTCTACGATTTCGTCATCAGACCTAATCTAAAAGCCTTGATCATTACTGTCACAAGTGACCCACTCTTTCATATCATCGTCATCATAATCCTGACATATTTGTAGCTTTGGTATTACCTCATTCATATCCCGCAAAGTAGAATCATCCGTATTGGTTATCGAATTATCATTCTCACAATTAAATACTCTATTCCAAGCCTTGCTTAAAGTCTTCCTTTCAATCAAATCCCATTCATCTACAACCATGTAACAACACTCCTTTAAATTCATGTCCTTAAGAAATGATAAAACGACTTCTACATTATCTTCTTCCTCAGATAGAGAGCAAAGATTTTACTTTAAACTTCCCATTTTTCCTCTCTAACAATTCAGTGCACATTTGTGCACAAAAGTAGCACATTTCCTTGTTTGCCAATTTCGTTTTGTCTTCTTTTTACTTCAGGGATAAAAGTGTTGTCATATCAGTCAATAAATATTTCAAAGCTCATCCATGCGCTTTTTTTTGATTTTTATAAATTAAGGGTACCCTGATATTTTTAAAACATTTGGGTTTCTTTGATTTTCGTATGAGGAGCAAAGGTATTTGTGGGTCCCGGCAGCATTAGCGCAAACTAATATTGTTACTCGCTCTTTGCTTGTTTTATATCCTGGAGCTGAATTCTCGCGCCTAGAAGCTAAAGATTTTGAAGGTAACGACTTCCAGTTTAATCCAGTTTTATCAGCATTATAAACAAAATCCAAGTCTTAGTTATTTTCATTCAAATTCTTCTTAAAATCACCTTAAAAAGAGCTTGCTGCATCTACATTAGCTGTCATTTTTTCATCTTGTATTTCCAATTCACGAATTCCATGACGTGATCTAAATCTGTACAACCATCCGTTACTCGCCACAAATGATTCATCGCCGCCTAATTTTTTATTTAACTGTAATGCTTTTTCACAGAGCAAAGTTCCAGATATCGGTTGCCCAGTTGATCGTTTTTGTAAAAACCAACAATACAGAATTTCTTCTGAAAGTTCATGTTTCGGTCTCTTTATCATTTTCCGATTTGTACTCCCATTTTCACTATCTAATTTGCAGGTGTACAACAAAATTGAATCGATATTCTTCTTAATATCACTTATCGCGGATGTACCTACACCATACTTTTCAGCTAACTTACGGCCGGTTTCTCCTTTTTTTAGTGAATCAATGATATTTATTTTGTCTTTAAGCGATAACACCACTCTCTTACGCTTTGGCAGGTTTAAATATGTAGACGTGACACGCACGTCAGAGCGGAGTCACAATTGCAAACGAACTAAAACAATAATGAAACGCGCGGGGCAGCGGCAGCGACCCCACACTGCGCGAGCGGAATATGCAAGTTCCGACACGTTCATGATTCCATAATTTCTACGTAGGTACATATAAATTGGTTGCGGTTGGTAGTCCGGATAATCGCGAATCCGTAGGGCCACTGAAGAGTTGACATAAGAATTGAAGGTAGAGAGATGAGGGAGAGTGGCGATGCCACTAATATGTAAAATGTAAAATTATTCACAGCTCTCACACGTTGACGTTATTTTACAAATAAAAGCATAAAATAGCTCATTATATCATTTGTAATAATAATTGATAATTTAAAACAAAAATATTTACCTATTTAAAGTGGACATACACGACACACAAGTGCGTTCGATCGGTATGTGTTCGCTTGCGGTTTACTCGTGCTTGTGCACGTACCGATCCATGTTCGCGAAAATGTTTGATTTTTTACGATCGGTGCGCGAACATGTGTATCGTGTATGGCGTTCTGAGCGCACAAAATCTTATTTCTCTCGGGTCGCCGAGCAGTGAAGATCGCGGACAATTGCAAGTATTAAGGGGAGAGCCTGCTTCAGAGGTTTCAAAAAATCGATTTTTTTGAGGATTATTTTGGGAGCGAAGGAAATAATTGATTCAAGCGAAATTTCTTGGCTTTATAGTTATATATTTGAACATCTTTCACAAATTTTTTGAATACGAAATCTTTGATATTCTGCTTTTGCATTTATCAATAACAAAAAATTCAAAGAGATTCATATTTTTTAATAACTTTCTTCTAGTTAAACTAAGAAAATTCTAAACAAAATTTACTTTATTTTGTTTAAAAACTTCAAACTTGACTTTTCTTAGTTTTTTTTAGTTTAAATAGAAAATAATTTTGTGCCAAAGATAATAAACTTTGCCCCAACTCCAACTTTGCCCGCCAATTAGGAAAAATCGTAAAACTGAAAAACCGAGAAATCGCGCGTCAAAGTTTTCGCTTTCTGCCCAAGCGCTCATATATGTATGTATCTGTCAGACGCTCGGTCACTATTTCCCTTCTAGCTTCGACAATATTTCGAATTCCAATCTATAACTTTGTTTGTTGTTAGATAATTTTTAAAGAGATTTAAGCGATTGTTAGAAGCTTCTAAAGCAGGCTCTCCCCTTAAAAAAGATTTCGTATCAGAATTTATTGATCTTATAAGAAATGAATTGGCAATTTGGCAAACGAAAATTGATAAAAATAAAATTGAGAAAAATAAAAGTTGGAATAACTTATTAACGAGATACAAAGAAATAGATAAAAGTGTTACATTAGAAATAGATTCGAAGAAATGTTCCGCTTGCCTGTCGCACATATTAACTGTGTGAAGAACGAACGCAAAATGGATTTGTGTGTCGTGTATGGGCAAACGAATTCCCACAGATCGAACGCACATGTGTGCCCGTGTATGGCCTCTATTACTTATTTTTTGCATAAAAAAAATTCACTTTGAACACAATATATATTAAAATTTCATTTAAGTGAAAGGTATTAGTATGGCCACAACGAAATTGTGTACATGCAAAATGGAGAGCTGTGTTGTCTTGTGTACATACCGGCCATTGTTATGTTGCTGCCCTCTCACAAATGTTCATGTAGTAGGATTCACAACGCCATTTTCAGTTCACTGTCGTGCTGCTGCAGTCTGTCGCGGTCATTGTGTTCAGCACATCAAGCTTTCTTTTTCGAAGTGGTTACATCATGCACTCACCATACTGCGGAGTTTGCATTATAGAGAGCTCGCGTTCATGTTTTTCCTAATGTCGAAAAATAAATATGGTATAACATAATTAAAAGCTTCTACTATTTGGTACAAGCAGATAACGATATCACATGCGCATTAGGTGCTCTATAGAGAAGTCGTAACTTAACATCTTCAACACATAGTGCTAAGGACAGTTAGGTTAATGAATTGTGTAATCCATTTTCATACTGCTTGATTTGCCTTCACTTAATTTTTGCCGAGTTACTTAATCATTTCATGTACACCAGGAATGGGCACATTTTTAGCCCGCAAAGTTAGCAAAGTGCGCACGGTGGCTAGATATAGGGAATATCAGTTTACGGAGAGAAGGGCATATCAAGTTGCGAAAAGTTGCGAAAAAAATTAATTACATTCCTCCGTAACTTAATGTTCATCGCAGAGTCATAGATAACTTGATGCGAGACTCTTTGGTTCGAGAGAGAGCTGTCAAAACTCGAATTTTTTATAACATTGGTCAATGATGCCACTGCTGTAAAATATTAGATTGGGTATATAATAAATTATACAAAACACTAAATTAAACACTTTGAAAATGCATACATATATAAATGCCAAAATGCAAAATCATTAATTAATTTACATAAACATTTATTTTGCCAAACGCACAGTTCAATGAAATTTCACTACACATTAATTTCGTTAAGTAATTATAGCGCTGCTCTTCTGGCATCCCGCCTTTTTGACTAACTGCTGATTGGCATCACCGTGATTGTATTTTGTTGCCAGCTCAGAAAACAGATCAGGGTGCCCTGCCAGCTGACAAGCGAGAGAGCAAGAAAAGAGATTCTGATCAAGTTATCTATGGCAGAGTGGTTGCGGCAATACTGACATTGTACACAAATTAAAGAGCGGAAGTTTACTTCATATCGGAATTGTACAGTTGTGTGAACAAAAAGAGGTAAACATAATTAGCAGGGTTTAGAGTTTCCCATTAAATTTTTTTTTTTATTTACCTTTGCATGGTGAGAAATTCTAATCACTGTTAGGAAAAAATATATAAGTTATACTTGTATCTAAAAACAATTTTATTTAATAAGAAAACAGCACATTTTAAAACGTCACAACACCTATAGTTGTTCCTGTTTTGTTCACACCACTGTACATGTGATAGATCAGTTAATGGTGGTGATGCCAGTTGTACAAATTCATTTTAGTTACAATTGGGCAAACTTTTCTCAAGTTGTGGGCTTTTATGCATATCTGCAAATATAAAAAAGAAAAGATACTTGTGACCATTATATTTATATATTGTGTTTAAACATATTGCAGTTCCATTTAATGAAAATGCTTATATAAATATATGATTTGTGATATTTTCAGTTTGGTTGTTTTATCAAAATATTCAAAGAATTGAGGTTTTTTTTCCGAAATTGTTTTGTTAAATTATAAAAATCTAAGTTGCCTCTAGAAATGTATTATAATAATAATATGCGCTATAGAAAGGGAGCACATATTTTCAAAAATATAAGAAATCATCAAATAAAAATATATTTGCGCGGTATGGCATTATTGATTGAGAGCGGCTAAGCACACAAATAGAATACAAACGCTGATGGCAGAAACATCTTCTCACTTCGCCACGAGCGGCAAGCGTTTTGTTCTCGTTTTCATTCGAACAATGTTGCCATTACTCAATACCAGGCATGGGCAAAGTCTTAGCAGGTGCTAAAAGAGCGTAAGCTATCGTATACGTACACACACCGATTGTCACTAACACGCACAAGCGAAGAGCGTAAAACGAGCACTTACGATGGAACAAAGCGATGTTAAAATCAGTCTGCAATCAGAAGTTGAACTGAGCAGGTTGACGCGCACGAGTTGTATGCCGTATATAAATGAACACATATGCGAGTTTAAACATGGAAGACCAAAAAACGTTTCAGACAGAGTGGGAATTTGAATTTTTTTTTCTTTTGAATAATTCTGGGAAGCCGCAGTGCTTGTTATGTCAAAAAGTTTTAAATTTTGTATTTAAGCAAAATTTAAAAAGACATTTTATAATCTTTCACAAAGAAATAAATAACCTTCTTAAATTTATTACAGAATGAACTCTTTTTTTTTTTGACACTCGGATAATTGTTTGAAATTAACTGACCTCTTGAAATGTGTATTCATAATATTTCATATTATAATAGCTTTCATTTTCTAATAGCTTTAACTTTATTGAAGTTTCGTTATATATTTAAAATATTCGATGAATTCAAATATAGATTTATATTTTCTTTTCATATACAAATTTAATTTATTTTTAAGTTTTTAAATGAATTAGATTACTAATTTATAATTAACTAATAACTTAAATTTTATTCTTGCTTGAAATGAAAAATAATTATATTTTATATTCAATGGTTTATGCACATATTCTTAAAAATGTGCATATGTATATACATACGTATTCGTAGCATTGCGGCTTCGTGCGACATAGACCTGCTCGTTCGACATCTGCAAGCAGACTGATTATTTTTGGTTGCTGGTACGCTTGGTCCCACAGTAAGCGCACTAACACAATCTCATTTTGTGATGCTTGTTTGATTGTGATGGTGCCCATCCCTGCTCATATGTGTTTGAAGAAACAGCGGTTCATAAACTGAAGTTATTATTGAAATTACTTTTTATAAGTAAGTTTAAAGAAATAACCTGGTTTGAAACTTTTTACTTCGAAAATTATATCTAAAATAAGAAGTAGGTTACCTGATTTAAATTTTGGTACAATGGCTATAGCAAATGAGATTAAACCAAACATATAATTTATTATTTCAAATAAACAAAATTAAATGCTGATATAAAGACATATTAAAAAAATGGTTACTAAAATCAAATATTTATTATACTTTTTGTTATTTGTCTTACATTTTATAAATTTATAGCAGTTACAAAGAAACTTAAAATTGTTAGGCAATTTTACAGTTATTACCCACAGTGCAACTTCCCATATATGCGTGCGCTCTCATTTGTAAACATGGTGTGGGAAAATACGTTGCTCTCACTTTCCTCTTCATGTTTGCCCGCGATGACAGAGATAAAGAGATCCCCAACTCTCCTGTCACTGGAAATGTGAGAGCCGCTCACCTACCGAACTTTGACAGTTGACTGGATTGGGTAGGTGTTGACGTTTTGCAATTGGAATGACTGGAACGGCCAGATTGAAACTATACCAAAAATATATGTGAACGGAGGAATTTGTTGCCGCCGTTCAAGATCGCTAATAAAAATTTAAAACAATGAAAATCAAAGAAAATGCGAAATCTAAATATATTTCATGAAACGTTTTGTAATTTGATGCATAATAGAATTAATTTTCTATTACAATTGATTAAAAACATTTGTTAATTGAGAACTAACAGGCTTAATTCACCTTATTAAGTATTGAAAGATCGAAAGTCAGTTGTTTTAGTATACCATAAAATCATAAAAAAGGAATTAAGTAATTCCGCCATATATTAAAAGTCCAATATATAATAATTTGCAATCGTAATAAATGTTGGGTATTTTAATTTAAAATGACCAAAAATTCTTATTTTGTTCGATGTGGCCATAATGGAAAATTTTATAAAAAACGCTTATTTTGTGGCGCTCTCACACTGGAATAAGTTGGGCATCCCATTATCCCTGGCGATGATCTCCTCACCTAGCCATCAAAATGTGCCCTGGTGCCCGCACGGGCAAAATGCCACTGAGGGCTAATGAGCTCATCCCTGATGTACACGAATCGAACCGTTTGTCTTCAAATGAGCGATAGAGAACAACTTTCAATCACTAGCGGTCAGCTTATACATGATTTGTTTAGCCGAAGAGATGCATACTTATACTCCAATGATTGAAATGATCGACAGCGTTCGGTTTGTAAATCATCCCTTAAACACTGATTTACTCGTGCACTTCTGTTCTATTTCAAATACATATGTATGTATATTATACATCATAAGTTGAACTTTTCGGAAGTCCTCAAATCTGTCCTCAAAGTTAAAAAACAGAGTCTCTAATAACTGAGTGTGCGCACGTTTTACACTTAAGACATCAGTACTGTTCATGAGGGAGTAGGCTTGTGGAAAACTTGAATAATCTCCGTCTTTGATCTCAGAAAGCAATAAAAATAAACTAGTTTGAAAATGAGTGACTTCTTTGAATAAAAGGGGCAAGGTTTTTTCTTTTCCTTGTAATTCAAATTAATCAAATTAAGTTCATTCAAACGGTTACACGAATCAGAAAAAAAGCCAAATTAAAAATAAATTGGCTATCTTCTAATGCCTGTATTAATTCATTTGCCCCAGCTAAACTCTCCAATTTTAAAAACTTTAGCACTTCATTCCTTAAGGCAAATAATCTCTTTAGCAAGGCCGGCTTAACCACCGTACATCGGTGAACATCTTTAGGTCACTGCATTCACTATTTGAAGTTTTTAAGAACTCCTTAAATTTCCGGTGCGTAAGTGAATGATGACCTCCTTTTATTTTGTTAATTATTTTCTTAGCAGTTTTCATATATGGAAGCGCGCTCGGGAATTTGGAGGCAAGAGACAGCTGGTGTATTATGCAATGAAAAGAATAAACCTTAATATTATGCTTTTTCAACTGCCCAACGAAGCCTTCCAGTTTACCTATCATTACGTTGGCCCCATCCGTACAAACCCCAGCAAATTTCCTTAAGTCCACTTCAGAAAGTAATTTTTGGTGAATGGTTTCGAAAATTAACTTACCTGTTACATTTCCGTGGAAGCTTTCTAACGAGAGCATTGATTCAAAAACTTCAAAGTTTGAATCTACGCATCGAACACAAATGACCATTTCACATATGTCATTTATATCAGTGCTTTCATCCAAGCATATAGAGAAAAATTGGCAGTCATCAATTCTTTTTTTAATAGCTTTTTCAACAAACGTCCCTTTTCCGTCCACATTTCGTGTTATAGTTCTACGTGATAGAGGAACTTTTTCAAAAAAAGCTGCTAATGGGCTGCTGAGTATTTGTAAAACTTTTACAACCACTTCTTTTATAAAAGTACCGTCTGAAAAAGGTCTTCCATGCATAGCAATGCTTGAACTAATTAGGCTCAAGATATCTTTTTTTAGTGTGGTTTCCGTACCTGTATAATTTTTTTGACCATCGTTTTCAACTTGGAAAACCCAATCCTTATATTTCTGCAAAAGGGTATTTTTTTTTTTTTCAAAAAACATATTATCTCTCTCAATACCCTCATATTTCTCAAAGTATTTATGGAAGGTATTATAGTGCCTCCTAAAATTATATGCCCGGGTCCCCTTTACACACATTAGACATTGGATATTACCAAAGGCATTGGAAATCATAAAGCAATATTTGTCATTCATTTTGAACAAACACATATACATAGGTACGCGCATAAATAGTATCATAAAACAATCAAGCGGCGCACGATGTTGCTTCGCTGTTGTTTGTTAAAAGCTAGCCAGTCAAAAACGCAGAATCGTGGCCCCAGTCAGATCTCACGACCTATCTTATGGGCGCGCAATGTAACTGCACAGTGAAAAACGCTACTTCCTTCCTTCCTTCTCTCTTTGACGTGGGATGACGTGAGAATCCGCGACATTTGGATTTTGCCGCAGCAAACGTCACAGCTGATTGCTCTCTCACAACGCAGGGTTGCAAATATCGATATACTGCAGTAATTATCAACTTTTATAATTCAATCTGTTCAATATGTTTGAAATTTTCTTAAAATAACTCAAAATCAGAGTCGAATGCTATTATTTATAAATATATAAACTATTTTTAATAGTTTGTTTTCAGTTTTGATATTTTATATTGTAAAAAATTGTAATTGAAAACAAAGATGTGCTCAAAACTATATATGCGTATTGAGCAATGGCAACATTGCTCAAATGAAAACAAAGCACAGATGGCTGATTTCTGCGTTTTTACCACGTTTTTCACTGTGCACACATTTTGCCGATAAGGAAGGAAAAGGAAGGAAGGGAGTAGCGTTTTTCACTGGCTAGCCTTTCAATCAACTGACTGCAAATCTTCTTTGTCCCATCGTAGCCACTTTACGCTCGCGGTTACCAATACATCCATACATTTCATTTGCCCATCTCTGATGTATATGCATATGTTACATGTACGAGTTGTGTTCAAAAAGTATCGCGAATTTTGTGTTTTTTTTCAAAAATTATTTATTTATTCATGAATATTTATTTTGTCCCCTTCAAAGTAATCCCCATGAGATATTATACTCTTGTGCCAACGGATTTTCCAATCTTCGAAGCACTTCAAAAAATCATTTTCTTTTATCTTCTTCAGCTCCTCCTTCGATGCCGTCTTTATCTCGTCAAGAGAAGCGTAACGTCGTCCTTTCATGGGCCTCTTCAGTTTAGGAAACAAGAAAAAGTCACAGGGAGCCAGATCTGCGGAATACGGTGGCTGCGGCATCATTAGTGTGTTGGCCAAAAAGTCGCACACAAGCAACAATGTGTGAGCAGGGGCGTTATCGTGGTGCAAAAGCCAATTTTTGTTCTTCCACAAATCCGGGCGTTTCTGGCGGATTGCTTCGCGCAAATTGCGCATATTCCATATTGACCGTTCTTCCCTGTGGCAAGAACTCATGATGCAACACGCCCCTGCAATCGAAGAAAACTGTCAGCAAACTGTCGCGATACTTTTTGAACACACTTCGTATAATGGAAATTGCATCGAGTACACATGTATATACAACAAATGTATATATTGTATATATGTATATGTAGGATGAAGTCAATCGTAGAAGTTCATGCAAGTGAGGAAAGTTCTTTGATTGCTATTCACTTGGGAGTGACCGGAAACGATTATTTTACATATAACTCAAGAAGCTCACGACTTCCGGTTTTAGACCAACAGCCCTATTCTCATGCCCTCACAAAAGTCACCAACCTCACTACCTTATTCTGGCGAAAATTCAAAAGCTCAAATGCTCACTATTATCACAAATATCTGTGACGTGTGAAAGCAGCCATCATAATAGAAAACATCTGTGTTTGTTTTGTTTTAAATCAATATTTCACATTTTTTAAAAAATATTTGAGCATGGAAGAACTGTTCCTGTTTCCTGGCGTGTTTGTAGTTTTACGGGCATGGCTCTTACCAAAAATGCGTTGGTAATAGTTACATATATGCTCTCTATGAGCCAATCCTCTGTAAAAATAAATATATACATACATATCGTCACCTGAAATGCAAAATAACGTAACAACATTTTCAGAAATTTAGTGTCGCATGAATGAAACACGAAATAAAATCGAACCTGAGTGAAACAAAATATTAATATTGGTTAAGACTGGTTTATACATGACCGCAGAACCAGAAAATGTTGAACATATGCAATATTATGTATATAATTTGAAGTAGTGAAACGTAATCAATAAGACACTCAATTTCGATTTTTTTGATGATACGTTATTTTGCATTTCAGGTGACGATATATACATATGTATATGTAAGTCACTGTCACTGTACATTTTACTTCCTCTAAGAATTAATAAAAAGACATCTACATAGTTTAAAAAATTCATTTTATTTTACTTCATTTTTTTTTTATTTTTTTACATTTCTATTACTATTTATTTAATTATTATATATATGAAATTATTGTATATATATATATTTAAAATTTGCAAAATTACTTACATATGCTGATTATCCATTTGTGTGTCCATTTTTGTTAGCTAATTTTTATTAAAAAAGCTGTTTGACAGCAAAAAGCTTTTTACCTCACGTGGTGACTTTTTTAAGCTTTTTTCCTATAAGGCTTAAGCAAGAATAGCCTTACAAATTATGCCTCACAAGAAATCTCTCAAATATTTCTTTGAGAGGTTTTTTCAGAATAAGGCTGCAAGTATCCTTTGGGTAGCCATAGAACATCCGTTCGAAGGCGGGCTAAAGTGAGAAGGCGAAACATCGCCTACATAGGGTTGTGCACTGGGTTTGGTACCCGCCACATAAAAAACGCCCCCAATGAAAAGATACACCCTGTCTCGTATGGTAGACCCCACTTTTGATGAGGATTACAGCAAACGAAAAAAGGATTATGATTTGAGGGCATATGGCCAAATACATTGGCCATATAAAGGAGCGCAAGTTTGGTGTGGGATTCGTGGTGAGAGAGAGACTCCGTTGCCGAGTACTATCATTCACTCCGGTGGATGCACGTCTACCCACCATCCGCATCAAAGCGAGGTTCTTCAACCTATCGCTGGTTTGCGCCCACGCCCCGAAGGAAGAGAAGGGCGATGTGACCAAAGATGCCTTCTATGAGCGCTTGGAGCGCACCTATGAGAACTGCCTCCGCCACGATGTCAAAATCGTGCTTGGCGACTTTAACGCCAGGATGGGCAAAGAAGATATCCTTGGCGCAACATTCAGTAAATTCAGCCTCCACAAGGAAATATCCCCAAATGGGTTGAGGCTGATCGACTTCGCCGGGGCCTGAAATATGGTTATCTGTAGTACTAGATTCCAGCAGAAGAAAATACATTAATCTACCTGGCTGTCTTCAGATCGAAGATCCCCCAACCAGATCGATCATGTTGTGATAGACGGAAGACACGTCTCCAGTGTTCTAAACGCGCGTACGCTCCGGGGACCTAACATCGGTTCGGACCACTATCTTGTTGCAGCCAAGATTCGCACCCGCCTCTGTGCAGCAAAAAACGCACGTCAACAAATACAGAGCGCCGAACGATTTTCTACTCGGCTTGCACTCCTGCTTTCTGAAAGCACTGGTCAATAACTCGGTATAAGGGAACTGTGGGACGCCATTTCAACCTCATTACGAATAGCTGCCACCGAAACCTTTGGCTTTCCGAAAATGGAAAAAAAATAGCTGGTACGACCAGGAGTGCCGTGTCGCAGCGGAGATAAAACAGACTGCCTACCTCGTAACGTAACGATCGACCACAACACGTGCGGGATGGTATTGATACCGAGAGTTGAAGAGGGAAGCGATACGCATTTGCAGACAGAAAATGTATGAAGAGCGCTACAAGCTGGCCGACAGGGGTAATGCTCGAAAATTCTACGAAAAGATGCCGCGGCTAACAGAAGGCTTCAAGACCGGAGCATACTCTTGTAGAACCCCCAAAAGTGATCTAGTGATCGACACCCAAAACATAGTAATATTATGGAGGGAACACTGTCCACCCTGCTGAATGGCAGTGAAAGAACAACGCCAGCAGAAGGCGAACTCGATTCACCAATCGATGACGATGAAACAGACGTTGCATTGCCCGACCGTGAAGAAGTTCGAATAATTTCCGGCCGAGCTATTCAAACACGGCGGCAAAGAACTGATATGGTCGGAAGAAAGCATGCCCAACGTTTGGAATTTAAGTGTGCTCT